>NC_042617.1:160689439-160993852 GCF_901001135.1 Rhinatrema bivittatum
CCAAAGTGTCCCTGGTTCTTAACCCACTGCTCTAACCACTAGGCTACTCCCCCAAAGCTATTGATTACATCATCATAAAACTTGACAAATGTGCACATGCTGACTGAATGAAGCTTGGAGAAAGACCATGACAAGTGGTCATTTATTTCTATTTTTGTTTCTCTATTTTCTATTCAGCTGTCAGTATCATAAAGTCTTTAGTCTGCACAGCTCCAGGGGTAAAACAGATGGTAACACAGTAGTGTTCATCAAAGCCCTGATCACTCAACACAAAAGTTACAGTAGTTTGGAAAGATCTTTTGATGGCAAAACTCTTTTGGATTTCCTTCCAATATGGAGAAGAAATGTGTTGGTAAAGAGGATAATTTATTTAGGCATGCCTTCATTGACAACTTGTAATGCTGTATTGCATGGACTTTATAAATGTGTCTGGGAACGTGCAGCCCTCATGAGGCGTCTGCCTGGGTCGGTAGTCACCTTTATGAGTCTTAGAACCTGTCTCATCATCTGCAAGAGTCAATAGTTGTTGGTTACGTGAGTGCACTATATATATCCTGACTGTGCCACTGTCCCGTTTATCTGTTGGAAGCTTCTTTATCTGTATTTTTTTTCTGTCATGTTAGC
Organism: Rhinatrema bivittatum; assembly: GCF_901001135.1. NCBI lineage: Eukaryota > Metazoa > Chordata > Amphibia > Gymnophiona > Rhinatrematidae > Rhinatrema > Rhinatrema bivittatum. The sequence continues at coordinate 160,690,064 of NC_042617.1, forward strand.
GTATTATTTTTATACCTGTTTTTATTGTATGCAACAGAACATGTGGAAGAATTAAATCATTAATGTCCATAAAATTCATAAAACATTCATAACCATTTCATTTAAGAAGATTGAAAAGGTGTCAGCATAAAGCCCAAAAGTTTGACAAGGGTAGAAGGGTTAAAATTTATTGACATTAATTAATTAATTTGACATTTTTATATACCGAACATTTGTTTAACGCTTCATGTCGGTTCACAATATAATGGGGCCAGGTCTTAATCCTAGTCCAAATACAACAAATAAAACTTAATTATATAAAATTAAAACTAGCTGTAAATAAATCTTTTAAGATGTAAAAGAACTTAAAACAACATAAACATAAAATAGAATAGAAAGCCCAGTAAAAATTCTATATTAACTACAATTTCCTAATTAAATGAGATTACAAAATAATAAAATACAAACATTAATGATTTAATCCTTCCACATGTTCTGTTGCTTATCCTTTGATGGTTAGATATTACGCCTTCTGTGATTGCCCTTGTTTTTATTGTATCCCAACTCAACCAATGGATAAGAGAAGTTTATAAACTTTTAAATAAAAATATAGTTTGGTTAAATGGAGACAATAAGCGAGCATGAGGGCATTTATTCAGTAAATCAGAGTGCCAACTCACAGGAAAGCATCTCGGTAGTAGGATGTTAAATCTTTGCCCCAGATTTCTAAACCTAACTTGTTTTTCATATTCTGAGTGTAAAATTTTTTTTTTTCGCACAACCATCTTTTATCTTTAAAGTAAAGCATGAATATTATTGCAGAGTCAGATTCTAAGCTCTGATGCTGATGTGTCAAAAACACAGTGGCAGAACAAGCGAGACAAGGGCACCAGCACTGATGTGATTCCTCTCATGCTTATCCTATGTAGGTTGCCATTACTAGCTCCTCTCATGCCAGTGGCAGCTCTGTACAAGTAGTCTATGCAGAGCTGCCACTGGCTCCTTTCACTTCAGTGACTTGCTGCTGTCAGTTCTTTTCACCTGCAGACCTCAGCAATTGTACCAATGGAAGTTCTGCCCCACTACAAAAAAGTAATTTCCAGAACTACTAGCTGAATCAAGATAGACATATTGATTAAAGGAAGGATGGACTGGGGAGAGCTTACAAACAAGCGTACAATGCAGCTCATCTGATATGGAGACTGGAAAGACCAAGAATGAGTCAGCAAAGTTTCTTTCAGACATTCATGAAAATGTACTCCTTAGTACAAACCAGGAACATGTCCTTAAATTTCCCCATAAAAACTTATTTTGACTCCCCAGTTTAATGTCTTTTCAGATATTACTGCTGAACTCTGATTTTTTTCTTGTCCAACAGAATATCAAAACTGACAAACCAACAATATGAAATATACAGAATTGTGATTAACATTTATTTTGTATTTACACAGGCCTAAGTATTCAACATGCTAGGATTAGCGCATGTTAAGGGGATTTAAGCACATGATTAAACAGCACATAATATACAATGGCCTTAATGCAGGGTAAAACAGACATGTCAACATAAGTAGGCATGTTAAATTTTTAGCATTCTCACATATGCTAAGCAGGTAAAAATTATGGGGCAGATTTTCAAAGGGGTACGCGCGTACCCCCCGAAAACCTGCCCCAAGTTCCCCCTGCGCGCGCCGAGCTTTCCTGGGGGAGGCGTGCCGGGGGTGTGTCGTGGTGGCGCGTCGTCCAGGGGCGGGGCCGTGGGCGTAGCAGAGGCCCGGGGGCATGGCAGAGGCCTCCGAAACTGCTCCCGGGCCGGGGAATTGCGCAGCCGGGGCAGGCGTAACTCTTCAAACAAAAGTGTCGGGGGGGGTAGATAGGGCTGGGGGGGTTAGGTAGAGGAAGGGAGGGGAAGGAAAGTGCCCTCCGAGGCCGCTCCGACTTAAAGGATATGCACGGCTACGCGCGTATCTATTAAAATCCGGCTTACTCTTGTTCGCGCGGGCGTACTTTATTAAACTCTACCCCACTATTAATGATTTTAATGGCACCATTTTTCCCCCTTCCTTGAGAGGACCCCAAAACAAGGCCTCTCCTACCAGGACCAGCAAGATGGCAGGAGAAGAACATTCCGACTCCTACCATGTTGTCAGCATCAAAATTGAGGTCTTGCCATCTTGCATTTTGAACCATCTGTTCAGCCAGCTGGCACAGGGGAACTTGCAATAAAGCTTATGCATTCAGAGGTCAATATGTAAAGTCTTGTTCGGCTAAATTTTGGAGTTACAGGAACAAAACCAGACATTTGAATTTCCACTTACCTCCCTCTCCCCCCCCCCCCCCAGCCAAATATTTTACTCAAATATTTAATTTTTTTTATTTAAAAAGCATTACCCGCCATTTCTACATTCAGAGTGGGATACAGTATGAACAAATACAGACAACAGAGAGGGAGGAAAAGCAATACAGAATCTTGAGGGAGGGGGGCGGGAGGACATCAGCAGGGTATGAGATCAGATGTGCCGAGGGGGTCAAAAGAAAGGGGAGAGAGGACTAGATAGTATCCCTTGCAGGGGGACAAGTTGCGGGTAAGTCCATTGTCATCTTGGTTCAGGAATGCTCTTGAAGAGGAAAGTTTTAGGGCTTTTTTGAAGAGAGCTCTGTCTCTGAGATATCTAATTGTCTTTGGAAAGCTGTTCCAAGGAGTGGTCCAACAGAGAAGATAGCATGTTCTCTGGTTTCCATGACTTGTGTGAATTTTGTGGATGAAGCCTCTAGTAGCATGTGGTTGGATGAGCTGAGCTTTCAGGTAGGAGCATAGATTTTTTATTGTTGAGGAGATCCATGGGGAGTTTAAGTTGTGGATCAAGGAATGGATGATCACAGCCAGCTTATATTGTATTTGAAGGAGATAGGGAGCCAGTGGAGAGATTTTAGAATGGGAGAGATGTGGTCTCACATGTGAGTGCCAGTAAGGAGTCTTACTGCTGAGTTTTTGTATGATCTGTAGTGGCCAGGTGGTGTTTAGAGGCAAGCCAATCAGGAGAGAGTAGCAGTAATCTATCCCTAAGAATGATAGGGATTGCAGGACAGACCTGAAATACGAAAATTTGAGGAAAAGATTTAGATGGCGTAGCAAGCGCAGTTTGTAGGAGGAGGAGTTGATGGTATTCCTTATATGGTTATGCATGAAAAGAGAGGGTTCAATAGTGACTCCCAAGTTCTGTACACTTTGGGCAATGGGGATGGGATGAGAATCGAAAGCAATATGGTTGGGAGTATTGATGACTGGGTGGCGTGATAGCATGATGATTTCTGTTTTAGATGTGTTGAGCACTCATTTATTATTGTGTAGCTATTTTTGGATCATTATAAGGCAGTTGTTGAGAAAAGATTCAGTCAGGGCCCATATTTCCTTGAAAGGGAAAAAACTAAATACCATGCTCATAGATTTTGTAGTGCACTCAGAGGTCTTCGAAGGTGTGGCAAAATGGGGTTAGGTAAAGATTAAAGATTTCAGCAAACAGAGCAGATCCTTGGGGCGTTAATGGAGAGGTAGAGGAATGAATTTGGATTTACTGTGTCCTGTTGCTAAGATATGACAAGAACCATTTCAGCACTGTACCAGTTATTCCAAAAGTATGTAGCCTTGAGAGTAGGATTGAGTGATTAACCGAATTGAAAGCAGCATAGATGTTGAGTAGACATAGGAGGAATGAGGAGCCTTGGTCGAATCCACATCTCACTGTGTCAAAGTTAGGTAGCATTAGCAGTTTGGTGCTATGGTGGTTGCTAAAAGTGAACCGATATTGGTTGAGGATGTTATTTGAATCGATGAAGTCACAAAATTGGTGGAGAACTGCAGTTTCTAGACCTTTAGCCATGAAAGATAAGGTGGATGTCGGGTGGTAATTGGAGGTGATGGTTGGATCCACAGTCAGTTTTGTTTTTTTTTATTATGGGACGGACTGAGGCCTGTTTTAGGGTATCTGGGACAATACCATGATGTAGTGATGAGTTTACGAATTTGGTGACAAATGGAATGATATCTAGTTTGATTAGTTTGAGTAGGGATGTATGGTATGGATTAAGGGGGTTGGAAGGTTTCAAGTTGTCAATCTTTGTAGTCTCCAATGTTGAGCTGTCTTCAATAGCCAGACCTCTTCCTCTGCGTCCTATTCTAGGTCTATGAAAATTTGAGAAGTTAGGTGGACAGCAATGGTTAAGAATCGGGGTTTTGTAAACTTTCAACCAGGTTTCAGTGATATAAGCAATCATGTGATCTGGATGCAAGGGAGTCGTAGATGATGGCAGATTTTTTAGAAATGGATTGTGCATTGATGAGACTAGGATGCATGCTGGTTAATTTAATATTAGTGAGAGTTCTGGTTTGTGGAGCATAGAACTGTCATCGGATGGTACCTCCACAGTAATGACCTTGGCCAGTGATTATGGGGATGGAGAGGTGTGGTGAGGTATATGAAAGAGTGTACTCACAAGTTTCCATGATGTAGATGGTTGTGTAGGCCCGAGGTGTGAACAAGGTGTGCATGAAGGGGCGCAGTTTAAACACAAATAATAAGGTGATAGCATGATTAGAATACACACCTTCCTCAGGTTTTAAGATAAGTACTTTTTTATTGTTTTAGCATAATATATTTTAATTGTAAACCAAAAATCTTTTCAAAAAATTCTGTTGCACAATTAATATGCAGTACCTATGATTATAGTGGAAAGGGTTGAAGACTTCCAATTGTGTCCCCTGGGGTATGAAGACACAAAGTCTCCTGTTATTGTTTCCAGATTTTTCTTTTTAGTGACTAAATCCAAAACATGTCCATCCCTTGAGTCTTCTCAACTACTGTCTATCTACAACCTAAAATCCTTATCACTGACAAAATCTGAGAAATTCACCTCTTGTCCCCTATCTACACATATTAACATCCCCCCTAATTAATACTCTGGGCATGTCTAAAGAAAGCTCATTCAACAGATCAATATACACAATTCCTGCATCCCCAGGGTTGGTAATCCACCTTAAAACCACATTATTCGTAGGAACCTGAATTTAAGAAACAAGAATTCAACCCCTGAAATTTCACCTATCACTTGTCTTGTGACAGACAAAAGAGGACTGGGAAAAAAAAAAAAAAGAAGATAGAAATCCTCATCCAAGCCCTCTCTCCTAACGCTGGTGTTCAAATGAATATTCCAGGAGCATGGCTAAGAGAGAATGCTTCTCCCACTCAAGTCTCTATAAGACAGGAAACAGAAGTGCAGAAAGGCAGAATATAAATTAAATATGAACAAGCATCTGTAATTAAAATCATAGATCAACTCCATGTTAATTACTACCAATCTAGCTTTAAATACTGCAAACTTTATCTCCTTACAGCTAATTCCAGCCAATTTATCCCATACCCTCAAACTCTGTTACTGTTTTAGCCTCCATCACCATCTCCTCTCTGTGAAAAAATATTTACTGTTTTAGCCTCCATCACCATCTCCTCTCTGTGAAAAAATATTTCCAGACATCGCTTCTCCGTCTACCGCCTCACATCATGATCCTTTGTTCTAAAGCAAAAATAAAGCAAAAATAAGTGAAAAAAGGAAATAAAAGGTTTCTAAGAATTTGTCACTGGCATCCAAGTTTTTAAAAATATTTTTCTAGCCCTGATTTACCACAGACAATCAGCTCAGAAATTTTATTCTTTGTGTCACACTAGAATCAACCATTAAGGGCAGTGTTATGTAATGTAAAATATTGTCTCTTTCAGCTGCAAAGCAACATAATGCATATTTTGGGGGAGAGAAAAAAAAAAAGAAACGTAATAAAAGATTACAGACTAAAACTAATCCGATATGTACAAGATTTGCACTTTTCTTTTTCCTTACCTCTGACTCTCACACCCTTTTTTCTCTCCCCCTTCCACCGCAAACCTAAATCAGAGTCCACATTTCATGTGCTACTCCCTAACTGGACAGAAAGCACCAGGAAAAGTGTGATCACACTTGTTGGTAGGTTATATCTAGTATTGGTTTTTTTACATTTTCCTCCTTCCAAAAAGCCTGCAGCATTACTGCAAACATTGCCCCACTTTACACAGAGGAGCAATGCAGAGGTATTATGGATATTCTCCATTTTATTCTCCATTCCTTTCCTAATTCCTAGCATTTTATTTGCTTTCTTGGCCACTGCTGCACACTGAACAGAGGATTTCAACATATTATCCACAATGAAGCCTAGATCCTTTTCCCCAAAGTGGAACATTGCATTATGTACCTATAATTTGGGTTGCTCTTCCCTACATGCATCACATTGAACTTATCCACATTAAATGTCATCTGCCATTTGGATGTCCCAGTCTTGCAAGGTCCTCTTGCAGTTTACTACAATCCTCTTGTGATTTAACAACTTTGAATAATTTTGTATCATCAGGAAATATGATCACCTCATTGATCCCATGACTAGGTTATTTATAAATGTTAAAAAGCAGTGGTCTTAGTACAGATCCCTAGGGCACGCCACTATTTACCTTTCTCCATTGAGAAGACTGATCATTTAGCTCTAATTTCTGATTTATATCATTTAACCAGTTCTCAATCTACAACAGAACATTGCCTCCTATCCCATGACTTTTTAATTTTCTCAAGAGTATCTCGTGAGGTACTTTGTCAAACACTTTCTCAAAATCCAGATATGCTGTGTCTACTGGCTCGTCTTTATCCATGTTTATTCACGCTTTCAAAAAAGTATAGCAAACTGGTGAACCAAGACTTCCCTTGGCTAAATGCATGTTGACTCTGTTCCATTAAACTATATCTATCTATAAGTTTAGTAATTTTTTTCTTTAGAATACTCTTAACCATCTTTCCTGGCACAGACATCCCTTCAGAAGAATTTCATCACTGCATCCAGAAATATCAAAATCATCTTTTGTTTAAATCATCTTTAAGGGATCAAAAATTCTATCTGCTCTCTTTCCACTCCAACTTCACACCTCCCCTTCCTGTTCCCTTCAGGACAAGAGGCGAGACTAGATTAAGGAGCAGAGTGCCTCTTTTCTCTTTTGCTCTGTCTGCTCCAGCCTCTTCCACATCCTCTTCCCCTACAGTTACCTGCAGGCCATTTGTGAGGGGAGGGGTGAAATTTCGCAGGAAGGAGAGAGAGAGAAAAAAAACCAAGCAAAACTGAAGGTAGGCATCCCTTTTTGGTAACTTTCTTCAGATGACTGAATTATGACCCATGTAAACATAAAGGAGCAGATTTTAAAAGTCCTTCGCGTGCAGGGGGGTTACACGCGCCGAGCCTATTTTCCATAGGCCCGGTGACGCATGCAAACCCCAGGACGCGCGTATGACCCGGGGCGGGGCTAGAGGCCTTCGTAGGGCCGCTAGGCTGGGGGAATCGCACGCCAGCACTCGGCTGGCACACGCAACCTATGCCTGCCCGGAGGCAGGTGCAACTTGTAAAACAAAGGTGGGGGGAGGAAGGAAAGTTCCCTCCGAGGTTGAATTGGAGCAGCCTCGGAGGAAACGGGGAAAGCCATCGGGGCTCCTCTAGGGCTTGGCGCGCGGCAAGTTGCACTAATGTGCACCCCCTTGCGCGCACTGACCCTGGATTTTATAACATGCGCGGGGCTGCGCGCGCTTGTTATAAAATTGGGTGTACATTTGTGCGTACCAGGTTGTGCGCACAAATGTATGCCTGCGCATACCTTTTAAAATCCAGCCCAAAATGATGAGTCATTAGCTTTTCTTACCTGCATGTCATGAGTGAGTTTCCAGAAGATGCATTTTAAAAAACTGGCCATACATTTTCTGATCTGCATGCAGAATTTAGAAGACATCTTTCTTTTACTCTCAGATACAAGTTTAGTTATTTCAGTCCAAAAAGACACCTGTGCCACCAACTATAGCAGAACGGCCTTGAAAAATATGGGACCATTATTGAACTAGAAGGGTTAACTATTGATCTAAAAAAAGTGTCTTCTTTAAAGTGTGTAAATGCCTTTTTCTTTCCTGTAGATTCCCAACTGCAATGCTTTTTCTAAGCCAACAAGCCTCGAGAACTTTCTGCTATTTAGGAAGAAATAATGCACATTTTAGGCATTTCAAATGGTCTTACATATGTCTTTAAGTTGATTTAATTGGAAGTACATTCCCTGCAGCAAGTTATGGGGTTTGTAAGTTATTAATGTTTACATCTTAATTGAAAAATTCCATTCTTCATGAGCAAGTTGTAAAATAGGGTCATATTTCTCCCTCTTCCTTAGATCCTTTTTTTTTTTTATTGAAAATTAATTTCTAGATCAGATTGTGAAAGACAATGTCTTATTTCCTGTCTACTGTATCACAACATGCTCTCTTAAACAAAAATAAATATTTTTAAAATATGCACATCAATTACATGCCTAATTAATTTTAATAATTTAGCTGGGGAAACTCGCATAAATTTTCACTGCCAGGGCATTATGGCAAATCTGTTGTCCACAATGTAATAATCACAAAAGCAAAAAATCAGAAAACCCAAATGATTAGCTACAAACTTTACATGCAGGTATAGATCACCCACAATAAAGGGTTTATACAAGCTGGAAAAGTCAAATCAATTAGCTGGTTTGGACTCTCTTAGGATAGAAAGTCCTTCTATGCAAAGCATAAAACCCCCGAATAAAAGATCCAAATCGTATTCTTAGTAGACGCAGCCATAGGAGATCAAGTCTCAGTGAACTTTTTTTTTCCCCATGAAAGTAAAACACACACACACCCTTACACTTAGGGACCTTCATTTTCAGTTTGTTTTATTTTCCTGGGAATTTCTAAAAGAAAAAAAAAAAATCAGTGGAAAAATGAATATTATAATATACATAAGAAGAAAAATCAGAGGAAAAGTCATTTTTCCACTGTTTTGTTTTTTTTTTGTTATAGCATTGAAATTCCCAGGTTAAAAAAACAAAAAAATGAAAATGAAGGTCACTAGCTATACCAAAGAGCTCTTGATGAAGTCAGCTACAATGTATAATCATCCACTCAACAAAAGACCACAGAAGTTCTAGATCTCAAGCCCAAATATTTCGGGATGAGAAAACATGCATATCTTAGCTGTGTACTTAATTATCAAACAGAACCACAAATGCAAAATGTGTGCATGTAGGTCAGACCCCTTCATTTTTTCCACATTTTGTTAATTTACAACCTTATTCTAAAATGGATAATATGCATTTTTTTCCTTCCTCAATCTACACACAATACCCCAAGACAAAGCGAGATCAGGTCTGTAGAAATTTGTGCAAATTAAAATAAAAAAAAGAAATCTCACATTTACTTAAGTATTCAGACCATTTACTCAGTACTTTGTTGAGGCACCTTTTACAGCAATTGCAGCCTCAAATCTTCTTGGGTATGACGCTATAATCTTGGCACAGCTGGATTTGGGGATTTTCTCCCATTCTTCTGTGCATATCCTCTCAAGCTCTGTCAGGTTTGATAGGGCACGTCAATGCACAGCTATTTTCAGGTCTTTCCAGAGATGTTTGATCGAGTTAAAGTCCAGGCTCTAGCTGGGCTACTCAAGGACATTCACAGACTTGTGCCGAAGCCACTCCTGTACTGTCTTGGCTGTGGGCTTAGAGTTGTTCTGTTGAAAGGTGACTTGTCACCCCAGTCTAAGTCCAAAGCTCTCTGGAGCAGATTTTCATCAAGGCACTCTCTGTACTTTGCTCCATTCATCTTTCCCTTGATCCTGACTAATTTCCCAGTTCCTGCAGCTGAAAAACATCCCCACAGCATGATGCTGCCACCACCATGCTTCACCCTAGGGATGGTATTGGCTAGGCTATGAAAGGTGCCCAGTTTCCTCCGGGCATGGTACCTGGCATTCAAGCCAAAAGAGTTCAATCTTGGTTTCATCAGACCAGAGAATCTTATTTCTCATGCCCTGAGAGTCCTTTAAGTGCCTTTTGGTACCTGAATGTAATCCACTTTGAAGCGCTGAAAAAAGTGTGAAGTGGAATATAAATCTAAATAAAATAAATTAAAAAAATAAAATATGCTAATCTAAAATATATAAGTTCTCTTTATTAAAAATATGCTAATCTAAAATATATAAATTCTCTTTATTACTTATCACACAGCATCAGATATGGTATTGATTTTCTTAACTGCATTATAAATGATATTGGGATTCTGAGTGCTTGTTGTTGCTTAAAGTCTGTTGTAATTCAGCTGTTAGGTACTGTAAATACATTTTATGCTTTCTAGTTATGACAGTGTTTCAACTGATGCTTTTTATAAAAATTGTAGTGTACCTGATGCTATGTAAATAACTATTGTATATTTAATATTTTTATCAAGATTTTGTTTTGAAAATTAAAGTGCCTTAATTCCTCTGAAACTAAGAATATTCTCAGTGCAAATTCAAACAGTGCTTGATGTGTAGCTAACAGACATCAACCAGATTAGATTTCTTCTGTCCCAATACGGCAAGTGTCCTGCTCCTATGAAAAGAGGGGGTGTCCTTGATAAAGCCGAGGAACCTCCAAGCATCACATCTATGAATGGTCTTGTGGGTAAAAGGCCCTGTGTATGGCCATGCAGAAAACTTCTTTGTAGTGATTTGTCAGTCTCCTGCCATAACGTGGTCCATAAGCATGGCATGTTATAGCTAAAAATCCTTCAGGGACAGCTCTACCTCCTTATAGTACCGAGAGGGGGTTTCAACTGTGGAGAAGTGAGCTTTTGCACCTGTCACAACTCAGCCTCCTCCATGTTAGAGGAGGCAAAACAAAGCACCAGGTAGCTTGCATAAGTCTCTGTTTTATGCTCCTCTGGATGAGTAAATGCAGTTGCAGACAAATAAACTAAAGCATGGTAATGAGGTCACAAACCTCTTTACCTTCTCCCCACCCCCACAATTCAGGTGCTCCTTAAAACAAACTGCATGCTTCAAAATGATCTATTTTAGAGTTCCAAATAAGGCAAGAGACTGCCCTGGTAATGACCCTGGCTACCAGGGAATTCAAGACACAACAGAAATATGAACCTGATAAAACTGTTTTCTAGAGCATAAGAAAAACAGGATAAAATCTGGGGAAGACCGTGGGAAAAGTGAACTTTTCCTGTCACTTTGGGATGGTAACTTTCATACCGGCGTGTGGGCACACGTGCACACAGTTGTCAGCCTGCAAAAGGGAGCAACGATTTTATAATGTGTGCACGTATATGCGCACATCTTATAAAACAAAACTACGTGCACATTTTGCGCACGGCCAGGCTAAGCGGCCGTGTGCCTATGCATGCAAATGCCACTGCTATAGCGTAAGTGTGTGTGTGTGTTTTAAAAGCCACAGGTGCCATTACCAGTTCATTCCCAGGTCACCCAGTTAAGGGATAGGTCATCCAAACTCCCCCTAGTTTATTAGCCTCCCTTCCCCCCTGTTACCCCCCAACCTTTAAAATCCCACTGATCTGCCTAGAATTTTTTGTTTTATAACTTATACGTCATTCATAGCAGAAGTAAAAAATTACGCGGCAGGGGAGCCGGCACACGCCAGTGCGCGTAAGTATTTACGTACAACATTCACGGTGAAATCCAGGAACAGCCATGCCCCGCCCAGACCACCCCCATAGCAACCCCCTTTTGGAGTTTCTCATTTGTGCGCACAGTGGCATGCATGCCCGTATCCCGGTGGCTTTTAAAATCCACTTAGCGCACACCGGTCCAACTCACACATCCATTCATTTTGGCATGCAGCGGGCTTTTAAAATTCACCTTAAAGCTTTTAGGAGTTGCAAAGGGCTCTCTCTGTTGCTGAAGGGCAGGGGCCAAGGCTTTGTGTAGCCTTTCTGCATGTCTGCCATTGCACTGTGGACTTAAGATTATTTTTAGGTATAGGTAGCAATTTAGCAGAAGTGTGTACTGGGATGTTATCTATGAGAAAAATAAAAAATACTAGAGACTCAGATTTAACTTTAAAAAAAACCCCACTAATTAATTCTATATGGAGACATTGCATGCTAGCAGAACATTTATCAGTGCTGGAAATCTGGACATAAGAAGAGAGACTATTTAGTCTGTAGAACGTACAATATTTAGCAGCAGAGAGGAAGAATGAAATGGAAGAGACTAAAATCTATGTCTAAGCAGGAGATCAACAAAATTATTTTACAAGGGAATCCAAGGGCAGTAATAACTTAACCCTGACCCACAAACAGAAAACTGGAAGCATTTTCCTGTCTATTCTTCCCCATAAAAGTATGTGGGGCAAACATAAAAGCAAACAGTTTTATACATAAAAATAAAACAAAATAGGGCTCATTTGAAGGAAGGGGGGGTAGTTTCAATTTCCAGAGTTTCCTCCTGCTTCCAGAGCACTTATTAAAATACAGTGGGCCGGACCTTGTATTTGCGAATGAAGGTTCATGATGTCCTCGCCCAGCAAGGGCTGGTTCTGATGGACCCGGAAGCCCAGAAAAAGCAGAAGGAAACGGCTGAGCTGGGGAAAAAAAAAAAGCTTGATCGCTATCGCATGTCCCTGGAGCGCATGGTGTCTCGGGTATCATTCAAAGGCAACACCTAAAAGGTCGGACGTGGTCTCCATGAGCAGCGGCATTTTGTGGGCCCCAGCCCAAGCACCATCACTGCTGGGCCAAGCTGGAGAAAGGATATCACATCAAGGAAAAGGCCTCGTGTGGATACTTAATATAACGTCATGTCAGTTTACTCACACCCAACACGTTACTATAGGTCTAAGATACTTACAGATATAATAAGCCAAACCTATTGTAAAAATGTAAATGCACAGTACATTAATATAAAATAACTAGCACAGACTATAATTAAAATGATACCATAAAATTACACTCCAAAAAAAATAAACAAATAAAAATACAATAATACAATTAAACATAATAATGGAGTGAATTTTAGTGTGAGTTTAGGCACATAAAAGCAGTTTTTATGCATGTAAGGGGCAGTACTAAAATAGCCATGGGCTCAGTGCATGTAAAAGTGCGCATATTTACCCAGTTTCACGGGTAATTTATGCAGAGTGGGGTTCCAGGAGGGGGCGGGGCAGGAACTGATGCACATTTTCTTATTTTAAAGCCGGACATTTGCAAGTCTTTCTAATACTGGATAAATGCCGGTACCTGCATCTTAAGCCTACTTTGAAGGCTTCTTTCAGTTGTAAGATGCAATATTTGTTTTATATGTGATCCTTCCTTCTTTCTTATTGTTTCCCTTCAGATTGGTCCTCACCCTTTTTATTCATTATTTATTAAGAACATTAAACTATGACTTTGAGAGCTCCCACTAAGGAAGGTTCATATAGTTGTCCTTTTAAGGTTGATTTAATTTTACGGTTTACCTGTTCTCACCTGTTTGGGGTCGATTATTTTTCCTTTCCCCTTCCCCCCCCCCTTTTTATTTTCTATTATACCTCCCTAGCCCCTCCATCTCCCTCCCATTCCCCTTCTTTGCATGTCTACGAGTTTCTCTTTGTTTTATAGCACTTGATTGCTGTGCCCACAGCATTAAGCAGCTGTGGTGGCCCAGGATTTTACACATTCGTGTTCTACTTTGTGCTTGGTAATGCTGGAATATCCATCTTTTTATGTGAACAATTTAAGTAGTACAAATTTCTCTGTGCTTGCCTCCTGCTCAGTACTTACAGACGGGCCGATTCAGTAAAGTCCGCGGGAGAGCGGGTATTCGCCCGCTCTCCCGCGGACTTTACTGAATCGGCCTGTGCTCTCCCGGCGCGCGCACAGGCCACTCTCCTGTGTGCGCGATTCAGTATGCTAATTAGGCCCGGCGGTAAAACCAGGCTTTTGGACCGGCGCGGCGGCTGTCAGCAGGTTTGACAGCCAACGCTCAATTGAGCGTTCAGTTTTTGACCCGACAGCCACGGGCCGACTTCAAATTTTTTTTTTTTGACTTTTGGAAAGTTTCAGGACCTCCGACTTAATATCGCCATGATATTAAGTCGGAGGGTGCACAGAAAAGCAGGTTTTACTGCTTTTCTGTGCACTTTCCCGGTACCCAAAGAAATTAGCGCCTACCTTTGGGTAGACGTTAATTTCTGAAAGCAAAATGTGCAGCTTGGCTGCACATTTTGTTTTCTGAATCACGCGGGAATACCTAATAGGGCCATCAACATGCATTTGCATGTTGCGGGCGCTATTAGATTCAGCGGATTGGATGCGCATTTTCGGCCCCTTACTGAATAAGGGGTAAGGGAAAACGCGCGTCCAATGGCGGGTTAACAGTGCGCTCTTGTTGGAGCGCACTGTACTATATCGGCCTAAGACTGTTTTCATTTGTAGATGTGAATACCTGACTGTTCCCCTGACGCAGCCTTGATGCGAAACATGGCCGTGTCGGGGCTTCTTTAATGACAAATCTATATTGTAAAATAAGTGTTTTTCCCTGCTGAGCTTTAAACAAATAAAGTTGTACATATATGTATTGAACAGTTGTCCTTTTGATGCCACACATCTTTTTGGCTTGATATTTATCTCTATGCATGCGCTGTTTACTCCGCATTTTCAGTATGGTATATAACAGTACAGATATAAAGTGCCTATGTGAATTTATAAAAACTTTTATTAAACATATATATCAATTCTAAGAATTTCAATTCATCTAATATGTGCACAAAAACACACACATTCCCAATTATAGGCCACAGTTTCGACAGCATGCAGGCTAGCTTCCTCTGGGAACACGTACGTACAAACACGAATATTAAAAAAAAAAATGTGCACACAAAAAGCAAGTGAAGGATAATAAAAGCCTTTATACATAACACGTATGATGGTGAATCAGCCTGGTGGCTATCATAAAAGACATATATCAGGTAATGAATACTGAAAATGGCATCTCCTTAAGAAAGGTGTTTTACTGCACAAGATGAAAACGGGAGAACACTTATCACCTTTGATACGTGTTGCACAACACTAGTGCCACAGAATAAAGAACGAAACAGAGCAACCAATACCATACCATACTGTGGCCTACACGCTGGCAAAACTGTGGCCTTGGCCTATAGTTGGGAACATGTGTGTTTTTAATGTGTTTGAGTTTTTGTGCACATATTAGATGAATTGAAATTCTGTAACATTTATATATATATATGTTTAATAAAAGTTTTTGTAAATTCGTATAGGCATTTTATATCTGTATACCTGAATTTCATTAGTGCCTGTTTTTTATATCCTCCAGTTTACAGTGTTATATAATAGCACATGAAAGTTATTGTTGAAATTACTATATACATGCAAAATATGAATGGCCCCATTTTCCACAGCAAATCAAGGGTACTAAATATATCTCGAACCATCCTGAAGCAGGAAGATGTTTTGTCATCAATGGAAAATACAGAGCAAAAAAAAAAAAAAAGTGATGGGGCTATCTGGTGCCTACAGTGCAAAAGCAAAATAATCATTTCACTTAGCTCTCCAACACCTGGAAGAATGAACATCAAAGAGAAAAGGTAAGCAAAAATCAGAAAAAGCTGCAGCCTGCCGCTCCAGCCTCCCCTAAGCTCTCCAGCACCAGGGCCAAAACTACTGGATTCCAGTCCACAAGCACCTGTGGTCAAGTCTGTAACCTTGATATTGGCAAAAGGGAACCGTGGTGGAGCAAGAAAAGGATGAAAACTGGAAAACCAAAGGAGCTGGGAAAAGAGGTGGGGGAGGGTAAGGGAGGATAGGGAGCTCTACGCCTTTTCAGAAAGAAAAATGCTAAGACATCTCCTTCTCTGCATGGCCCTTGCTGGACGAGAGGGAGCTTGCTTTGCTAAACCGCACATCCAGCAAACATTTGCGCGGTTCACTGGAATTCTTAGCTGGTCTACTTCCAAACATCTGATGCATTCCTACCATGACCTGTATGATTGCGTAAATATGACCTCTAAGCTTGCGACAGCATCTCAATTTCCTTTCCACCATTCTCAGCCTTCAAAACCCTTACCGAATTTAAGAATTCTGCATGTCCAAATTTCAAGATTACACCCAAGACAAACCTTGTCCCATTAGCGAAGCATGCATTTTCCATTCCACAAGGACATACAAAGTTCATTTTTTCTCCTTATTCCAAGCAATCCAATAACGTGGAGGTTTGGTCCCTCATTTGTACACTTTAAATTTAAAGGCAGATTAAATGAACATTTTGACTGGAATATAGTAGGTACACTGGATCTTGCATGAAAGCAGAGGGAGAGATGTAGACTGGATAACAGTCTTGAGGTTCCCTCTACTCCTATTTCTCCAGGACTCTAGGTATTCAACAGATAGTGATCACCACAACTCGGCCAAAGAATGACGAAGACAATGGATCACAACAGCAAATGCCACTCCCTGCATAGACACAATCCAGGGGAATCCTAACAAAAATAAAATCTGACTGTATCAAAGTATCATTTATTTATAGGAAGTGATGTAGTATTTGATGCAATGTGTGTCGATTTGGGGACTCTCCTGGTCTGCTTTTGTACATGTTGATACTTGCTGGTTGCTTCAGTCAGCTTCAGCTCTAAGAGGAGATGGACTCACCTACCTGAACGAAAGGCTCTCCCAATACATGCCTTCCAGACCACTCAGATCATCACGCAGAGCCTCTGTAACAACTAAGTCAACAAGGGAAATCAAAAAGAAAACATACACGCAACAGATCTTTCATGAGTGCAGCACCTGACCTATGGAACTCCCCTCCCAGAAAATCTCCGACAAATACAGGACTGCCGCCATTTAAGGAAGCCTTTAATGCTAAACCAAGAACCCAAAAACCGACTTTGCAAATCTTTAATGGCACTCACATCGACTTGTCTTAATTTCACATGCTGCAACACAGAGGAGGGGTTTTTTTGGCTATGGAATTATTTATTGTTAAAGCTATTAGAGATTAGTCAAGACTGCTGGTCTATTTTTAGAGTTAAGCCTGAGGTGTATGTATTTTACATTTTGATATTGCTGCTATCTATAATTATTTACACTAACGTGAAGGTACAAACGACCCCTTTTGTAAGCTAAATTTTTATATTCACAAAAGGTGAAAAATAAATCCAAATAATAAATAAGATGCTGCACGTGCCATGTTTGCCAGGCTGCTTGCTGCTGACGCAAATAAAAGAGTTGGGCAATACCACTTTCTGCTTCTTGATCCAGCCCCATCTTCCCAACAGTTCCTGTGTTATCTCGGATTGTGAGATGGAAAACCCTGCTGACTAAGTAGGGTCTACACCATAAGCAGAGAGTTTTCAATAGCTACCCCCATATCGCAACAGTGCTTAGAGAGTAGCAGGTTGAGAAACCAGGGAACCCAGGGTTCAAATCCCGTTGATGCTACTTGTGAACTTGAGCAAAATCACTTCACCTTCCAATGCCACAGACACAAATCTTAGGAGTGAATTTTCTAAAAGGTTCCGCATATAAGTAGCATGTACATGCATATATGGTATTCTAAAGTACTCACATTTTCAAATTGTGCACGTATATTTTACTGTGGTGGAAAAAGGAGCTATCTAGGTGCATTCAGAAATATGTATGTAGGGTGTTATTTTTTTTTAAGAGACACACAAGTACAGTATACATTACTCAACTTATTCATCCACTTTTACAACTAAGTGACTCGCACAAGTGAAATCGGACTTGTCTGTTTTTGATTGGGAAGTCTAGAAGAACTAGTCGGCATTCAAGGTTGAAATCTAGAGGGGCTAGGTGACCTGGAGGAGGACAGGGTAAACTGGTGATTCCAAGTACTCATGCATACTTGGAAATATACCTGCCTCCATGTTCAATTCTGGTTGTTTATTCACACAGTGTATTTCGCGTGTAAAATATATGCATGTATGGTTATAAAATGGATAGAGAAAGCATGAGTTTTCCTGCATTGGAAATATTTGCACAGATGAAACATACATGCATACTTTCAGAGCAGGAACACGTAGCATTTTATAAATGCTGCAGAGTTTATAAAATATTAGAATTAATTCCCGTGCATCCACTTAGACATACAAATGCTGCGCTGTGGATAGGTTTCAAAGATGAGCTTCCTGACTGTAAGCCCTCTAAGGCAACAGGGAAATCCTGGACGTAATCCACTTTGAAGTAGCTGACCAGTCATGAAAGACAGAATATAAATAAAACATTAAGTAGAAATTAAGAATTAAATATTTAAAATGGCCTTTTCTACACACACCTCCAATGGGGTATTACAATCCCATGGTCCCCTACAGCTAGAGCGCACAGTTGCTAGAATCCTAGCAGTTGGTTCTGGGGGAAAGCACAGCACCGGAGGGCTCGAGCCCCTCGGCTTAGGGTCGGTGCAAGAGTATTTGGTGCCCCAGGCAAACCTTTGGTCATGCACCCCCTCCCCCCTCCAAATTTACCCATCTGTGGCAGCTCCAGCACAGCATTCCCTTCTTTGGCAGTATTTTCTCTCTCCCCTTCTGGGCCTCGTGCTGGTTGGGTTTTGCCGCCCGCAAAATTCTGGCACTCTAGGCCAGGGTTTCTCCACTTTTTTTTTTTTTTAATTTCATGGCACATTTTCAAGTTTGTTCATTCCTCGTTGCACACCAAACCAAATTTTGCACAATTCTCCCCCTCTCCCCAGTTTCCACCAGCAGAAAGAAATTAGCAGGTTATACTTCTGTGTGCCGCATTCTGCCAGATTCAATCTGGCATCCGAACTTGCGCAACCAGCAGGTCCTGTGAGATTACAGGACCCCACAGATTTTGTGTATCTGAAGCTGGCAAAGGAGGCGGATAAAAGATAAGAGAGGCGCAGCTCCCTTCCTGCCAGCGGGAAGGAGGATAAAGTTATCAGAGCTCTGGTGGATAGAATCTGCTCACTACTGGAGGTTGGGGGAAAGTCTGGTGAACTGTCCCCCATGGAAAACTATACTAATCCATTCTCAAAATATACCTAAAAAACACATTCTTAAAGTTTTGATGCCACAAAATATTTTTTAAGCTCAATAATACAAAAGCCTCTTTGCTGGTGGGTATGTCCTGCATACAAAAGAGAATTAACCTTATACCAGAATAAGTCAAAATTAGCCAACAAAATCCAGCTGTTCCCAACATACACATTTTAACTGGGAGACAGTTCAATTTGAAGTGGGTCACAGGATATTCATATTAATGATGTATTAATATTCTCTATCAGGCAATAAGTTTCCAAACTTTGGTATCTCTGGCTTGCTTTCTCTCTCTCATTCACAGGTCTTCTGTTTATTTTTTTTTATTTTGCTTCTCTCTCTGGTGTCCTCTCTCTCTTACCTTCAGAATGTATATTTTAAATACTTTTCAGTCTTTCTGCTCTTTCCTTAATGTTCTTCTTTCCCCATTCATCTTTTCTCCTCCTCTCTACATTCCTCATTCCCTTTCTCCTTCGTTATCTTCCAGGATTCCCCAAGCTTCAAATCCAGGGACATCTCCCTCTCTTTTTCCATCTAATACCCGGTCCCCTCTCCACCTTCCCTAACTAGTGTTCTCTCTCTTCTCTCTTGCCCCGCCCCCCATCCTCAGATCTCTCCCCTTATTCCAGATCCCCCTCTCTCTCCCTAATCCTGAGTCAGTTCTCCATATCCATCTTGCCAGTACCTAAAAGTCTTCCTTTCCTCTCCATCCTCTCCCTGTCCCTTATCCTGGGTCCTTTCTCCCTTTCCCTCAGTCCCTGGTCCTCTTTCACTCTCTCTTCTCCTGCACCCTCCTGGTCCCCTCCCCTTCATACCAAATCGTCTCTCTCCCTCCCTCTCTTATCCCCTCCCCTCTCCAGCTTGTCCTCCCAATTTATTCGCTACCCCCAAAAGGCAGGAGCAGCAAAGCATAATATTGTGTCAGCATCCTATGCCTCCTCCCCCCCAAACACTCACCGTCTTTTTTTGCACGCCCCACCCCAAGCATTCACCCACTTCTCTCCTCGTTCCCCCAGCCCCCTTCAGCATTCACACCCCTTTCCACAAATCATTCTTGCCTGACTGGAGCTCTGGGTGGTACCCTACACTGCTGTCAGATGAGTCAAGTCCCTGCAGTAAAGACATGACCCCCCCCCCCCCCCCCCCCAAAAAAAAAAACAAAAAAAAAAACAGAGCAAAGCAGATAAGAGCATTGTACTCTAGGTAGCAGATGGGAGTTGGGCAGGTGTTTGAACACTTTGCCATTCACTCCCTGCTCCCACCCTTCCCTTCGTCCTTAGTGCTGCCTGGTTGCTGTTGGGGATAGGAAGGAAGGGCTGGAGCAGCAAGCAGGAGATGAGGTATCGTCCAGCAGAGTCAGAAATATGAGCCTAGGGAGGAGGATTTTGCTAGGGCTGCCAGCACCGAGGCACAGGAAGAACTTTCCCAAGGAACACTGGTTGAGAAGCATTGCCCTAGGTGACTGCTTAAGGGAAACACTGGCCCTGCCTCAGTTGAGTTTGTAATTATTTCCCCCACCCCACAGCTGTAGCCTGACTGCTTACACGCTAACTGCCTAATAAATGGGACTTCTAAACAAGGTTCAGTGCCTTACTCCCCACCCCCTCAACAAGGACACACTTCCCCCTGCCCAAGAGGCTTCTCCTGTTACTGTACACAGAGATCAGCTGCTTATCTGACCAGAACCTGCCAGCTCATCTTCCAAAACAGACAGCGAGAGAGAGAGAAACCCAGCCTTTTAGCTGCCCACGAAGTAACTTCCTATGCTCAGGAAACTGCACAGGCCTCCATGAGTGATACAGAAATAACGTGTTCAGCCGTGCCAGGCGATGTCCAATCTCCCCCTCCTCTTATGTTAAATGACCACGTCAGGTGCGAGAACCATTAAACAGCGAATCCTAATTCAGGAGGCTTCCCTGCACTATCAATCTGGAATGTCTCACTCGCCAATGTTTACTTTTTAAGAGGATTCCTAACTCAGGGTAATTCTTGGTCTTTTAGATTTAGAAGATAAATTTAAAGTAAGCTGTTCAAAGAAAACAACACTGAAAAGAGTGAAATAAACCTGTAGGACTTTATAGAAAACGTTAAACCTCAGTGTGTGGTCCCAGTTACTATTCCAGAAAATGAAGGAGTTAAAAGCATTAGACAGTCGTCATTATTTAGCAGAGCAGATTCATTTCATCAATGCTCTCCCTTTCTGGCATGGCCACCTCAGAGTATAATTTACAATTTGTAAAGATATCACAGAACCCTGCCCACCCTCCCAAGAGCGAGCATCCCGCTGGGAACCCTGGTTGTATACAGGGGGTAATGGGTGAAGACACTGGCAATAAGGTTAACATAGCCACCTAATCTGCACTCTCACGGCCAATGAGTCTTTAAACTAAACATGAACTGCTGGTTTAAAGGGGATCTCTCACCCTTAAAATAACAAATAAAAAAATAAACAGTCACATTTTAAAAACAGAGTACAAAGCATAATCAGGACACATAATGGAGGCAGTCTCAACATTAGGAGCTAGAGGTGAGGAAAAGGGGCCAACATGACTGCCCCCATTCCTCAGGAGCTCTGTTCTGTCACTACTGAAGGCCAGTTTACTGTCCAATAACTATCTAGCAATTAAGGGAACCAACTGGCTTGTCCGCATAATTCATAAAACCCTCATGAAGCACTCTCTAAGATCCAGATCCAGGCCCTAGCTCCAAATGAGCCAGAAGCCCAAAAGGAACAGAAGGAAACTGCTGGGTCCAAAAAAAAAACAAACAAAAACAAACCAAAAGGGCAAAGAAGAAACGCACTTCCTCAAAGCACGAATGTTAGATCCATTTGGGTGCTGTCCATATCCATACTATAACCTATCATGGCTTTCTTAAAATAAATAAATAAATAAATATGCTTGTAAATCTTACCAAGAGAATCCCTAGTGCACGTGGCTATGAGAAGATTGCCAGGATGTAGTTGATACTTTTAGTGAACAGAAAATAAAGCCGCTTTCATTACTCAGTAATGATACATGGCAAAATGATTTCAGTTTTATTATAAAGCTAACTAGCTGCACTCTATTCTGCTTTCATCGTCACAGACAAGTCTGTGTCGTTCATTTGGTCTCAACCCAGCAACGAGCTCTCTCTGAAATCGGGGCAAATCCTGTGGCTTGCTATACCCATCGCTATTCACAAGATCGCCGATTACTGTGCTCATAGGAAGCAGCTTAAAGCCTTTGGAAATTGAGACAGATGCCTTTTGAGTTCCAACTGCAGATTTATCAATTTTACTCTACAATTTATGTTCTTATTTCTTGTGTCTGTCAGAAATTAATTTTTAATGCAATTTAATCTGCTCTGAACTTCTTGTCTGGATAGGGCAGAATATAACTGATTTTAAATAAATTAAAACATTAATATAGTAGATATAATGCATTTACCCTTTTTAGGCTTGGTTCTCTATGAACACAGGTTTATTGGATGTTATTGCATTTCTCCTCCCCCACGCTTTATCATTCTGAAATGGCTAGACCTAGCTCCACCAAAGGGTGAATGGAGATAGATGTTCAGGTGAGGGACACAGGATTTTTCAAAATTAGTGAATGATTGGGGGAGGGGGGCGCACATGCACCATAGGGGGCCACAAAGCAATTTTTCTGTAAGAAATGCACAGGTGGGTCAACAAATGTTATAATATGTACCAGTAGATAGTGCAAGTGCAACTAATGATATATAGAACACCATACTACACAAGATATACTTAATATCTAGAAAAAGGTTAGACGGTCCTAATAGAAGCTTGGGAGGAGGGAATATTTCAAAATATACAACTGTTTGTACATTGAGACTTAGGGAGGGTAATTTTCAATAGCATGTATAAACTCAGGGCATACAGCCATAAGGGGGTGTGCCTAAAATTACGCATGGAGTTTATATAGTGTGCATCGGGAGCCACACAGTGTAGAAGACACTGCAGATCAGTTCCCCGAAAGTACGTGTGAACGTTTTAGTACATGAAGCTTTTTTTTTTCCCTTGAGAAATGCATGAGAGAGTGAAACAAGGTCATCTACAATATTAAAATATAGAAAGTTCTGCAGCAGGGGATACCTCCACTATCTAAAGTTTATTACTTGCCACCCCTTAAGAAGGGTTGGAGGTCCAGCTAAGTTTTCAAGTCATGGAACCACTGACACCATCTAAGTTGAACATTACTAAGATTTTGGATTCTTTAGACAGTGATTTGGTGGAACCAGCCTCCATGGTAGTGTCTTTTGTTTTGGAACCGGACCATGATTGGATTCTTAGACTTTTCTTCAAGCACCGTTCTGAATTATTCATGCACTTGAGGGTCAGGGTATTCCCCAATGTATCCAGACAAACATAGAAGAGGACACGACAATTCTTGATGCTTAGGCCAGGAGTGGTACAAATTGGGACATTTTTCTGTTAAAATTTTCTTGTAAATGTTATGTTCAATTCAAAGGTGTATCATATATTTTTTTTCATCAGTCTCAACTATCCTTCTTTATGAGCGATGAGGTAGTCCAACAAATTGAAGTTAGTGAAGCTCTCTCTGCTACTTCCAGATGATCCCCATTATTCGGTTTAAGTGTCCAAAATATGTAAGATTCCTCCGCTATCTATTCTGCTTCTATTTCTTTTTTTTCTAAATTACTTTATTTTTTTCCCCCGGATTATTTCCTGTTTTGTTTGTAATATTTAGTCCCTCTTTCTTTTGCTGTCACAAGATTATCCTTGTATAAATTTGAAATTTCATGAATATATATATATATACACACACACACACCAGTAGATAGTGTAAGTGCAAATAATCATATACAGACCACCACACTACACAAGAGATGCTGGATGGAGGAATATTTCATTACCAAACATGAATGCATGCTTCTATACCTGCAAATCAAGTTCATGGATATTAAATCAGACTTCTCTTTTGTCTGGAGGGGTTGGGGAGCAAATGGTGGAGAGCATGGGTGAACTGGAGGTGGGCTCAGCAAGGTGCTGCTTGGCAATGCACACACACACAAGTATTTTCATAAGCAAGATACAGGCATACAACAGCCAACTTTAGAAAATATCTGCCTCCATGCATAAACAGAGTTATTAAGCACATGCTACAATTATTTAACACACAAAATATATGCATGTACTTTTATAAAATAGGTGCATAAACTATGTAGATACCTACATTTAAAAAAAAAGTAGATGTACTAAAACTTTCCCACGTACTTTCAGGGAGCTGATATGCAGTATTTTCTATACTGTGTGGTTCCCGTTGCACAGTTTATAAAAGCCATCCATATCTTTAGGCACACCCCTTTTGTCGAGAGTTACAAGCTACTCTATACGAGTATACAGGTTATAACATGTAAATGTGTGCATACGTTGAAATACCCTCTTTGAATATGCATACTTTTCCCACTCAGGAGCAGCAGCACGAACATACTCCCAACCCTTCTGAAAATCTGTTTACTATGCACAGAGGCGAGGTACACCCGTACATAACTAGATTGGTATTTTATCACTATGAAATAACTAGATTTGACTAATTTTATGAGTGATTATTTTCATTTGTGTGTCAGTTTAATACAATTGCTAAATTGTGACAGTTTTTGTAATCCATATTTCATGTATATTTGGATTTTGGAAAATATAACCCCATTTTACATGCACAAACCCTTCTCCCCCCTCCCAGACAAAATATCTCCAGCAGCGCAATACTGGTAAAAAAAAAAAAAACAAACACTAGAAGGAGCAATTGTAATAAGTGTTTAGGAAAACAAACATCCCTGCTTTTGTCATCAGTCACTCCGTGAAATTATAACCACAAATGGCAGACTATTCTAGGAGAGAATGCCAGCAGCGCTGTGGAAAGCACTCTGGGAATTCAGTGTCTGCCTAAAGCAGCAGGGCTGGCATTCACTTCCAGCCAGCTCCTGCTGAAACGAACAGCGGAACAGACCAAGTGATTCTGGCGGCTGGACAGACACACACTTTGTTGCATCAGTGCACAGACAGCGCCTTGTACTGTACTTACGTTTTGTACACCTCGCGGATCCAGGAGCCCTACTCCAGCCGTGACAGCACTGCCCTCCACAGACATTCACCCTGCAACAGCAGCAAAGAAACTCTCCAGTACCATTGAAATGTAGAAAAAAACAAACATCTAAAGACATGACCACCTAGCACTTGCTGACTTTTGACCCATATGTGCTTGAAGAATTAATCCACTCAAATCATGAAAAAGATAATATCTTCTCTGGTTTGCAGAGAAGCCTTTTTGGGACCTAAACAGAAAAATAAAAAGCATTTGCTCCTGGTTCTGAACATCAGTTTCTCTTTGTAAGTAGAAGGTTTTTAATCAATGTATCAAGACACTGTTCACAGTGAAATACACTGCCCTTCTTTTTACCGGTCATACTATTACTGTACCTGGGTTTGCTGATTGTTAAAAATAAAAAAGGGATGGAGTTTAACCACAACCAATGAAGACAGACTCCAGGATGGCATGGCCTGTAGTACATGCAGAAATCAAGACTGATCTAATGACCTATGAAAATGCTGAAATGTGCCCCATACCTCTGTAAAACATAGCAAATCATTTATAGTGGCAATACTGATTCTTTGACGGAAAAGTCTGCTATTCCTGTATTACTGTAAATTGTTTTTTATGTTGAACACCTCTTCGTACAACCTTATAAAAGGCTGGGGGAGGTGATACAGTGACAGTTACCTTTCATTAGATTGACACACGAATTATCCAAAGATGTACAGTAGCCTATAAGATAACATACATCTATTATAAAGAAGGGCCTGATGTGGTTCTCAAAGCTTACCTGGCATATCATCTTTGACAAATTTTTACATTAGTTTAGTAAAACATATCACAGTCTGCAAATAACTCAGTTTGCTTTAAACTAGACGTGCCATTTTCCTTTTCTACCTCTCTCTTCTTTTTAAGAAGTTAATTTAAGATAGATCAAAAGTGCCTCCCTAGTAATAGCTTAGGGGGGAAGGAAGAGTGTCCAGGTTTATGGAATGAGATCACTACATGTGCACAAAAGATGCTGCTTCACAAGTATGCATGGGCAACATATCTAGATACAGATCGATGTCTCTATACAACTGTGGGCTCGTCTGGTATGCATTGTGCAAACGATGACCCTCATATCTCTGGCTAGGGTGATTGCCCCTATCCACCAAGAAAACTCGCCTAACGCAAAACCTCGGTTGCTCTCAGGTTCCCTCCTGGCAGAGCGCAGGCACCTGCAGGAAACCCGGCCGAGGCTAGAAAGCTTCAAGTGAAGCACAACAGTTGCTGGGAGCTCTCTCTAACCAACTCGGGGCTAAATTTCATTAACTTCGGCGTATTCACAACCACTACTGGGGGAATCTTCTGCCAGGTGCATTTCTCTGAAAAGTACATTTCCGCTCAAGCTTTTTTTTTTTTGTTTCTTTTTTTAAACGAGTGTTCATTTACGACTCGATTTCTCGCTGGTGCTGCTAAACCCTCACTTGGGTGGCGATTTTGTTGCGTTTTCCCAGCCAGAGATGGCATCGTTACAGGATTATGTCACTAAAGATAATCCACCCGGGAAGCGGCTATTGCGACTTCAAAAACCGCTCAGCGCCACAGCGGACTCCCAATAGAGAATCAACTTTTTAAACTCCCCCTCCTGTTTAGGCAAAAGAGAAAAGTTACTCCTTCTCCACGGTCTGTCCCCTAAATTTTGGTTTTCGCTCCAATGCATTTCAGCAGAGCTAGAGAGCCCCTTGCTCCGATTCGGGATTAGGACAACTAACCGCTCACCTCCCAGGAAGACGAGCCCCCCTCCCCGGCCGAGCAGCGCCTTACCCCTGCAGCTGCTGCTGCTTGTGCTGGATCTGCACCCCGCTGCTCGCCTTGCTGCTGCTGCTGCTCATCCTGCGGGTCCGTTCCTGCGCGCTGAGCTGCAGGTATGTCCGGGGCTGCAGCACGTACGTGATCCGGCCGCCGCCGCCTCTCTCCGGGAGAGCGCGCGCCACCGCCAGCAGCGCACAGGCACCGACCAAGACCCAGCCGAACCCGGCCATGGCCACCCCGCGCGACCACCCCTAGTCAACCTGCCTTAGCCGCGCGCGCGAAGAGAGGAGAGGAACGGGGGGGGGGGGGGGTGGGGAAGAAGAAGAAGAAGCAGCGGCGGCTGCTGCACGCGTCAACCGGCGCGGAGAAGTCTCAGCGGGAAGCGGAGGCACATCGCTTGAGAGCGGGACGAGACCAGAAAGGAAAGAGCGCGACTCCAGCACGAGCGGCTTGCAAAGAGCAGCAACCCCCTTCACGGGAAAAAAAAATAAAAATACAATAAAATTAGAGAGGTGGCTCTCGAGCAGGCGAGCTTCCTCGGAGAGCCGCTTCTTGGCTAGGTGGGAAGTGCATGTGCGCCGGAGGAATATTATTTCAGGCAGATGATGCTCCAAGTCTTTAAAAAGTTTGTGTGTGTGTGTGTGTGTGCACCGGGGGCAGCCTGTCAGCTCCCGGCAGCCAATCTCTGCCAGACGTGACGTCAGGGCCTGGGAGAGCCTAATTGGGGGAAAGTCTGGGACGCGGCACAGCCTGCGTTCCCCTCGCGCCAGCCTGTGCAGGGGGAAGAGGAGTAGAGGCAGGGGATTTCCCCTCCTCCGGCGGCCATGTGTTGAGGAAGGGAAGGGGACAAGGCATTCAATGACGTTATCGAGGAACCTTTTTTTTTTTTTTTTTAGCCTTTTGTGTGCCCGCACAATACATAATAATAGTCCACGACCATAAACTTTCAACCACCCCCCTCCCCTTTGTGTAACATCCAAACTTTGCATTCATCAAAGAAAAAAAGAAAAACCCCACAAACTGAATAGAAAGGGGGCTTGAGCCTCACAATACCCGTCTGTCAGAAAAAAACACAGTTAATGCATTTCTAAAACATCCAAGGTGAGGGGCTCATTCCGTAATTTGTCATAAAGAGGGTAATTTTCCAAGTAAGTTCTGGGGAAAAACCAGTAATTTACTTGCAGAAATGGACTTTCACAAAATTGTCAGCCCGAGCGCACTGTTTAGCCCCGTTTGACCGCGCGTTTTACACGCGCTATTATTACCCCTTATACACACCGATACAGTTTAACCGGCATTTGGACGTGCGTTTTGGATGCACTAGCTTTACCCCTTATTCAGTAAGGGGTAATAGCGCATCCAACACCCCCCCCCCCCCCCCCCCCCCCGAACCTAATAGCGCCGGCAACATGCAAATGCATGTTGATGGCCCTATTAGGTATTCCCGCGTGATTCAGTAAGTAAAATGTGCATCCAAGCCACACATTTTACTTTCAGAAATTAGCCCTAATTTCTCCGGGCACTGTGAAAGTGCACAGAAAAGCAGTAAACACTGCTTTTCTGTGCACCCTCCAACTTAATATCATGGCGATATTAAGTCGGAGGTCCCGAAAGTTTAAAAAAGTAAAAAAAAAAAAAAAATTTTGAAATAGGCCCGCGGCTCGCAGGTTGAAAACCGGACGCTCAATTTTGCTGGCGTCCGGTTTCCGAACCCGTGGCTGTCAGCGAGCTCGAGAACCAACACTAGCAAAATTGAGTGTCGGCTGTCCCACCCACTCACAGCCGCCGCTCCTGTCCGAAAAGAGGCGCTAGGGACGCGCTAGTAACCCTAGCACCTCTTTTTACCGCCGGGCCTAATTTAAATAAATTTATTTACTGAATCGCGCACAGGAGAGTGGCCTGTGCGAGCGCCGGGAGAGCGGGCGCAATTTTTACTGTATCGGCCCGATACTGGGGCCGATGCAATATGCAGAGCGCACGCTTAATGAGCAGTTAGTCGTGTGAAAAATAAGCGCTAATCAATCCTCTATGAAATAAGGGGATTAGGGGATTAGCACCTATTTAACGCGCGTCTAAGGCGGAGAGAATGAGATAGCGCTGATCACATGCAAATGCATGTGAATGAGCCTATTACTCATTCACTCCCAATGCAAAAAGATAAATGTGCGTCTCAGAGGTCTCGGCGTTGGGAATTCATGCGGTGATTTGCAGTAATTTTTCTCTGAGGGCAGGTCTTCGCTGGGCGCAGCAGTCTTAGCCAATGAGTCCCTGTCCTCTGATGAGGTGCGCCAGGCAAGTCGCTTAGAAGCGGTCATTGCCTATAGTGCGGATGCATTTTATGATCTTTTGCGCACATCTGCCAGAACTATGGTGTCCGCGGTAGCGGCGTGGCAGTTGCTATGGCTCCGTCATTGGTCGGTGGATGGGACCTCCAAGGCACTGTTGGGCTCTTTACCCTTTAAGGGGAAATTGTTGTTTGGCAAGGAATTGGAGGATCTGATTGAATCCTTAGGCGAGAATAAGGTGCATCGGCTGCCGGAGGATAGGCCAAGATACCGTGGGGCTCCAGCCTCTCGTCCTCGTTATTGCGGCGGTCACCGGCCACGGACGTCTCGGGGCTCGAATTCTTCGTTTCGTCACAGTGCTACCCGACAGCAATCCTATTCTCAGTCCTTTCGTGGGCACCGTTTCGGTCGTCCGGGAACCGGTCAGGGTGTGCAGGGCGGTAAGCCTGCACAATGATGTGAGGCCGGTCCATTCCTTCGTTCCCAGGATTGGCGGCAGGTTGAGCCGGTTTTACGAGGAATGGACCAGAATCACGTCAGATCAGTGGGTACTGGAGGTGATAAAACATGGCTACGCGTTAGATTTTTCACACCGGCCGTCCCGGGTTTTCCTAGTGTCGCCTTGCAGTTTTTCAGAAAAACGCCGGGCGGTACGGTCGACGCTAACTCGGCTTCGTGATCTCGGGGCAATTGTTCCGGTCCCTTCCGACGAGCTCCGAGAGGGCCGGTATTCCATTTACTTCGTAGTACCCAAGAAAGAAGGAACGTTTCGTCCCATTCTCGATCTGAAAAGTGTCAACAGGTGCCTGAGAATTCCTCGGTTTCGGATGGAAACGTTGCGTTCGGTAATCGCGTCTGTGAGGAAGGGGGAGTTTCTGGCCTCCCTGGATCTCACGGAGGCGTACCTTCACATTGGCATTCGACCGGACCACCAGCGGTTTCTCCGTTTTGCGGTACTTGGGCAGCATTTCCAGTTTCAGGTGCTGCCATTTGGCCTGGCAATGGCTCCTCGCACGTTCACCAAGATTATGGTGGTATTGGCAGCGCGGCTCCACAAAGAGGGTCTTTTGGTGCATCCGTATTTGGACGATTGGCTGATCCGAGCCAAGTCGAAGGCGCTTTGTCAAGCGGCGGTACAGCGGGTGCTCCAGCTGCTGCGTTCGCTTGGCTGGGTGGTCAATGTGGCCAAGAGCCATCTGGTGCCGTCTCAGTCCCTGGAGTATTTGGGAGCTTTGTTCAACATGTGTCAAGGCACAGTGTCTCTCACGCAGGGACGAATGGTGAAGTTGCAAGCTCAGATCCGACGCTTGTTAATCAAGCCGGTACCGATCGTATGGGACTACTTACAGGTATTGGGGTCTATGAACTCTACGCTGGAATTGGTTCCATGGGCATTCGCTCATATGCGTCCTTTGCAGTCAGCGTTGCTATCCCGTTGCGCCCAATATCGGAAGATTTCCACCTCCCCTTGCCACTGACCCAGGACGCCAGGTACAGCTTGCCCTGGTGGCTGTGTCCGACCAACTTGAGTCGAGGGGTCTCTCTGGAGATTCCATCGTGGACAGTGGTTACCACGGATGCCAGTCTGTATGGTTGGGGAGCAGTCTGCCTCGGGCAGTCAGTTCAAGGTCAATGGTCGCCTCGGGAGGCATCGTGGTCAATCAATCGGTTGGAAACTCGAGCGGTGCGGCTGGCTCTTTTGCGGTTCCTTCCTCTTCTCCGCGGTCGGTCTGTCAGGATTCTGTCGGACAATGCGACCATGGTGGCTTACATCAATCGTCAAGGGGGGGACCAAGAGTCAGGCGGTGGCATCCGAAGCCTGGTCATTGATGATATGGGCGGAATCCCACCTGAGCAGTATTGCGGCCTCTCACATAGCTGGGGTAGAAAACGTCCAGGCAGATTTTCTCAGTCACCACTGGCTGGATCCCGGAGAGTGGGAGCTCGCGGAGGAAGCATTCCAGCTCATCTGTGCCTGCTGGGGCACGCCAGCGATCGACCTGATGGCAACTTTCAAGAATGCAAAAGCTCCCCGGTTCTTTGCTCGCCGTCGGGAGAAGGCGGCGGAAGGTGTAGACGCTCTGGTAGTGCCGTGGCCGACAGATGTGTTACTCTATGTGTTTCCTCCATGGCCTCTCATAGGCAGGATGCTTCGTCGAATCGAGAGGCACCCCGCGGACGTGATAGTCGTCGCCACCGAATGGCCGAGGAGGCCGTGGTTCGCGGATCTACTGAACCTGGCAATCGAGGATCCACTTCGTTTTCCGGATCTTCCGGATCTCCTACATCAGGGGCCCGTTTGTTTCGACCTGGTAGATCGCTTTTGTCTAGCGGCATGGCTTTTGAGAGGCAAAGGTTGAGATCCAAGGGGTACGAGGAGACGGTGGTATCTACTCTGCTGCGTTCGCGTAAGAAGTCTACGTCGTTGTCTTATGTGCGATATGGAGGGTTTTTGAATCTTGGTGTCTTGAGTACGACGTGGTACCTACCCGAGTGGCTATTTCGGACATACTTCTGTTTCTACAGGAGGGATTGTCCAAGGGTCGTTCCTGTAGTTCCTTGAGGGTGCAAGTGGCGGCTCTGGATTCCTTGAGAGGAAGGATTCATGGAGCATTGTTGGCAGTGCATCCGGATGTCGTGCGTTTTCTTCGGGGGGCGAGGCAATTGCGTCCTCCGTTTCGGCAGCCTTGCCCATCCTGGAATTTAAATGTCGCCCTTAAGGCATTGTGCGCGGCACCTTTCGAGCCTATTCGCAAGATCACCCTTAAGGATTTAACTCTGAAGGTGGTGTTCTTGGTGGCCATGGTATCGGCGTGACGGATTTCAGAGTCGGGAATCTCGTTGCGTACGGTACCGTCCTTTTTACCCAAAGTGGTTTCATCGTTCCACGTGAATCAGACAGTCGAGTTACCATCGTTTTTGCAGGTGCAGGCTTCGGATCCTATGGCTAAGGATCTTCATAAGTTGGATGTCCGACGCGCGCTGCTGCAGTATTTGCAGATCACAAATGCATTCAGAGTGTCTGACCACCTATTCGTTCTCAATGGTGGTCCGCGGCGGGGTAAGGCGGCCTCCAAGACTACGATTGCTCGTTGGTTGAAAGAAACCATTCGATCAGCATACCTTTTGCAGGGTAGGTCGTTACCCGCGGGGCTGCGAGCCCACTCTATGCACGCCCAGGCCACTTCCTGGGCGGAATGTCATCATATCCCTGCAGAGGAGATCTGTAGGGCGGCCACCTGGAAATCGGTCCACTCGTTTGCCCGGCACTATCGTTTGGATGTTAAAGCTCCAGGGTCGACGGGGTTTGGAGAAGGAGTGCTTAGAGCAGGCCTCTCCGGCTCCCACCCCAAGTAAGGTAAGCTCTGGTACATCCCAGGAGTCTGGACTGATCCTGGTATGTACAGGGAAAAGAAAATTAGGTCCTTACCTTTTGCTAATTTTCGTTCCTGTAGTACCAAGGATCAGTCCAGAGTCCCACCCAGTCTTTGGACTGATGCCGGGAGAGGCTGTGTAGTCTCTGTGTTAGTCTGTTTATCAGTCAGGATGAGTTACTGTTTGATACCTCGAGTTCGGTCCTCAGTTGGGGGGGTTGTACACCGGTGTCGAGATGATGGTTATTAGGGATGTGAATCGTTTTAGGACGATTAAAATTATCGTCCGATAATTTTAATATCGTCTTAAACCGTTATGGAACACAATACAATACAGATTCTAACGATTTATCGTTATAAATCGTTAGAATCGTGAGCCGGCACACTAAAACCCCCTAAAACCCACCCCCGACCCTTTAAATTAAATCCCCCACCCTCCCGAACCCCCCCAAATAACTTAAATAACCTGCGGGTCCAGCGGCGGTCCAGAACGGCAGCGGTCCGGAACGGGCTCCTGCTCCTGCATCTTGTCGTCGTCGGCCGGCGCCATTTTCCAAAATGGCGCCGAAAAATGGCGGCGGCCATAGACGAAAAAGATTGGACGGCAGGAGGTCCTTCCGGACCCCCGCTGGACTTTTGGCAAGTCTCGTGGGGGTCAGGAGGCCCCCCACAAGCTGGCCAAAAGTTCCTGGAGGTCCAGCGGGGGTCAGGGAGCGATTTCCCGCCGCGAATCGTTTTCGTACGGAAAATGGCGCCGGCAGGAGATCGACTGCAGGAGGTCGTTCAGCGAGGGTTCCGGCGCCTCGCTGAACGACCTCCTGCAGTCGATCTCCTGCCGGCGCCATTTTCCGTACGGAAAATGGCGCCGGCCATACGCGTATGGCCGGCGCCATTTTCCGTACGAAAACGATTCGCGGCGGGAAATCGCTCCCTGACCCCCGCTGGACCTCCAGGAACTTTTGGCCAGCTTGTGGGGGGCCTCCTGACCCCCACGAGACTTGCCAAAAGTCCAGCGGGGGTCCGGAAGGACCTCCTGCCGTCCAATCTTTTTCGTCTATGGCCGCCGCCATTTTTCGACGCCATTTTGGAAAATGGCGCCGGCCGAAGACGACAAGATGCAGGAGCAGGAGCCCGTTCCGGACCGCTGCTGTTCCGGACCGCCGCTGGACCCGCAGGTTATTTAAGTTATTTGGGGGTGGGGGATTTAATTTAAAGGGTCGGGGGGGGGTTTTAGGGGGTTTTAATGTGCCGGTTTTTCGATTTTTCGATTTTTTAACGATTTTCACGATTTTTCACGATATTTTACCCCCCCCAAACGGCAACAATACGATTCCCTCCCCCTCCCAGCCAAAATCGATCGTTAAGACGATCGAGGACACGATTCACATCCCTAATGGTTATCGAGTTAGTTGTTATTGTTTGGTGTTGTTCTGCTTTGACATTAAGTAATACTACCAGACTGTAGGTGGCAACAGCCTAGATATAGGCGGAGTTTGGTTTGTAAACTTCTGTCTCCATCTGCTAGAGGGGGGGCAAAACCCAGGAGTCTGGACTGATCCTTGGTACTACAGGAACGAAAATTAGCAAAAGGTAAGGACCTAATTTTCTTTTATTTAACATAACAGGTACAAACTTAGGGGGCTATTTTCTAACCCTATCGCACGCAATACCTAGATCGGGGCGGAGTCGGGGCGGCATCCGCCCTGGAAGGGGAGGAGTCGGGGCAGTGTCGGGGCGGACGCCGCGGAAACTTCGCTGACGGCAAAAAGGTAAGGCCCCTTATCGCCGCCAGTAGCGCACCCAATAGCACCACCTTTTACGATGGTGCTATTGGGTGCGAAAGCCGGCAGCAATAGCACAGCAGTGGTGCGATCACTGCCGGCTTTCGCAGGCCCGCCCCCCGCTTCGCCCCGGGGAGCGAAGCGGGGGGCGGGCCTGCGAACGGGGGGTTAGCGCCGGGATTCACAAACCCTCTGGGGATAGGGAAATACCTACAGTACCTGAATGTGATCCACTTTGAAGCGCTGAAAAAAGCGTGAAAAGTGGAATATAAATCTAAATAAATAAAATAACAGCCCTCGCTTTTGGTACCTGATGATCTTCTCTTCTTGCAGTACTACAGAATAGTCACTTAGTACTGACATTTCTATTAGTAATGCTGATTTTGTCCTTTACTACTGTGTTTTTGCATCAAGTATTTATTTTGTCTGGGAATGAGTGATTATATTCTATGACACATGTGGAGAATGCATGTAAAATCGAATGACAAACTGTAAATGTAATATACAAATATTGGCAGTGGAAATGTGGGTGGATCTTGGGGAGGAGTAGGAGGCTGTGCTTGGTTGCCCCCCCCCCCCCCAACCAAAAGGGTGTTCCGCTGCCCCTGGTAGATCACACAATACCCCACATCCCACATCATTCTAACCCATTACCAAAGCACAACTCAGAATGAAAGGTAAAATCCCATGCCATTCCCTCCCTTCTTTCCATCTTTAAAAAGAGTGTCATCTAGTTGCATGCTAAACATCCAGTTTACTATCTAACTATACATAATATCATCTAAGCTGATAAATAGCCACTCCTAAGTTAACCCGTAATAAAACATCAAATCTCATACCATCTCCACCCTTCAATAGATGGTAAATTAACAGCCCAAATAAAAATCAATATCATCTTGTTCGAATGTGTTATCACAACAGATATCAATGAAATTGGTATGGACAATGACATAATATATACA
The DNA here is from genome assembly GCF_901001135.1 of Rhinatrema bivittatum. Classification (NCBI taxonomy): domain Eukaryota; kingdom Metazoa; phylum Chordata; class Amphibia; order Gymnophiona; family Rhinatrematidae; genus Rhinatrema; species Rhinatrema bivittatum. Next base: position 160,725,215 of record NC_042617.1, read on the forward strand.
TTAATTTGTATATCAAAGTTCAGCTGTTTAGACTTTACACGATATGCACACAGGTTTAGTAATCATGGTTCATAGTGGCATGGAATCAACAGTAATATACTCTAAATGCAGACATATGAGCATCTTTAGAGCTATACAGTGCAGCATGGACATTGATATGAGCAGTAATGGTGATTGTGCTAATCATGGAAAAAAGCCAGGGCACAACCTAGCCTTTAGTGTATCACTCGAACCCTCAACCCTTCAACTGCATGTGTTATTTGTATTGATTTCTCTATTGTTGTGCGACCGTGTTCATGCAAATACAGTACTACCATGGAGGTAGGCAGTCATTCTTACAGCTCATGTTCATGGTGGTGTGGTAATAGTATGAACACCAATGTGTACTATTGGTCATGCTGGTAGTGATTCTGTTTCTATTGCTGTAAACATAGGCACTTATCCATATTTGTTTTCTGTACTGTTATTGTCAAAATGTGTGAAGATAATTGTTACCTGTCTTTGCTGCACACTTGCTCGACAACTTGAGAAAATGAGAGGAAGCCAGGACCATTCAAGTCTCACAGCAGGGTACCAAAACACTGGTTTCCAGAATGACATCATCACTGAGAAGTAGGCCTGGTAAAGCAAAATGAAAACAAGAATTGGAAATGAATTTACAAAATCTAGAATAATATCATGATAGAAGTCTATAAAATAACGAGTGAAGTGGAACGGGGTAAATGGGAATCGGTTGTTTACTTTTTCAAAAAGTACAAAGATTAGGGGACATTCAATAAAGTTACTAGGTGGTAACGTTTAAGACAAAAAGGAGAAAATATTTTTGTACTCCACGGATAATTAAACTCTGGAATTCGTTGCCAGAGGATATGGTGAAAGCTGTTAATGTAGCAGGGTTTAAAAAAGGTTTAGATAAGTTCCTGGAAGAAAAGTCCATAAACCATTATTAAGGTGGACTTGGAGAATCTGTCTATCCCTTGGGATCCTGCCAAGTACTTGTGACTTGGATTGGCCACTGTTGGAAACAGGATACTGGGCTTGATGGACCTTTGGACTGACCCAATATGTTCTTATATTCTAGCAAAAACAAAGGAAAATAAGATGATTTACATTTACAGATACCCTGTTATCCCTTCTGCAGCACTCGGTCCTATGCACTTTCTGTCATTCCATCATAACATGACAAAATCTTTTCTAAGGCATCATGACACATTTAGTTAAAATACAGAAGATCAATGTAATTATCGCTTCAAGGAGTATCCCAGTGACATCCACATCTGCAACCACGCATACAGTGGTGTGGAATACTGCCACCTTTTCTCTGAGAGAACCAAAACTGGTCACATTACCAAGATACTTTGCACTGTCATCTAGTCAAGAGTCAAAAAATTCTGCTCAGCCATCAATAGGCTTGTCCATTAATTGCTGATATATTAAAAATGTCCACGACCTCACCACTCCTATTTTTCTAAATAATTATTCGAATTTACTAGTTGGAACACATTAAAATGCCACAGAGATCCCAACCCGACTGCAGCACTCACCTTCCACCCTCCCCCAGCACTTCCTTCCCCCTCCCTAGCTCAACCTTGGTATAATCTGATCCCCACTCCCAGCCTGACCTCAGCACTCCCTCCTCCACACTGGCCCAGCTCCAGCACACTCCACTCCCTATCCCCAGCCTGATCCCAGCACACCCTGACTCACCCTTCCACAGCCTTGTATGGGGTGATCAGGGAGGTGTATTGGACCGACAATGGAAGAAAATCATAGCTAGATATAAGAATCCATGACAGACACTAAGGGCTGGATTTTCCAATGGTGCAAGCCTCTCTGAATTCGGCGGTAACAGGGGGTGGGGGCGAAGCAGGGGCGGCGGCCTGCGAAAGCCGGCAGCAATCGCACCACCGCGGTAGTCTTTTTTTAGAGCTGGGTGCCACTTCTTCTCTTCTTGGTAATACTTTGTGATCACCTCCCCTCTCCCACCTCATAAAGAAAAATGACAAAATTAGTTTTGTAAAGTTACACCAGACCAAGTGTTTCCTATCCCATCCTCGTGCCCCCCCCCCCCCCCCCCGTTTGAGCATCACAGCATTAACTGATCTGAAACATATTCAAGTGAATAATCGGTTTTACTCCATCGGGGTATTTTCTCCCCCATTTCAAAGTTTTAAATTCCAAATTTTACAAGGTTTTGTTTTTCATCATTTTTCTCACAGCCTTTCCTTTTCCTTCTTGCTTGGATCACCTGTTACAGGCAGTTTTCCAAAACTGAGCATCCCTAGTATAGTCTGATTGGTTGCCTATGAAGAGCGAGGAGTGTCTCTCAAACTCTAGAATTTTCTCTGAGTTCTTCAAGCCACTAGATGGCGTGTGAGCTGTCAGAATCAACTGCCTTCTGCAATCTGCCAAAAAAAAATAACCTTCCTTGTCTTCACAGCTCCCCTTTGGAAGACTTCTGTCTCTTCTGATGTCTTTTAATTTTTGTTACTTTTGAACAGGTTAAGAACCACGCTGTAGGCAATTATTAAGTTGCGCATGTACTTGGAAGATATAAGGGTAGTTTTAATGTGTGCACTCTGCCCACATTTGGAAAAGGAAACTGCGTGGATACGTTCCTTTTGAAAATGTGTGCATAGTATGCGTGTTAAAATCCCCCACATACTTTGTATCTGCTCTTTTATGCAGGCAGCCGGGGGGGGGGGGGGGGGGGATATAGCTTGTTTACTTCTTTCAATAATTAAATTAGTATTGAGAAATGGTATTTGCATATAACAAACATCCTGCTTTCTCTACAGCTTCAAATTAAACCACTATTCACGTACTACATTTCAACTTATATCCCATTCTCGTCCTCTTCTGAACCATTCTTTAAACACCCCCACCACACACATACAGGATACAGTACAGCCTTCCCTCTCTCCATCCCTCCCCCGTCTGGGTCTTCACATGCGCTATTGCCACCTTTCAGTGGCCCATTTTTCCTTGCCATGGTTGGTTTTATTTCTTCCTCTATACTTTGCCCATTCTGTGCTCCCCTGTACTGTCCAAAAGGCTTCCAGATCCAAGCAAACTCTGATACTTTCCACTGTTCAGTCCTGTTATTGTCTCCATTAGGTACACATTCTAGATCCTCATACCCATGACTGTAAGCTGGGGGCCTTTTTTTGTTTTCCTATGCTACAGCAATTTCATCATATGCAGTCACCAAGATCTGCATTACCATATTGACTTTTTGCCCGTATATTTCTTCCTCCAGAAGCCCCGGTATACTTTTTAAAATGTCATGTACACATGCTATTTTCTCCCCTAACCTACATTTGCCCAGAGAAATGTTCCTTTTTGATGTGGCTAAAAGAGCACACATTGTGAAACCCAAGTGGACTTTCAGCTGTATTTGAGAAGGGCAGTTTTCCGCCAGGCCGATTTACCCAGATTAAGGGCTTAGAGAATCGTCCTCTTCACATCTGAGTTTTAAAAAATCTGGTTGCTATGCTGCAGATATCAGGAAACATTTCATCTGTGACTAAAACCAAGAACTTTCTGGTCTTGAGAAAGCAGTACAAACTCCATTCTCTTTCACTAGCTGTGGTCATCTTTCGCCATTCAAGGAGGTTTATTACCTAGGTAGATATAGGAAGATATGTGACACTTTGTTTAAATAATTCTCTCTCCATTTCAGTGATGATAGATGTCTCTGGTCACTGCAACATATTCATCTTAGTCCCAGAGAATGTTCTAAGCTTGGACTGTATGTTCTATGTATGTTCCATAAACATACGTTGCTTTAGCTATGAGCTCATATAATAAGATAGTTGCTATTTTGCAGTAGAAGTATATTTGGAATGGAGCTATAACCTTGCTACCACTATTACTACTACTACTATTTCATGAAGCCAGTCTAGCTACCAACTGCCTTGGTAAACATTGTATCTTATGTCTACATCAGTCTCATTGGAGTTTGGCCAGCCATTGCCCTGGAAATAAAATTTCCAAATGTGCTCCTTTGTGTGGTAACAGGTGTGGTTGGATACCGGGATTGGACCTTCTTTTCCTGGGCGACGAGTATGGGATACAATACCGGATCCTTGGACATCCCTAGAACTCTGTGTTTGTGCATTGTTTACTGCACTTGGCTCTTTGCTACCAGGCTTCTAAATGCCTCAGCAAGATAATGAAATCCTCCTGGACTCTCTTGCGTTTAAAAGCTTAATAAATATTGTGTTTATAAAGATTTTAAATATGGTAAGTAAGGAATATGTATAACCTCGGACATCAGTAACCTTGTACTCACCCCAACTCGGTATTAAACATCATTTGCAGGATATTGAACAGGGCATCTGAGAAATGAGCATCAAGATCCATGCCCATCAGAAGAAGATGGGGGTGGCTGTGCTTGTCCCACCTGCCTCACACAGCTGGAGCAATGCCTCATGAAAATGCTGGGTCTGGACTTCATTGTCGACCCCCCAGAATCCATGCATGCAACATCAACAATGCGTGAGCAGCAAACTGGTGAGTTTACCTGCATTACAAAAATACAAACTATTAACACCAAGAGCCCACTCATGTTCCTTTGCAGGGCTCTGTATTGGGACCCGTACTTTTCAATATATTTATAAATGATCTGAAAAGAAATACGACAAGTGAGGTAATCAAATTTGCAGATGATACAAAATTGTTCAGAGTAGTTAATCACAAGCAGATTGTGATAAATTGCAGGAAGACCTTGTGAGACTGGAAAATTGGGCATCCAAATGGCAGATTAAATTTAATGTGGATAAGCGCAAGGTGATGCATATAGGGAAAAATAACCCATGCTATAGTTACACAATGTTAGGTTCCATATTAGGAGCTACCACCCAAGAAAGAGATCTAGGCGTCATAGTGGATAACACATTGAAATAATCGGTTCAGTGTGCTGTGGCAGTCAAAAAAGCAAACAGAATGTTGGGAATTATTAGGGAATGGTGAATAAAACAGAAAATGTCATAATGCCTCTGTATTCTCCATGGTAAGACCACCCCTTGAATACTGTGTACAATTCTGGTCGCCGCACCTCAAAAAAGATATAATTGGGATGGAGAAGGTACAGAGAAGGGCTACCAAAATGATACGGGGATGGAACAGCTCCCCTATGAGGAAAGGCTGAAGAGGTTAGGGCTGTTCAGCTTGGAGAAGAGACGGCTGAGGGGGGATATGATAGAGGTCTTTAAGATCATGAGAGGTCTAGAATGGTTAATGTGAATCAGTTATTTAGTCTTTCAGATAATAGAAAGGCTAGGGGGCACGCCATGAAGTTAGCATGGGGCACATTTAAAACTAATCAGCGAAAATTTGTTATCACTCAAAGCACAATTAACTCTGGAATTTGTTGCCAGGGGATGTGGTTAGTGCAGTTAGTGTAGCTGTGTTTAAAAAAGGATTGGATACGTTCTTGGAGGAGAAGTCCATTACCTGCTATTAATTAAGTTGACTTAGAAAATAGCCACTGCTATTACTAGCAACAGTAGCATGGGATAGACTTAGCTTTTGGGTGCTTGCCAGGTTCTTATGGCCTAGATTGGCCACTGTTAGAAACAGGATGCTGGGCTTGATGGACCCTTGGTCTGATCCAGTATGACATGTTCTTCTTCTTAAGGCTTAGCAGGTGTGAGATCATTTGAGGCAGGGTGATAGTCAGACCTAAAGCTATAATAAACAGTGCCATCTGCAGAAAAAGTGCTCAGCTGATTCCTCATGTGAGTGTCCTTTCCTCATAAGTTTTGCTGTGGAGGATATCTTCCTTCTGGAAAAAAAAAACAAAAAACCCCTCCACATCGAGCTCTATCCTTGAACCACATACCATCTGAGGTTCTTCTGTGCATTCATCAAATATTTTGCACTCAGTTTTGCCTTCAAAGCTCTGCTTCTCTTCAAGTACCTCAACTGATGGAACAACCACTTTGCCTATAGTTAAAGTGTCTAGAGGCATTGACATCAAATTAATTTTTTTTAAATACTTTATCTACCACCCTATATATATAAGATCAATGCTCTACTTGGAGGTTTTAGGCATAAAGATCTTTTCCCCATCTTCAACTTACAAAAAAATTAAGGTAGAAACTAGTGAAAAAGATCCAAAAATCTTCCTTCTTTTCTTTTTTACATTACTGCTTTCACCATCGAACATCTACTTAAGAATTTTGCTGCTATATCTGGATCGTCTTTTCCTTCACTCGCCACCAGCCTTATCAAAACCTCTCCCTTAATCTCCATCTTTCTCTGTACTGAAGCAAGAATACCAGCATAAGTACCACTTATAAACAATCCATCTATATATAAAAGGCAGGGATTAGTTTGTGTCTTGTTTGCATTCCCGGCAGGCCTGTGCATGCACACGCTGCAAATACGTGCTGTCCATACCTCGACAATTTAACTGCATCGTGGAGGCTGGGCCTGCTGCAGGGCGCCGCCACCAGTGAATGGCGTGGCTTTCAGGGAGCCCAGGCCCTGCCAGCTGCAGCGCAAGTGCCACGGCTCCTGCCAGTATACCAGCATGGGGAGTCGGTTGCAGCTCATGCCAGTTGCATGATGGATGACATTGCTGTGGGGACCAGCGGTCCACGTGGGCTGGCAGACAAGCAGAAGCAAAGGAACGAAGGTGAGGACGTGCAGGTGCAGAGGCCATCTCAGCTCATTGTTTTCGAAATACCTTTACAGCTAACATTTATAAATTGTAAATACTGGTGCTGTATTGCCAATATTACCAGGACCCTGACCAGAAGGCCTAAAAGCTCTAAGAAAAGATCTCTGATGTCACCTTGTAGAATTCCCCTATATTAATTTAGAGGCAGTAAAACCCTTATGCCTTACACACTGTGAAGCATACAATAGTGCTTTAATACCAATTGGCATGTTAACCTTTTGTTAAGGTATTTTCTGTGGTATAAGTAAATGTATATATGCGTAGGAAGTTATATAAAAAAAAAGTGTCTTTTTCTTTTCCAAAAAGTGCAGGAATGTTTGTTACAGCTGAAGGGCCTCTGGGTAAATTTTTACAGTGTCAACACTTGTACATCTTCTACTTGAACAAGCCCCAGTTTTTGCTAACAGACAAGTCCTTTTAATAGTGTTCATTCTAAAGTTTAACACCTGATCCAAAGAGAATGCTACATTTTTTGGCTTTATCAAGCACTTTCTAAATAGTGCATAGAGCAAAGCATATAATATTATTTCCTTTTGTCCACTAAAACCTAATCTGCATCTGATACTCTTTCATTTCCTTGCACCAACATCATCTGAGACCGGTTTAGCATGCAAGGCCTTGGTTCATAGCTCACGTTTGCTCTTCACAAACAGGCTGATTCAGTAAAGTGCGCTCGGCCGTGCAAACTGTTTATCAGGGGTTTGGCTGCGTGTTTTCGACGGGCGTCTATAACCCCTTAGACACTTGGACATGCAGATTTTATAGCATTGCGCGCGTCGCTGAGCACGTTATAAAATTCAATAATCTGCGCACAAGCGTTCCAGATTTTAACATCCATGACTCTCGCGCACGAGGGGGGCTGGGTATTTTTTTTTACTTTACGCGCGGAGACATGATTTCGTTTTTCCCAGTCCGCTCTAATTAGGGAGCGGACTGGGAGAGAACTTCTCTAACTCTAACTCTACCTTTCCTACCTTTTCCCCTCTCCTCTCCTCTCTCCCCGACCCTTAACCCCTTCCTATCTACCCTACTTTTGTTTGTTTGTTAACGTATTGCTCCTTCGGAACAGAAGTAATTTACGCGTGCCGGCCAGCTGCCGGTGCACGCTTCCCTGGGGCAGGGCCTAATGATGCTGTCCTGGCCCATCCCCCGCCCAGACCCTACCTCCTGGCCCACCCTTTTCTAGAGACCCAGCACTTTGGAAAAGGGTGGGCCCGGAGATAGGAAGTGAGGTAAACCTCAACTGATGTTCAGAACAGTGTGTTCATTAGGAGCTAACTAAACTTAAAAGTAGATAAGGCGATGGAGCCGGATAGAGTACATCCAAGTTTACTAAGAGAACTTACAGATGTCCTGGTAGCTCTGCTGGCTGACCTTTTCAATGCTTCTTTAGAGTCTGGAGTAGTTCTGAAGGACTGGAAAAGGATGGATGTACTCCCTATTCATAAAAGAGGAAGTAAGGAGGAGGCTAGGAACTACAGGCCAGTTAGTCTGTCCTCTGTGGTGAGCAAACTAATGTAATCAATGCTAAAACAGAAGATAGTGCAATTTTTGGAATCCAATGGTTTGCAAGATCAGAGGTTGCATGGTTTTACCAGAGGTAAATCTTGTCAGGCAAATCTGATCAATTTCTTTGATTAGGTCACCAGAGAGCTGAATCAAGGGAGAGCGCTAGATGTAGTGTACTTGGATTTCAGCAAGGCCTTTGACATGGTTCTGCACAGAAGATTATAAATACATTGTGCACCCTTGGTATGGATCCTAGATTAACTGGCTGAGTGGGAGGTGACAAAGGGTAGTGGTAAATTTAGTCTTCTTTGAGGAGGGGGTTGTTACTAGCAGTATGCCTCAGGGATTGGTCCTTGGACCAGTTCTTTTCAACATTTTTATTGAAAGAGTGGGATCTGGGGGTAATTGCTTCTCATTATCTTAATATGGCCAAACAGGTGGATAAAGCAATGGTAAAAGCCAGAAAGATTCTTGGCTGCATGGGGAGAGGAATGGTCAGCAGAAAAAGGGGAGTTGATATTGCCCCTTTATAGGTCCCCGGTGAGACCTAACTTGGAATACTGTTACAAATCTGGAGACCACACCTTCAAAAGGATATAAACAGGATGGAGTCGGTCCAGAGGGTGACTACTAAAATGGTCATTGGTCTTTGTTCTAAAGCATATGGGTTTAGACTTAAAGATCTAAAAATATATACTCTAGAGGAAAGTTGAGATAGGGGAGATTTGACAGAGACATTAAAATATCATAAAAGTTTCCATGTATAGGAGGTAAGCCTTTTTCAATGGAAAGGAGGCTCTAGAATGAGTTGAAGTTGAAAGGGTGAGGACACAGGATTAATCTTAGGAAATATGTCTGTTAAGGTTTGTGGGTATGTGGACCTTTGGCCCGAGGTGCGAATTGTAACAGCCTGTGGGGAGGAACCACACAGGTCTGCACCATCAGAAGGCGAGGTACCGGCACAGCGGGGAGCTCTGGGCACAGTGGTGGAGTGACCCCCAGGAACCAGGAGGTAACCCCTGTAGGGTGATAGACAGTTGGTGGTTCTTGGAGTGAGACCCTGAAGAGAGAGGTGCCAGGCGGACCATGGTAGGTGCAGGAATAGCCGTACAGAAGGTTCTCTGGGAGGACAGCCCCGAGGGGGCGGAACTGCAGCATAGTAGGCGTAGATTAGGAGATGTAGGCCAACCCATGAGGCAGGAAAGCCCGGTCCCAATCCCAGCTGTTGACGTAGGCAGGAACCCGGAGAGCGGAGGAATGCCGGCAGTGTAGTAGAGATGCAGGCCCGAGGAGCAGGACAGCTGACAGTCGTTGAATCGGCAGGAGCACAGCCCCGTGGAGTGGGGAGGTTCTAGGTAGTCTCTTGAGTAGTATGAGCGGCCCGAGGCGTGGGCAAGCACAGACAGTCTTTGCTAGAACACAGGTGCAACCCCGAGGAGCGGGGAAGGCTAGCCAAGGAACTCACAGGTTGCCGCAGTGTTCCAAGGGAGACCCGGGTAGCAGGAGCCAATACAGACCAGGACCCAGGAGGCGCAGAGCTAGTTGAGGAGCGGGGTAGGCCAGAGGAGCAAGTCTCCATAGGAGCACACACTAACCCCCGAGGAAAGGGTGCCAGACAGGGTCCAGGAGCTGCTACATATGAACGACTTTAGAACGGTCCTTATTTTCTAAATTAGATTACTGCAATGCCCTGTTTTGGGGTCTTCCAGCAGTGACGATCCGCCCATTGCAGCTTCTGCAAAATGCAGTGGCACGGCTTTTAACAGGAAGTAAAAAGCAGGAGCATATTACTCCAATCCTAAAAGAACTGCATTGGCTCCCCATAAATCCATATATGGGGAGAAAATAGAGTGGTTAAATGCAGCTTTGCATATACATGTACCGCAACTTAATTTATGCGCCGGAGGAACGGCACTCTTGTCTATTCTTTCCCCTAAACTGGCACACTTGTATATGGTTCGGGATAGGGCATTGTCTCTCGCAGGTCCAAGAATATGGAACAATTTTCCAGGCGAATTAAGATTAGAATCTCATCCATACACTTTTAAAAAAAAAGCTGAAGTCTTGGCTCTTTGAGCAGGCATTTTTAAGTTGAGGTTATCCTTTTCTCCCCATTTCTTCTTTCCCTGTTTTAATGTTAATTTAATTTTGAATATTATTTTAGCTAGCTATTAGAATTTTGATAATTTTTAACCTATTATTTATAACATGATGTATTTTAAAAGCTAGTTTCACAATGTTTATTTGGTTTGAATGTGAATATGTAAACCGATATGAAGTCTAACGAATATCGGTATATAAAAAGTGTATAAATAAATAAAATAAATAAGGCACGTAGCGCCGAACACAAGGCAGGAGTTAAGAACTCGTATGGAACTTTTGCCAAGTCGGCTAGCTGGGAGCGAAGGTGGAGCATAAATAGAGGAGTCTGATGACATCATCAAACAGGGACACCCCCGAAATTCCCAAGGCGGGGCCTGTGACGCGCGCGCACACCTAGGAAGGCCCGACGTCGGAGTAGGAAGTAGCGGCGTCCTTGCCGCCATGAGGAGTCCCGAGGAACGTGACGATGTAGGCAGACCCGCACTGCGAGCAGCCCCGGGGAGGGCAGGAGAGCGGTGCAAGGATTGAGTACTCGCTGTCGCAGCCGTCTGCGACCGACAGGCTTAACAATGTCTTTACAGAAAGGGTGGTGGATGTGTGGAACAACCTCCCAGTGATGAAGATAAAAACAGCATCTGAATTCAAGAAAGCATGGGATAAATACAGGGGATCTCTAAGGAAATGATGAGAATTATAATGCTAAATTAATTGGAAGGACGGGCAGACTGAATGGGCCATAAGATCTTTTTCTGCCATTGTTATCAAACTGCTATCTGATGGGAGGATCAATCAGATAGGAGTTAGCAATCTGTTGTGAATCTGCTGTGATCTCCATGAGGAGATAGCAATCTGTTATCCTTCGGAGTTAACAGTCTGCATGGAGTAGCAATCTGTTATAGTTAGGGATAGTTGTGGGTGGATCCTTGGGCCGGTGGCAGATGACCGCGCCCCCGGGGGGGGTGGGGAAAGATCCCGAGAGGGACCAGCGGTCAGGCTCAGAGTTTGGAGACAGACACACACTAGTTCTTTTATTAAACAGTATATTGAACTACCAGAGATGGAAGGAATGAGCTGGAAAGCCCGGCTGGGCTGTAGTCCCTCAGATACTGGAACAGTAATCCTTGGAGGCTGAGCTGTAGAGAAACTGAGATATAGTGAGTAGGCAAGCTATGCAGATGCTAACACTCACACAATGTCCAAATAAAGTCCAGGCGCTGGAATGTATAGGCCCTCGAGGAGCGAGTCCCTGGTTTCAGGGAAAGCTCAGAGAGAACGATGGTAACTCACTGATGTAGTTGGTAGTGATGACTCCAGGCAGAAGAGTATATGAAGCAAGTCTGGGAACAAGGGCCCTTGAGGAGCGAGTACCGATTACAGACTGTCACCTGAAAAACAAAGGAGAGAGCGAGGCCCCCGAGGAGCGGGTACCTCTGGTAAGTCCAAGGAGGCAGAGTTGCTTAGAAAGACAAAGCGAGTCCGCTGTCAATCCTTGCTAACTCGATGTGTTAGCAAATACTGAGACCTTAAATATCTGTCGTGGGTGACGTCATCTTCGGGGGACGCCCCCGAGATTCGCGCCATTGCCGGTACTTCAGTCGGGGCCACGCCGCACGCGCACCCCTAGGCCTCCAGGAACATGGCAGATAGCAATGTCGAGCCGGTCCGGGAACACCCGAAGACTTATGGCAGAAGAACGCCGCAGCAGCCAATCTTCCCACGGTCGGAGAGGGAGGCGCCAGAGAGGTAAGGAGGGCGGAGAGAGGGCGGAGAGAGGGCGTCGGGCACCGACGGACACAACAGCCATCATGTTTCTATGTATAGAGGTACCTTTGAAGGGAGAGATACCTCTGTACAACAAAACGGTGCCAGCCTGACAGACCGCTGGCACCATTTTGAAATGGAGATCCAGCAGGGCAGCAGCAAAAGGAGATTGTTCCTGCCCATTAGGACCATGGATAGGCTAAATGGTTGGTGGGGAGGGGAGAATGCACTCCATTTGAAAATGAAAGAAAATGAAATGTTTGTAAAACAAACTGAAACGAAACAAGACATTTAATTGAAAATTCCCATTTGGTTTCAAACAACAACACATCCCTAAAAATCACCTTGTACTGTGCAGGCTTCTAAGTAGGAGCATATCTTCACAGTTAGGTGCCATATTGAAAATGTTCTCCTCAAATGTTCAAGCAGCAGCACTTCAATTGAAATAATCCCCTCTGTTGGTTTCTGTTACCTATATAATAAAAGCTTGTTCTTTGCCTGACATTTCTGATCATCCAACACACACCCCACTCCCCCACCATCACAACTTCAACAGAAAGCAAATACATACTGGGAGACATATGAAATTCATGAAAGGAAAGTGAGATGGTAGAGATTGGGATAGCAGCTACAGAGATTCCAAGTGACTAAGGTCAAGGAGAGAGATTTTAGGACCAGTCCTGGATTCCCAACAACCCCATCCTGGTACTTTAGGTTGCCAGCAGGACTGCAAATACCATAATGCAATAGAATGTAAGTTCAAAAACCAGGACTAGCCCAAATAAAACTACTTTAAAAAAAATGTAAGTATAGGTTAATTATATATCAAACTATCCTAAAAATCCTCCAAAAAGGAATTCTGTACTTTAACTTTAAAAGGTTACTATAGGATAAAGATCTTTTAGTCCTAAAGACTGACAGAGAACAGCATGTTTCAGAAAGCCATACTGAATCACCATGTTTTACATTTAAGAATAGGAATTTGTTGGACTGTTGTCCTAAATTATGACTAAAATAAATAGTTTGACCATTCAAAGCTGCTAGTTTCCAAAGAAAGCAAATATAGATTAGCGTTATAATTTATTGTGGTTTCCCAAAGCATTAGCAAACAAAACCATTCTCTCTGTGGCTTCTGCTGCAAAGTGTACCCAGGAGATCAACCATTGCTCAAACGTTCCAATGACAGTCAGCTCCTGACTCACTCTCCCCTGCTGCTGATGGACATCAGCCAAAGTAAAGGATTGTGTGCCTGTGTCACACTTATTCTCTCATCCTCGCAAGTACGCTAGAGGCCTCTTCAAACCTGCATAATATTCTGGCGCTGTTGTGGAAGTTATTTAGAACATAAGGATTGCCATATTAGGTCAGACCAAAAGTCCATCAAGCCCAATATCCTGTTTCTAAGAATGGCCAATCCAGGTCACAAGTATCTGGCAGGATCCCAAAAGGTTGATAGATTCTAAACTGCTTATTCCAGGGATAAGCAATGGATTTCCCTAAGTCCTCCTTAATAACAGTTTATTGACTTTTATGCAAATAACTTGTCGAAACCTTTTTTTTTTAAACCCAGATACACTAAAAGCTTTTTCCACATCCTCCAGCAACAAAGTCCAGAGTTTAATGATACATATTTTCTCCTATTTGTCTTCAATGTATTACTTAGTAACTTCATTGCATGTCCCCTAGTCTTTGTACTTTTTGAAAGAGTAAACAATTGATTTGCATTTATCTGTTCTACTCCACTCATTTTCTTGACCTCTACCATATCTCCCCTCAGCTGTCTCAAGCTGAAGATCCCTAACCTCTATTTTTATTTGATTTATTTATTTATTTTGAATTCTGCTTTTTGGCACTTCAAAGCAGATCATATTCAGGTACTGTGGGTATTTCCCTGTCCCCAGAGACCTCACAATCTAAGGGCCTGATTCATCAAGGTATTTTTCCCATAGACACAGAATGGGAGAAAAGCCTTGGTGAATCAAGCAGTAAGTTTTGAACCTGAGGCGACGAAGGGTAAAGTGATTTGCCCAAGGTCACAAGGAGCGGTGGTGGGATTTGAACCCTGGTTTGTAGCCCACTGCTCTAACCACTAGGCGCCTTTTCTCATAAAGGAATCATTTCCTGCAGCACCAAGGCCCCTATGACAGTGTTGAGGGGTAACCTGTACAGACTTTCAGTTATACCTTTAATAGAAGGCATATGGGTAACCTGCACAGAGCGACTGCGCGCGCATGTTATAAAATCGGGTGTACATTTAAGCGTGCCAGGATGCATGCACAAATGTACGCCGCGCACGTATGTTTTAAAATCTGCCCCATAGTTTTGAAACAGTCTTCATTTCAGATAATAGCTGTTTGTGGAGTGTTATGAATAGAGGATGTTCAGATATTGCTATATATGTGGATTTGTCTTCTGCTTTCGATTTAGTTAATTATGAAATTCTCAGTCTGCGTCTTCAGTCTCTTGCGATATCAGGGGTGGTATTACAATGGTTTTCCTCCTCCTCTCACAAAAAAGTAGTCAAAGCACTGGAGTCAAATTTAAAATTAATAAAAACCCAGATGCCATCAACACTAAAAATTAAGAAATATTAAGAGATTTAAAAAATAAAATAAAAAGGGAACAAACAAACAACAGGAACAACAGGAACCAGAAAGCCCATAGTACTATTTGAAAGGATGACATCATCAAAAGCATTGATATCTGGATTATAGAAAGTAGGAGACAGAGGAACAGTTCAGTTAGGAGCTGGCTTAGTTGAAGAAGGAAGTGCTCTGCATCCCTCTTCAAATTTAAGGCCCTTCAGTCCAGGGAACATAGATTAATTTATACTGGATGCGCCAGCTAATGGGTAGCCAGTGAAGATTATATAGATCAAATGACTTGGTCCTGGAGAGTAGCCTAGCAGCGGTGTTTTGTACGAGTTGAAGCAGTTGAAGTGATGTAGTAGGAAGACCTGCAGACAGAGCATTACAGTATTCTAAGCCAGTAAGGACAATAGATTGTAAGACTGTCCGAAAAAGCTTCAAGTTCCAGAAGTGGTTTGATATGTTTTAATAAATGAATTTTGTAAAAGGAGGTTTTAACAACAGATTGAATGTGAGATTGCATATTAAGTTTAGGGTCGAAATATACGTTGAGATTCAGGACTTTATTGGTGATATTGATGTTGATATTTTCGACAGAGATATGTGTTGGTTTGTTATCGAAAGAAGGATTACCTAAAATCACAATTTCTGTTTTGGATAAGTTTAAGCTAAGAACTTTTTAGAGTGATTGATGAATGAATGATATGAAGGTATATTATGATGTTTAATTTAATTTCAGCAGATTTTAGATTAATTGTTAAAAATAATTAATGAGTTGTTTCGCAACTTAGCACAACTCTTGATAGCCATAGAAATATTTAAACAAATAGTAAAAAGTGTTGATAGAAAGTAAGAAGGAGTGAAAAGTAAGCTCTCAACTACAACCACACACTTCCTCCAGACCAATCAGAAGTGCATACAGAGGAACACTGCATGCTCCACAAATAAAATCATCATTGAGCAAACGAGCGCTATCTTCAGCAGGCCCACACCAGTGGAATACGCTTCCCCCAGATCTTAGACTAGAACCCAGTCATCAAGAATTCAAAAAAAGACTGAAGACATTTCTCATCCAACAAGCTTTCCCAGACGATTAATCTTACTGTGACGGACAGACTTCCGAATTTCAAAGTAGCCTAATTACCCTAATTATGGACACTGTATCAAGTACTAATTTTAAGAATCTGCAACTGGACAATTACCTTTGAGCTCAAAAACTTACTTTATTTCATATATATATTTGGCATTGCTTATATTTATATTTATTGATACGTTAAACAGTTAAACTGCTTTATATAAAATATTATATTTCTTTATTTATTGCCAGTTAAACAATTATTACTTTATTTAGCACTATGTTAAATTGTCAACCAGTTATACTTTTTCATATGTTCCTCGGTTCCATGTAAAGCTCCGCCCTCTGCTGAGCAGTTCTTCTTTTTATGTAAACCGGATTGATTTGTAGTCCCTACAAGAACTTCGGTATATAAAAATTAAAAATAAATAAATAAATAAATAAATAAAAAGTATATAAAGAAATTCTTTTATTCTAGCTACAGGAAGAATTATTATTTATTCTATTAGTTAGTAATTTCACAGAAACAATAAGAATGCATCATTATACAACCAGGGTACACACTGATTAGGTTACGGAAGATTCTGGATTGTGATAGGGAGTTAGTCTTGATTTTTCTGTAGTTATTTTAAGTAAAGTGTAGTAACCGAAAAGGGAAGAAAGAAGAGCAGAAGACAGAAACTGGCCAGTGACAAGGGAAACAAGAAGAAAAGTTAAAAACAAATAAGTGAATGTACTATAATCTTTCACTTAATCAGGTCAGGACTCAATACAGAATATATAAAGACTGAGAATAGCAATAAAGGAAAAGGGAGAAAAAAAGAAAAAAGAAAGAACACATAACAACATGTCTATTTACCAGAAAGAAACTGCATCCGTTTTTCAATTTTCAATTCTAGAAAGAAAGAATATGATATAAAAGGATCAATATTTAGAATTGATTAGCAAGGATGAAAATGTATATATTGAATATATTTAAGGTATGACAGGAGGTCCAATTTTTGTTGGTTTATTTAAGTTTTCTTAGTACTGATATCTGCAATTGAATAGTCATAAAAGGAAATGTGTGATGGTAAATGGAACCTTCTCTGAAGAGAGAGCAGTTTTAAGTGGTGTACCGCAAGGATCGGTGTTGGGACCGGTCCTGTTCAATATCTTTGTGAGCGACATTGCGGACGGGATAGAAGGTAAGGTTTGTCTTTTTGCGGATGACACAAAGATCTGCAACAGAGTGGACACGCCGGAAGGAGTGGAGAGAATGAGACGAGATCTAAGGAAACTGGAAGATTGGTCGAAGATATGGCAGCTGAGATTCAATGCCAAGAAGTGCAAAGTCATGCATATGGGGAGTGGAAATCCGAATGAACTGTATTCGATGGGGGGGGAAAGGCTGATGTGCACGGAGCAGGAGAGGGACCTTGGGGTGATGGTGTCTAATGATCTGAAATCGGCGAAACAATGCGACAAGGCGATAGCTAAAGCCAGAAGAATGCTGGGCTGCATAGAGAGAGGAATATCGAGTAAGAAAAGGGAAGTGATTATTCCCTTGTACAGGTCCTTGGTGAGGCCTCACCTGGAGTACTGTGTTCAGTTCTGGAGACCGTATCTTCAAAAAGACAAAGACAAGATGGAGGCGGTACAGAGAAGGGCGACCAGGAAGGTGGAGGATCTTCATCGGATGACGTACGAGGAGAGATTGAAGAATCTAAATATGTACACCCTGGAGGAAAGGAGGAGCAGGGGTGACATGATACAGACTTTCAGATACTTGAAAGGTGTTAATGATCAAAAGACAACGACAAACCTTTTCCGTAGGAAAAAAATCAGCAGAACCAGGGGTCACGATTTGAAGCTCCAGGGAGGAAGATTCAGAACCAATGTCAGGAAGTATTTCTTCACGGAGAGGGTGGTGGATGCCTGGAATGCCCTTCCTGAGGATGTGGTGAAGACCAGAACTGTGAAGGACTTCAAAGGGGCGTGGGATAAACACTGTGGATCCATAAAGTCAAGAGGCCGCCAATGAAGAGTGGGTGACTCGCCAGAATGAGGGCTACTGCCTGGAGTCAATACCCTTATTAAATAAACATACACATGCTTACTGTGACTCCAACATCGCTCTAAGCTTCAACAGCAAGAGGAAATGTGGAAAAAAGGATTCACACTCACAAAGAGGGGAGTAGCTGGCTTGTTACGGCGGTTACTACCCCAAATCAAATAAGTCTGATACTTCACTTTCAATGCATATACAGCATAGTTCTCTGATTCAACGGCAGGGGAGAAGAAAAACCGATACTTCACACATCCAGCAGAGCTCTCTGCTTCAACGGCAGGGGAGAAAATGAGGGTTCGCACTCACAAAACGGGGAGTAGCTGGCTTGTTACGGCGGTTACTACCCCAAACCAAATGTGCCTGATACTTCACTTTCGATGCACATCCAGCATGGCTCTCTGCTTCAACAGCATGGGAGAAGACTGATACTTCACGCGTATCCAGCATAGCTCCCTGCTTCAGTGGCAGGGGAGAAGAAAAACAACCAATAAGGGCTGTATAACATAGGCTGGGTAAAACAAATAAGCATGGGTGTAGCTTGCTTATTGCGGCGGCTACTACCCCTAACTAATCAAGCTAGATATTTCACTTGGATGCAGCTCCATCACTGCTCTCTACATTAAAACTGGGGGTGGAAGGGAAATAGAACCAAGAGCTAAGAGAAACAGATAAGTATGAGAGAAAAAATGTGTGAAGCTTACTGGGCAGACTGGATGGGCCATTTGGTCTTCTTCTGCCGTCATTTCTATGTTTCTATGTTTCTATGGAAAAGATATTTAAGAGAATATCTGTTATATAGCTTCACTTGTAGAAGATTGATAAAAAAAAAGTTATTGTTTTGAATGAATATCAATCAAACTTTGAACATATTAATAAAAAATATAAATAAACATTGTTACTTCTTTTAAAATCTTTCTAGGGATTTATTCCTTAATATTATCCTTGCCTCCCCTCTGAACCTGAGAGAAATTGTTGGGTGGGTTTAGGACCTCTGTCCCCTTTTTCTTGGGAGACCCAATAGGGAGGAAGATGTTGTAATTGTCACCCATGTAACATTGTAAGGTTCTATAGCAGCTTAGCGACTACAATATTTTAATAACAACATTAAAAGCGGGAAGGAACTTTCAACACAGGGCGGCGGTTTCCATTTGCCACCTCTGGTTGCCCTACTACCACAGCTTAACCACCCCCTATATCATTTCATCTGTCTATGGAGAGCCTCTACCCAGTCATGTGACCACAGCCTCCTTGCCTATTACTATACAGATCGGGCCTCACCAAGAAAACCTTCAGTTCTATGAGTTATCTAAAGCATCCAACCTTTTCGTACTTGGACTACCTTGGCCATCAACCCTCCATTGACTGGAGCAGCTTACAGATTGCCAATGGAGTCCATCCTGCCAGACGTATTGTATCATTTCTTCCTTGTCTCTGGGCCCTTTGCTTTGAAATACCTTGCCTGAAGTGCTAGCCTTGCCACTTCAATGAACATCCTGTTCCTACTTTAAATTCTGAACTGTGTTGTTCTTCTGCCAAGGAGTCCATGTCCATTGACCAGGATCAGCCCCAGTCTTTGCCCAAGTCTTCAACTGTGACTTTATCTAAGCCTTCAGCCTTGAATGGTTCTTCAGTCCAGTCTCAAAGCCAAAGAATCTCAGGATCCTGGGTCTGGACCCCCGAGCCCCCAGTTGGTAATGAAGTAACTTCATCTCCTCAGAAGCCAGGGAGAAGAGGTTGTTTAGAGGAGGGGGCACTGTAACGCTCTCTACTCATGGGATAGCCCCGTGAGCAGCTTCACTTACCCCAGACACTGCCAGCAAATTCTTGTGGCTGGATGCCGGCGACACAAGGCAGATGCCGCTGCCCCTGCAAGGGCTTTCCCTAGGTATGCACACGCGTAATGGCATTTCTTTTAAAGAGTCCGAGGCGGGAAAAGCTTGCGGCACCCTTAGATAATGTCACTGTCGACTGTCCTACAAAAGGTCTCTTCAGATGCTTCTGCCTTGCCTCATTAAGGTCACTTGGTTCTTGTCATGTCCTGGTTCCAGCCTTCAGGCTTCCTCAAGCCTTCAAACTGCTTAGTCTTCAGCCCCTCTCCAAGTCTTCAACCTTCAGTTCCACTTCAGTCTTAAGCCTGTTCCAGCCTTCTGCTCTGCTTTAGTCTTCTGCCTTGCACTGTGAAAGCCATCAGCCTTGCCTCTGCCAAGTCTCCAGTCTTGGTCTTTTCATCATATAAACTCTTGGACTGTCATAGTCCGGCCCGTGCCAATACTTGCTCACCCACTGTCAGTGCAAACCTTAGGGCCTGGCCCACAAGGTTGAGCCAATTGAGCCACAGCAAGAGGGGCTCACGCTCACTTCATTCGCAATGGATTAGGTCTGCAATTTCATTTTTCAGTTCTTTCAGCACTCTGGGATGCATACCATCTGGTCCAGATGATTTGCTACTCTAGTTTGTCAATTTTCTCTACTACATCTTCCAGGTTTACAGAGATTTATTTCAGTTCCTCTGGATCATCGCCTTTAAATATCAATTCTGGCAAGGGTATCTGCCTTACATCTTCACCTGTTTAGACCGAAGCAAAGAAGGGTACCCGGGAGGCGGTGTGGCACTTTATGTCCGGGATGGCATAGAGTCCAACAGGATAAATATCCTGCATGAGACTAAATGCACAATCAAATCTTTATGGGTAGAAATCCCTTGTGTGTTGGGGAAGACTATAGTGATAGGAGTATACTATCGTCCACCTGGTCAAGATGTTGAAACAGACAATAAAATGCTAAGAGAAATTAGGGAAGCTAACCAAATTGGTAGTGCGGTAATAATGGGAGACTTCAATTACCCCAGTATTGACTGGTAAATGTATCATCGGGACATGCTAGAGAGATAAAGTTCCTGGATGGAATAAATGACAACTTTATAGAGCAATTGGTTCAGGAACCGACAAGAGAGGGAGCAATTTTAGATCTAATTCTCAGTGAGAGAGGTAATGGTGGTGGGGCCGCTTAGCAATAGTGATCATAATATGACCACATTTGAATTAATGACTGGAAGGGGGAGAGTAAGCAAATCCATGGCTCTCATGCTAAACTTTCAAAAGGGAAACTTTGATAAAATGAGAAAAATACTTAGAAAAAAATTGAAAGGAGCAGCTACAAATGTAAAAAGTATGCAAGAGGCGTGGTCATTGTTAAAAAATACCATCCTAGAAGCACAGTCCAGATGTATTCCACACATTAAGAAAGGTGGAAAGAAGGCAAAACGATCACTGGCATGGTTAAAATGTGAGGTGAAAGAAGCTACTTTAGCCAAAAGATCTTCATTCAAAAACTGGAAGAAGGATCCAACAGAAGAAAATTCATAAGCGTTGGCAAGTTAAATGCAAGAAATTGATAAGACAGGCTAAGAGAGAATTTTAAAAGAAGTTGGCCGTAGAGGCAAAAGCTCACAGCAAAAACTTTTAAAAATATATCCGAAGCAGGAAGCCTGTGAGGGAGTCAGTTGGATCATTAGATGATCGAGGGGTTAAAGGGGCAATTAGAGAAGATAAGGCCATCACGGAACGATTAAATGATTTCTTTGCTTCGGTGTTTACTGAAGAGGATGTTGGGGAGATACCCATATCAGAGAAGGTTTTCATGGGTAATGATTCAGATGGACTGAACCAAATCACGGTGAACCTAGAAGATGTGGTAGGCCTGATTGACAAAATGCAGAGGTCTGGCTCGTGTGTGCCCACCAAATTTTAAAAGCCACCCAGATGTTTGTGTATCTCCTGTTACACACACATCTCACTCAATTTCAAAAAGGGGCATGGTGTGTGTATGGTCTGGGTGGAGCGTGGGTGTTTCAGGGTGTGGCCAAGAGATGTGCACATAAATATTTACACACCCCGGTGTGTGCTCAGGTCCACTGCCACGTAAGTTTACTTCTGCTATGGAGGAGGTGTAAGTTATTAAAAGAAAAACAAACAAAACCCCCCCAGCCATTTTGGAGGGGTTTAAAGGGTATAGGGTAACTGGGGGGGGGGGGGGTGTGCAGGCTATTAAACCAGGGTGGTTTGGAGAACCTAGCTCAACATTAGGTGAACTGGTGGTCAAACTCGTAAAACTGGTCATGGTGTGGATGCGTGCCAGTTTTAAAATACTCTGACTTACATAGTAAAATGTGATTTATCACCTAAGTGCTTGCTCACTTAAAATTAGATGCACATGTGCATACAAATATTGAAAACTGGTCACTCATGGGGAATGTCATGGTACATTTAATAATGGTTGATTAATTGGTGTTCTGGTCCGCAGGTGAATGCCCTGAAAAGCAAAGGTGGCCATGTCCTTTCCATGGCAACTTTCATTGGTGTTGTTTAAAGCTAGACATGACTGCAGACAACGCCAAATAATATGGGTAAAGGAGTGTATTTCAGAAACCCCTTAAAAGACAAGAACCAGCCATTTAGCCTGGTCCACTTTATGGCACCTCCTAGAAAGGAATTCTGGTCCAAGGGCGTTTTCCTGAGCATGGGAAAAAGAGATCAGGCCCAGGAAGGACAAGTTCCTGGGGATCAGGAGAAAGCAGCTCCTACAACAAAACTGTCTATTGCTGTAACTTTTGTTGTAGAACTGCTGAAGTAAGCAGATCTTTCTGTAGTGTTTTCTGTTATGCATTAAATAATAAAGCTGACGCTGTGGAGAAAAGGCCGGAGACCAGACTATTCTGTCTTCTGGCATTCTTATAAAGCCAAAGACCGCTTGCACAGTATCACACTGTGGTTCCAACTAATCTGACTTTTATTTGTAAGGAAAGTATTTACAAGTTCCTCTGCAGGTACAAATTTGAGAATACACGGGTTTTAATTATCTGTGAATGAGCATAGTAGGTTCAACTTCAACATTCCATTTCAAAGTTCACAAATTTTACAAAGCCTTTTATGAAACCTTTCTATTATGGGTTTATCTTAAAGCTTTTGGATCATGGATCTTAGCTCAACAGACAAATTGTTACATCTTACTCATACTTCAGATATACAACTCAGAGTAGAGTAAAGCTCCAGGATTTTAAAGCTTGTGTCTTCTCTTCAGCTTACTCAGGGAAAGGATCTTATGGCTCATTCTCTACTGAGCATTTCTCTTTCGTAGAAGTCCTTTCTGTTCCACAGGTACCATATAATAAAGCCTCATGTTGTCCTTAAACTGTGTGTGTGTGTTAGGAGGATCCTCTATTACTCGATGTTACAATTGTGCTCACTGACTGGAAACTTTCATAGGTTGGATTCCTGTCTCTTCCCTTGTGCTTGGGGCTTCACCATAAACTTGGCATCTTCTTTCCTGCAGATTCTCTCTCAGCTCCCTTCTCTGTGGCTGCATAGACACATACACCCGCTGCTTCACACCCCAAAATCCAATTCAAGACTAGCACACTCCCTCTAGAGCACTATCACTAAGGCTCAAAGCACAGGGATTCCTCATCATATTCTGGGACACAGCTTGTGGCTCAGGGGCAATGAAAATGTTACTCTTTTGCCAAGCACATACGGCTATATTTTAGTAATACATGCTCACATGGGAGAGCATTTTAACTTGATTGGCTTTTGAATCATCCAAGTCAGGGGGTTCTCAACACGGGACACCATTTTTTTAATTTCTTAATATTTATCACTGATTTACAACAACAAATATTATTTATCCAACAGAATCCCTCTCCTTGTTCACAAGTAAAAGACAAAAAAGAAACAAATATCTGAATTTTTAATTTGTAAAGAACAAAGAATCTGCCTACAGTCACTGAGGGATGAGGTAGTAAAAAAGAACCACAAAAAATATCCCAAATCAGCCTCCCAGTTACCTATCCTCATTACGTAATCACAGTGATTCAATGCAGCTACCCACAGTCGCATTAACCTCAAATTTAACCTCAATAATTGAAGTCAGGGTTGACACACCAATAGGACAACATCCAATTTTAACCTAAACAGGAGAGGATGCCGTCATCTGAACTAATTTCAGGCTCCAGATCATAATGTTCTCACTTACTATCCAAAAAATTCTTCAACTTGATCATATCTAAGAAAAATGCAAATATTCTTATCTAAAGTTAGGAAAAGTTTAACTACATGCAAAAGAACAGTACAAATCTTCAGCAGAAATATCAACTTTTGACATTGCAGATTTTAATTCACAAACTCCACAGAAATAGGGGTAAATTTTCAAAGGTCTGCGCAGGCGTCCATGTGCATGTTATAAAATCGGGGGTCGGTGCGCGCAAGGGGGTGCACACTAGTGCATCTTGCATGCGCAGACGCTCATGGCCTTCCCCCATTTCCCTTCCCCCTAATCTAACCTTCCCACCCCTTCCCCTAATGCTCCCGTCCCCTAGCCCTATCCAAACACCCCCCCCCCCCCCCAATTCCTTTAACTTACCTTTTGCGCCTGCTCTGGGAAGGCACACGTTACGCACGCCGGCAGCCTGCCGGCACGCGATCCTCCAACACAGCAGCAAATTGCCGCTGTGCCGGAGGCCTCTGGTCCCTCCCCACCCTTTTTTCGAAGCCCCAAGACTTAGACCCATCCCGGGGCTTTATGCGCATCACCGGGCCTTTATAAAATAGGCCCGGCACGTGGAGAGCTTTGAAAATCCGGCCCATAATGGGGTAGATTTTCAAAGAAGCGCACGGGCGTCCATGTGAGCGCGCTACCTGGCGCACACACACATGGACGCCCGATTTTATAACGTGCGCACATGTTATAAAATCGGGGGTCGGTGCACGCAAAAGAGTGCACAATTGTGCACCCTGTGCGCGCTGACACCTGCAGCCCTCACCCGTTCCCTTCCCCCTAATCTACGCTTCCCACCCATTCCCCTAACCTATCCCCCCCAGCCTTATCCTAACCCCCCCGACTTTTATTTTACCTTCTGCGCCTGCTGGCAGCCTGCTGGCACGCGAACCCCTGGCACAGCAGCAAATGGCTGCTGTGCCGGGAGCCTCTGATGCCGCCCAGCCCCTTTTTCGAAGCCCCGGGACTTAGACACGTCCCAGGGCTTTACATGCGTCGCCGGGCCTTTTTAAAATAGGCCCGGCACTCGTAACTTGATTTACGCGCTTAGGGGTAGATTTTAAAAATTTGCGCGATCGCGTACTTTTGTTCGCGCACCAGGCGCGAACAAAAGTACGCTGGATTTTATAAGATACGCGCGTAGCCGCGCGTATCTTATAAAATCCGGGGTCAGCGCACGCAAGGGGGTGCACATTTGTGCAACCTGCGCGCGCCGAGCCCAGCGCGCGTTGCCTGTTCCCTCCGAGGCCGCTCCGAAATCGGAGCGGCCTCGGAGGGAACTTTCCTTCGCCCTCCCCTCATCTTCCCCTTTCTTCTCCTACCTAACCCACCCCCCCCCCCCTACCTTTGTTGGCAAAGTTACGCCTGCTGGAAGCAGGCGTAACTTTGCGCGCGCCGGGCCGGCTGCCCCGCTCCTTGTTCCGGTCCGGGGGCTGGTCCGGAGGCCGCGGCCACACCCCCGGAATGCCCCCGGGTCGAAACCACGCCCGCGGCGCCGCCCCCGAAACGCCGCGTCATTCCCGGCACACCCCCAACACGCCCCTCCATGCAAGCCCCGGGGCTTACGCGTGTCCCGGGGCTTGCGCGCGCCGCCGAGCCTATGCAAAATAGGCTCGGCGCGCGCAGGGGGGGTTTGGGGTAGGTTTTCAGGGGGTACACGCGTATCCTACGCACGTACCCCTTTGAAAATCTACCCGAATGTGCGTGTCCACATACACAACCTTCCATCTCCCCTTCACCTTTCTTCCATACTCACACCCTCACTGTGCTCCCACCCCCATACAAATTCATATGCCCACGCCCACCTGCTTCACACACATACCCCACCACCCTCACACACCCACACTTACACCACTGCTACCAACCCCCTCCCACATGCACACATACATACATAGTGAAGGAGGGGAAGGGGCAGAAGTGTGTACATACACACACACACACACACACACACACCGCTCCCCAGACCCAGCAAATCCACTATCAGCTGCACACTGTCCCCCATACCACTCTCCTCTAGCCATC
This sequence comes from Rhinatrema bivittatum, assembly GCF_901001135.1. NCBI lineage: Eukaryota > Metazoa > Chordata > Amphibia > Gymnophiona > Rhinatrematidae > Rhinatrema > Rhinatrema bivittatum. The sequence goes on from NC_042617.1 coordinate 160,751,062, forward strand.
TACACACACAACACACACATCATCTACCTTCCACAAATCCCATACACCAGCACCACAACCCCACGCAAACCCTACACCACTCCCTGCTTTCACACCACTTCCACCCACTTTCCCACTTCCTCCCAAATGTGGAGGGAGGAAGGGGGAAAGTGAAGAGTGTAAGATAGAAAGTGTGTGCACACCCATGCCCCACACTCTCCTACCACCCCACATTCACTACCACCCCAAATCAAATGGGGGGGAAAGAGAGGGGAAGCAGGACAAAATGGAGAGTGCAAAGGGGAAAACAGTGCCGCCACCTACTCATCCCCTCACTCCTATACCACTCGTGCCCCACACTGGCAAAGTTGGCAACTAAGGAGAGCAGGAGTGCAGCCCCTAGTGACTAAATAACTATTAATATAGCATTTTAGTTGTCATGTTACTATACTGTAGTATACAGAAAAATGCTTCATTGTTTAATAATCTTAAGACCTCTTTGATGCTGTATAGCCCACATGAATGATACATTTTATAGCATATTTTTTGTGAAAGGATTCTCCCTTGAGACAGGCACTTTCATGCCAAAGCATGGCCTGTGTCAGCTTTCATTTGTCACAAAGTTTGTTTTACGGCATACTGTTTGTATTGGATCTAAGATCCTGTAAAATGAAATTGAGACTTGCTTTCTGGCAACGAGTACTTCTTGTAAGCTAAGTTTTGTACCTTATTTTGTGAGAATTTATTAATTAAAAAAATGTTTTGGGGCTATATAATTATACATACTACAATGATCATTTTTTGTCCTGTGGAAAAATATATAAGATTATCTCCTTCTATTAGATAAATATTTTTTGGCTCCCATTTTTTACAATAAATATATGGAGGACAAATCAAACGAGGAGTTCACTAGGCTACCCTTGAGCAGTTGAGTAGACCTGGGAAACGGAAAGGGAAATATAAAGAGTATAGGTAGGTAGGCCAAGGAGAAATAACTGGAAGGTGATTTGAACAAGTGCTCATAGGCGGAATCTAGGCAATCTTCACACCTTAATGGCAGATGCCAACCTGGATACTGTTAATTTCATGGAGACATGATTCAATGAGTCCCATGTATGGGGGATGGCCATCCCAAGCTATATAATGTTCAGGAAGGATACAGATGAGAGAAAAGGGAGATTAACTTTTTTTTTCCCCATTTCATTTTAACAAGAATGAAAAGAAATGCACATACAAGAAACTTTATTGCATACAATGATCAAGAGCACAAATTTACTAAAAAAGAAAAATAAGATAGATAAAATATAAGCTGACGACCAATTTGCCATATAAGGGACTTATATGGCTAAGCAGTAGCCGCTGAACATAGGTGTATAATCAGCGGCCACTACATAGCTGCATAAGTCCTGTTTATCTGGCTACATAGCACTGAATGTGGTTTGAATATGGGGCCTGTGGAAACCAAGAAAGATTAAAATGTGTTAACTTCAGATGTTTATTACAGTTCTCTAGGTTTTGCAACTTTATTCTTTAGGACCTTGCTTTTCTTGAATCATCATAATTTTCACCTTTTGAAGTTCAGAGGTCTGTTTCTCCAGGGTTCCCAGGTCTTTCAGCATGGCGTGTGATAAGCTTGTAATAAGAATCCACTTCCAATTGAATATTAGAAAATGGTACCATAACTGTCTCTGTTTTCTTAGAGACAGAATGTTCCATATTCATCATTATTTCTTAAAATGTCTCTAGTGTAATGGCATTAGGTTTTACCAGGGGACACTCTCTAGTCCTGATTGGACTATCACATCAGGTTGCTAATAGGCTCCGATTGACAAGGCTTCCACAACAGGTCCCTCAGACCATCTTGCACACACTGTAGACAATCCAGGACCTCCACTCCTTCCAGCCTGGCAGTTTTGCGATGTTCCAGTGCTAGAGGGACACAGCCAGGGTCGCAAAGGAGTTATCATCTGGTGGAAGCTGAAGAAAGTCTCCCCCAAACCTGGTGGATGTTGCTATTCTCTCCAATCATTATTGTGGTTCTCCCTTCACTGCAAATATTCAACTGCCCTATGTCTGACAAGGATGATACAGTCAAACACTTCAGTGTATTAACCCATAGGCCCTGAAGGATGGAGTCGCTACCCTGGGCTCAAACTGATTCAACTGGCGGAGCTGTCCAGACCAAGAACCACTCCCCAGGTAGAGAGAGGATTATTGGAGGCTACAAAGGAAACGTTCTTGGTTTACTCTCCCTCTTAACCATTCGTGAAAACAAGACAATTTGGGGTTGATTTTAAAACGTCCGCACACGCGGCCACGTGCACGTGGTTCCTGGCGCACGCATAAGGAGGCACCGATTTTATAACATGCGCACATCGGCACGTGCATGTTATAAAATATGGCTCCTGCGCACGCATGCGATGGATTTCATGTCCGCACGTGCATGTGTGAGTGGGTGGCCTCCGCACGCAGGGGGGTAAATTAAAGAAATACATGTGACGATGGGAACGGCCAATTCCCAGTTCCCTCCCAGTCCGCTCCAATTAGGAAGTGGACTGGGAGGGAACTACCCTATACCCCTCTCCTCCCTGACCCCTAAATCCCCTTTCCCTACCTTTGTTTTACTTTATTTCATAAACTTATTCTAAATAGATGAAGTAAGTTCCACGCAGCAGCCTGCTGCCGGCACATACTTTCTCAGGACGGCGTCTAATGGCGCTGTCCTGGTCCACCCCCATTGAGACCATGCCCCTGGCCCGCCCCTTTTAGCTGGCCTGGCACTTCTGCATATATCAGGGGTTACCCACGTGGCTGGTCCTTTTAAAAATGCGCACGGTGTACGTAGGGCCCGGCCATGCCCATAATCCCTGAATTTTACATACACTGGGCTTTTAAAACTTGGGCATTAATGTTTTAGCCAGTCCAGGAGCTCAGTGAACACAGTTTGATCATGCTGCAGCCATCTTGAAAGATTAGATTTTTATGTAAAATATATCAAAGCAACAGAAATTCAGGAGACATAAGGAAAGGAAGCTGCACTGTGGATCATCTTGGATAGGGAAGATCTGCACCGATGTGGTTTACAAACCTCTGAAATAAGTGGAAAAATCGTAGAGATCTGGTCAAAGCAACCCAAAAGAATGTATTTATTTATTAAATTTCTATACCGTCATTCTGTATTCAATCATAACGGTTTACAATTGTACAATAAACAAAGAACAATAACAATTATATGGTCATACACAATTAAGAATATAAATAAAAGAAAATAATTAAAATCTAAAAAAACATTATAAAACCTAAATCATTCTTGTATTTCAGCATTGCCATAAACTGTGAGCCTTAATCCAACTTCACTAGTCAACTCTTGTATGCTTGCTTGAACAGGCAGGTCTTTAAGTTCTTCTTAAAGATCAGGAAATCTAATGAAAGGATAAGTGTTGATGGAAGATTTTAACCTGCTGGATGTGGATTGGAGTATTCAATCTGTGGAATCAATTAGTAGTGGAAAAATCCTGAACTCCCTTTTAAGGTCTCCTCAGAAAAATGATAATGGAACCCATGAGGGAAGGGGGTGATAGTGATACTGGACCTGATATTTACAAAACAGAAAAACATTGTCTAATGTCCAGGTGGGAGCCCATGTGAGCACCGATGATCATCAAATGGTATGGACGAGTCACAGGAAAGTCCGAATCCTGAATTTCTAAAATACCAACTTTGGTAAAATGGGGAAATACTTTAGAGGCACTGGCGGAGGCAGAAGGTGAGGAGAGAAGGGAATGTAGGTGAAATGGGAAAACAGTGGGCTAAATTAAAAAGAGGAATTGAAAGAGCAAAAAAAAAAATCTTTGTTATGAAAATAAAAAATTAAGAGGGAGAAAAGACTAAAAGAGTAAAGACAAAAAAAATTAACATTCAGAACATACAAGGAATCTCAGGAAGAGGAACGCAGGAGAGAATATCTGGTGAAACAGAAAGAGGCTAGGAAAGTAGCCAGGATGGTAAAGGTGAGAGTGGCAGGAAAGACAGTTAAAGAGAAAACAAGGTGATCACTTTTTTTCAGGTATGTGAGAGAAAGGAGAAAGGAACAGAGGTGGGGGCTGCAAGACAGAGAAGACCAGGAGAAATGTGTGGAGGGAGGATAAGAAAAAAGCAGAAATGCTAGAGAAATACTTCTGTTCAGCATTCTCTGAATAGGATTTGGAGAGAGACTGCAGATTTTTGGCACGGGTACACGTAGTAGTGGGGTAGATGCTTCATTTACAGACAAGAGGGTTTTTGTCTGGAATTAGAAAACCTCAAAGTGGACAAAGCGATGAGGCTGAACAGAATACACCCTAGGAAATTAAGGCAGCTCAGAGAAGTTTCGGCAGGTCCGCTGAAGGATCTGTTTAATAGATGGGAGACAAAGCTGACACTGAGGATGGGTGGTGAAGGGGCAGCTGTCCTGGGACTCAAGCCCCCAGGGGTGTCATCAGCAGAGCTGCTTTTACCTATGGACATAAACACTCAAGGCTCTGCCCAAAATCTCCCCCCTCCCCTCTTGTCTGCAGGGAACAGGAAAGGAGGACACTGAAGTGGATAGCAGAATTCATGTTTTTGTCTGTATATTTCTATTTCTAATTTGAGATACCTTATTCTGTAGTTGGTGAAAGTTTGTGCTTTATATGTGTGATGGGGATGGACCATCCAATGCTCCTACCATGTGACAGGGGCCGGCCAATGGCACGGATACCCTGTCCATGGTAAGGGCAAAGGGCTATCGGCGCCATGTTTATTAGTAGCAGCCGACGACCCGAGAACGGGAGATCCCTCCCGGGACCACCACTGGACCACCAGGTAATTTTAAAATGTTTTGGGGTGATCGGGAGGGTGAGGGAAGCTAAGGGGGCACTTTTAAAGGGTCGGGTGGGTTTTTTTTTTTTATCGGGCCATCGGCGCCATTTTATGAGTGGTAGCCGACGGCCCGAGAACGGGAGATCGCTCCCGGGACCACCACTGGACCACCAGGTAATTTTAAAATGTTTTGGGGGGATCGGGAGGGTGGGGGAAGCTAAGGGGGCGCTTTTAAAGGGTCGAGTAGGGGTTTTTTTTATCGGCTTGGGTCTCACTAAAAAAAATTAGCGATGTGAATTGGAATCGGATCCGATTCTGATTCACATCTCTACCGATCAGATTTTTTTCTCCCTCCACCCGAACCCGCACGATTCACATCCCTAATATTCCCCCCCTTTCCCCCCTCCCCATCAGGTATGGAACACAAGAAGAGAAGCATGAAGGAGACGAAGAGACAATCTGAAGCCAAATGCTATGCAATTGAATGCATAGCATCCTATGAGAACAGTACAGGACAGTGATTCAAAGACCCAGAAAGAGATGGGTTGTGGAGTGCCATATACCCACTACAAAATTCAGGTTTACTGTGACTCATTGTGCCTACCCTTGGTTCATGGGTCGACCATCAATAGCAACAACAGAAACGGGTGTAGGAGGATTGGGGTTTGATAGGCATTCCATACAGACAGATAAAATCCAGGCTGATGAAATTGCTCGCTGCCCCAGAGTCAATGAGGGTAAGAGTCTCCACCGATCCCAATGGCCAACGCAGGAGACAGAGAGATGCTGGGCTACATGATTGAGAGTCTGAGAAACATCAACAAGTTCCAAAGGAATCTTTTCCTGTGATGCCGGTGATGAATGTTGACAAGATCAGACAGTTTCTGACTGAGCCCCAGATGCTTCCTGCAATCTTTCTCCATTTGGAAAAGGTGAGTGCCATTATGGCCCAGTTCCATAAACTCCTCAAGTGGCAGAGCAGGTTTGGCCTATGGGACTGAGCGGGGTATAAGGCTTATGAGGGAAGGCTGATGCTCCATTTGTCATTCTCAGATATGGGCATTCCAGGCAAAGACCCAAGAGGATTAAGGCATCTAGCTTTAAAGGTAACTCCCTGCAGTCAGTTTATCTTGATCTGATCTGCTAATTCATTCCAGAAGGCCACAACAAGGGCCTCATATTTCTATCCTGTCTTTGCTGCAACTGTGCAAAATTCTACACCGTACTGCCCAACAGTACAGGTCCTTTGTTTCATGTGGAGAAGGGAGGTAGAGGCTGAAATCAGATTGCATCAGTCATCAAAAATGTGTCTGAACACTGTGACAAGAGCTTCACAATCCAAACTTAAGGGATCCTGCTTTTCCCAGAGTGTGGAAGTCCAGGCTAGAGCCTCCCTGGTCATTAACTAAATTATATATGCCACGCTTGACTTGTGGTCAGGAAAGCGGGCGACCTGCAGCACACAGATTTTAGATCACTAGTTCAGGAAGCCCCAGCAGGATTTTGGGTCTCCAGAGAAGCCTATGGAGCTCCTTAAGCGGATGCTCCACAGCTGCAGGAGGTATAGGAGGAACTTGCTGCAACTGTAATAAAGAGGCCCCATGTTGGAGATTCTGGGCAAATGCATTAACTAGCTCCTGCAGGCTAAACCAATTATTTGTTCAGCTCTCTCAGAGTTTACTGTGGGCTTTCAAATACGTGTTCAGCTAGGTGGGGTCCATATCGGTCGGAGCTCAATGTGACATCTATTTTCTGTGGGTTGCTCTAGGAATGAGAAGTAAATTGAGGCATAAGTATATAAGAAGTGCCACGCTAGGTCAGACCAAGGTTCATCGAGCCTAGCAATGCCTTCTGTCTCCAACAGTGGCCAGTCCAGGTCACATGTACCTGACTGATCCCCTCATGTGTCAAGGGCCATGCAGGAATGAGGGCTCCTCCCCTTGGTTCCCCTCCCAACCCGTCAACCACTTCTAAGACCCTTTAGGGTGTGCCCCTTCGTGCACAAACTTCTAAGCACCTAAAATACCTCCCCTTGTTTTTTTTTCCACTGGCAATCTTGGCATTGAACAGAAAACATTAATATTTATTATTAAGGATTTTGCTGATTACATACAGATTGACTTTGAGGTCTCAGATAATATAGCAGTGACAATAGATTTAGTTATGTCTTGCCTTTCAACAGTCAAGTTCTGGCTTGCTAGTAATGCTCTAATTCTTAACTTAGAAAAACAGAGGCTCTGTTGGTTTCAAGAAAACTTTGGCCTGAAGCTATTTCCTGTATTCCAGATGATGGGATTAATATTGAATTTCAGAAACCTGTTCATCCTATAAGGCCTGATTTTTAAAAGCCAGCGCACATGAAAACCGGGAGATGTGCGCGTGGCTGGGCTGCGTGCGTGCACCACATGCATTTTTAAAGACCCACAGCCACGCACGTATCTCCCAGTACATGCTGAAGACCGGCTGAAGAAAATGGGGCGGGCAGGGGCGGGGTCTGGGCGGAGCGTGGGTGGGGCCCGGATGGCGCCATTAAGGCACCGTTCCGTTGCCGCGTGTGCTGGAAATGCCAGACACGGGCAACTTACTGCTGCCCAGAGAGCAGGTAAGTTGCAGAACAGGAAAAAAAAAGGTTAGTTAGGGGGTTTTAGGGGTTGGGGAGGATAGGGGAAAAGGAAGGCAGGGTAGATAGGGGTTTTAGGAAGTTTCCTCCTAGTCCGCTCGTTTATTGGAGCAAACTGGGAGGGAACTGGGGAAAGACTCTATTGCATCGCTGCACGCATATACTAAAATTTCTCCCCCTTGCGCGCGCAAGTCGGCACTCGTGTGCGCCAATATAAAACCGGGAACCGCGCACACATGGACGCCTGCGCGCGGGTTTAAAAATCTACCCTTTAGGATTTATTTTTGATTCTGTGTTGAATTACAATCAACAGATAAAATTTGTATTATCAAATGAGTATTTTAAATGAAAACAACATTGTCTATTTAAGACCTTTACTAGAGCCCTCTGATTTCCAGACCACAGTGCAAGCTTTTGTTTTAATCACTCTTGGCTATAAGGTAAATTTTAAAACCCGCGGGTGGGCGGGCGTCCATGTGCCCTTTCACTACATCCTCTGGTAACGAATTCCAGAGCTTGATTTTGCAATGAGTAAAAACTATTTTCTTTTATTAGTTTTAAATGTATCACCTAGCAACTTCGTTTTGTTTCCCCTAGTCTTCATACTTTTTGAAAGAGTAAACAACCGATTAACATTTACTTGTTCCATTCTACTCATAATTTATAAACCTTTATCATATCTCCCCTCCAAGCTGAAGAGTCCTAATCTCTTTAGACTTTCCTCATAGGGTAATCGTTCCATCCCCTTTATCATTTCGGTCGCCCTTCCCTGTACCTTTTCTAATTCTGCTATATCTTTTTTGAGATGTGGTGATGAGTACTCCACACAATGCTCAAGATGAGGACGCAGCAGTTTATTTGGGTGTTCTAAAAGTACAAATTCAAGCACTACAGATATTGCAAAATGCAGCAGCCTGGCTGGTTTTAAAGGCCTTGCCACAAGAACATGTTTCCCCCATGCTTTTTCATCTTCACTAGCTACCTGGTTTATCAATCCCTCCAAGGAAATGCGCCATCTTTTCTTTCCAATTTGTTTAAGGTTTATGCTCCAAGAAGAGCTTTAAGGTTAGCTGTGTGATACCTTTTTGAGATGCCAACGAGTAAAGAATTGCATCTTCAGGAAACCAGTCGTTGCTCAATATCTTTTGGGGAGGTCCTGTTCTGGAACAGCTTGCCAGAGGATACACGGGCTTTGACTGATTTTAAACTTTTTCATAAGACATTAAAAGCTGTCTTATTTAATGAGGCTTTTTCATGATGGTTTTATGAAGATTTATACTGTTGGTTTAATTTTGATTTTATTGTACTTGTTTGTGATTTTATGTAATATATAATGATTTTATTTTGTTGTAATCCACTTATCAGGGTGATGCCAGATTAGGTGGAATATAAATATATATATTTCCGAAGCATAACATAGCTTGTAAAGCTGCACTAAAAGAACAATTTCAGTAGGAAATAAGTGAAAACAATAATAGAGCTCATGCTAGAAACATACAACAGCTTGCTAAACTGATTAAACAGTATCAAAGACTGCTTCAATAAACCCCACCCTCACCCCACCCCTACCCACCCCCTCCTGTTTGGGTACACCAGCTAAGAGGGGGGAAACAACATCACAATAATTAATAAGAAAAGAGAAATGGGTGAGGAAAAATGAACAGTAAGGAAGAGAGGATATAGAAAGAAAGATCTGAAGGTAGAAGATAGAAGTCTGGGGACATTCTCTTGATAAGTATTATACACCCTTTATAGTTTCACGGATAGTTGGAGAAAGATAAGAGCAAAAAGGTCTCCAAATGCCCATCATTGAGTGAAAATGTTTGGCAGTACCGGCATTTGCTGTAAGAAATTCAAAAGTAAAAAGTTTTACCAGTCTTTAAACCAATGATTAGAGTTGAGAAAAGAGTTGCTGATCCAATGTAACAGAATCAGCTTTGAAGCCTGCTTGATGGTCTGAGATAATAGTGGGCAACACCAAACTTATTTTATCTGCCAAGACTTTTGCTAGGATTTTGAGGTCCCCATTAGCAGTGAGATAGGCTGGAATGAAGAAGGGATTTGAGGATCTTTCCCTGGTTTGGCCAAAATAGTTGTTATGATTTGTGGGTATGTGGACCCTTGGCCCGAGATGCGACTTATTGCCACCTGTAGGGAGGAGCCCCACAGGTCCACACCGTCGGGGGTCAAGGTAGGCACAGAGGGGAGCTCTGGGCAGAGCTATGGAGAGGTCCCCAGGAGCCAGGAGAGTACCCCAGAAGGGAGGTAGGCTGGAGGTAGTATCTGGGATGAGACCCCGAAGGGGAAGGCGCCAGACAGACCGCAGAGCGGGAGGCACAAGACTGGTCGTACAGGAGGTACTTTGGAGAGGGAGCCCCAAGGGGCGGCGCTTCACAGCGTAGAGGATGTTGCAGTTATGACGTAGGCCAACCCACGGAGCAGGGAAGCCTGAGCCAGGTGTCTACTGTAGGAACAGTCCCAGAGAGCGGCGGAGTGCCGGCAGTCTCAGTGAGCACATAGACACGACCCCGAGAAGCGGGGAGCGCTGACAGTAGCAGTGAAGTACGAGAGCACTACCCTGAGGAGCAGGGAACCTCTGACAGTCTCTTGAGTAACACATGGGTGCGAGGAGCGGGGAGGTGCAAACGGTACAGTACAGAACACAGGCACAACACCGAGGAGCAGGGAAGCCCTAAGGTAGAACTCACGGGTTGTAGAGGTGTTCCAGGAATGGTCCTGAGGAGAAAGGACCCAGGAGGCGCAGAGCCAGCCGGAGGAGCGAGGTAGGCCAGGAGTACAAGTCCCCGTAGGAGCGCACACTGCCCCCTGAGGAGCGGGTTCCAGACAGGGTCCAAGTCCACGAGCCTGATAGCGAAGACACAGGAACACAAAGCCCGGAATTGTAGAGACGTACAAAACCTGTTGCCAAGTCAGCTAGCTGAGTGTGAAGGTGGAGTTTAAATACACAGGTCGGTTGACATCATCAACCAGGGACGCCCCCGAGGTTCCCGCTGAAGAGGCTTCAAAGGACGGGCCGGTGATGTGCGCGCACGCCTAGGAAGGCCTGAAATCGACATGGGTGGCAGCGGCGTCCAGGCCACCATAAGGAGTCCCAGGGAACGCGGCAATGGAGACTGGCCTGCGCCGCGAGCAGACCCGGGGAGGGCAGGAGAGCAGTGCAGGAATTAAGTACACGCGGTCGCAGCTGTCTGCGACTGACAGGCATAATAATAGTATTAAACTCTTTCAGGAAGGAGCCTGTTCTTAAAGCACTGGTAAAGAAATTTGTCAAAGGGGCAGCTAATGCTGATTTTAAGATTTTATAAAATCAATTAAAAATCCGTCGGGAGATTTTCTGGATTTGCTATTTGTAATAACATTAAGGACTTCAAGTGTGTGAAGTGGCCTATTCAAAAAAGCCAGCTAGGTTTCAGAGTCTTTCCTTATTCCAAGACGATGCGATGTTCGACTCGAAAATGAGGTTTTAGTTCCAGGAGGCCTAATGCTTCAGGGAGCCAGGAAACCAGGATTCCAGACAGCCACTGAGGGAGTGCCCTCAATAGATTCAGGCAGGTCAGAAAATCTGAGATTCGAATGGTGCGAGCAGTTTTCAATTTCATCAAGTTTCACAGCTTGCTCCGCTAAGATTTTTTCTATGGCAGCCATCTTCATGGTAGTCGCTAGGGAATCATCCTCCAGTATTGAGACCCGGCCCTCCACCTGCTTCATGCGGGGGCCTTGGTCTGAAAGGGCTGTTCTCACCTCCCCTAATTGGGTAGAAATGCCCTCGAGCTTTTCATCAAGGGCTGCCAGGACAATTTCTTTAATCTCCGCGAGCATTATGTCGTGAGCAGGCTTATCCTCAGCTTGGTCTTTCACTTGCGTAATCACCACCATTTTAGCTTCTGTCCCGCGAGGTTTCTCCTTGTCCCTTTTACCAGCACAGGTGGGCATTCCCTGCAGTGATTTTTTCATGTAGGTGACTATCGACATATGCCCCTCAGGTGTACTGGGTCCACTCAAGAAAAGTAGTTTAGAAAACTTATAAGAGTTGAAAGCAGGAGCATGGCGCCTGGAGCTCAGGAGGAACCAACTGTTTCAGCTCACCACATTACGTGACTCCCCATAAATATTTTTAATAAATACAAAATAAATAAGTAGCCTTCCAAGCCATACTTTCTAGATACTCAGATTGTTATACACTTCTCTGAGAGCAAGTTCTTCTAGTCTTATTCTGCTCTCCTTTCATTCAGATAAACTTTCCACAACAGTATTTTCTCCCAAACACTTATCTATAAAGGCTCCTTGTATATCCATCCTTCATTCTTACTGCAACAATGTTAACCTCAATGTGTAACCCTCCCTACCTTTCCTATAGCTTGTAGGAAAAAAAAGAAGGGAAAAACAACTCTTTTCCATTGACCCAGGTACCCAACTCCTATCTGAAGTGAGATAACATGACCATTATGTGCTTCAACAAATCCAAACAATCTGTACAGGTGATTTTGGGTAGGAAAAACCCTCATCCACCCAGTCTTGTCTACATAATCTTCACTCCATCTACCTTCAGCCCAGTATTTCTGTCCAAGCTAAGCAATTTGTCTCTCCTCACAGCTTGGCTTCCTCAACTCATACTCTGCAAACAATGTCATATCACATCCAAGACCTATCTGAAGAATTCAAGTTACAAGTCCTATGCCTTACAGAGTTTTGAATAGATGAAGGCAGCAATATCAGTCTCGCCCAACTTTGCCCACCTGGCCATCAAATATATTACACCCCTCATCTCTTGAGCTGAGGAGGATGAGTTGATATAATCTTTATGCACTCACTGGTCTTTGAATTAGTTACTGCCAAGCAAACAGGCAAATCTGACTGCCTAGTAACTAAATGCCAAGGCAATAAGGATCCTGAAATCATTCTTATCTACTGCCCACTGGATAATCACCACCATGACTCCTTTTCTTAAACTATCCAAGTTTCTATGTGACATTGACACTACTACTCATAACCTATTGGTACTAGGAGACACCAGCTATCATGCACAAGGTCCCCCTCAAAGAGCATGCTGCCACCTTCCAAAATGACATGGATGACCTTGGCTTGTCTCAACTAATCTAGGTTCCCACTCCAAACGTGGTCATTCCCTTGACCTAATTTTCCATTTCTGAAGCATTAAGCCTGACCCCAATTCCATATCCAGGCCACCATCTCAATCCCAAAACAAACCTTTCATGTTCCTACTCCCAAACCTCCCTCCAGAAATGTATCCTCTTTACATGCATAAAATTAAGAGAACTCATCAACATATCTACAACCCTTGCTTCCACAGACTCACCAGAACTATTAGTCCAGCAACGTATTAATTAATTCTTCACAGATAGAGATACCCTAGCCCCTCTCAAAGCCAATACTACCAGACCCCCAATGAATTCCCCATGGTTCCATGAAGGTCTTGCACTTAAACAACAGTCTCAACAACTCAAATGGGCATGGTGAAAATAAAAAACAGATATCATGCTTCATCTTTGCATTGCATACTCCAAAAAATACAAAGCAGCCAATCATCAAGCAAAAAAAGACATCTCCAAACAACTAAAATTATCCATGAATCACCCATGCAAATTCTTTGAACTGGTATGAAAACTCTCCAACCCTGAAATCCTTCAAACTTGTACCACAAACAGAGGATCACTCAGCTGAAGATGGCCCTTTTTTCGTGGAACGAATCCAAGCTAGCTCTTATTTCTTCAATGGTTCTACTCCCACCTCCACTTCTCTTATCCCAGACTCAAATCAACCCAAGAAAACAATCATCCTTCCTCCTAATTGGATGGATCCAATCTTTATCCTTTTGTCTGAGTCAGGACAGTCTCCCCCAAATGTGGAGAAGAGCTTCCAGAGAATCAGCCTATTCATGAGCCCATTAGACCCTATCCCCCTAGATTCATCTATAACCTGAAGCAAGACCTAACCCTTTGGCTAATCAATAAGTAGTAAATGTCATCTTAATTCAAAGGTTCCTTACCTTGCTCACTTGAAAAAGCAATCATCAAAACTATCCTGAAGAAGCTTGGCTCCATTCAAAAAATAATTGACATCTATCACCCAGACTCTAGCCCAGGGGTCAGGAACCTTTTTGGCTGAGAGAGCCATAAACGCCACATATTTTAAAATGTAATTCCATGAGAGCCATACAATATGTTTAAAACTAAATACAAGTAAATGTGTGCATTTTATGTAAGATCACACTTTTAAAGTACAATAAGTCTCTGAAAATATTACACCAGGCCTTAAGACACCAATACATCTCCTATTAGGAAAACGGACCAAGTCAGGCTGCTATAGAGTCCTACACAGAAACTACACGCCAGCAGAAAACCTCACCTGAATCACGTGCTGTCCCTCACCTAACATAGAATAAAGAGACCAAAACGCATAACAAGAAGCATGCAGACAAAAACTGAATTGGAAACTGCAACAAGCCAGAGTCTCTGTATGCAGTGTAACAAAGGAAAAAAGAAACATCACACATCCTTATAAAACAAATCAAGAAATATAAAATCATCAGCAGTAAAACTGTACTAACAAAAAGAACATATTTCGAAACAGCTGATGAGTGGAATATCCAATAATTAAAAACTCATATAAAACATTTCCAGATACCAACAAAATATTTCAAAATAGCAGACACAAAGATCCAGTAATGAAAAATAATAAAGTAATGAAAAATAATAAGGATACAAAATTTTTTTTGCTCTGCATACCTGGGAACGTTTGATATCCAGGTGTCCTGAGATTGTTCTGAATTAGCAGGAGGTGGGGTGGTTTGCTTGGAACTTTCTCCTCTCTCAGTCACATACCAGCGCTCTCTCTCACACTGGCTCTCAATGACACACCTATACACACATGCTCTCAGTCACTCACATATACAAATGTTTTTTCTCTCTCACTTATATAGGGTCTTAATTACACATTTACACACATGCTGTCTATCTTTTCACGCTTACACACACACAGGCTTTCAATCACATAAATACATGCTGTCTTTTTCTCTCACACACAGACTCTCATTCACATGCTTACAAACATGTCCTCTCTTTCTCTCATTTACACACAGGCTCTCAATCACATACTCACATGCTCCCTCACCTAAATCAGCTCTCAATCACACACAGACACACATGGTCTCTCTCTCTCATTTAAACACAGGCTCTCAATCACATACTCACATGCTCCATCACCTAAATCAGCTCTCAATCACACAGACACACATGATCTCTCTCTTACTTATACACACAGGCTCTTAATCATACATACACATGATCTCTCTCACACACAAAGGATCTCAATCATACACACATACTCTTTCAAACAAACAGGTTTTCAATTACAAACTTACACATACAGGTTCCCAATGGTAAACTTACATTCATGCTCTCTCTCTCACAGGCAGGATCTCAATCACAGACATACTCTCTTTCACATATACAGGCTCTCAATCAATCATTCACATACATGCAATCTCTCACTCACACACACAGGATCTCAAACACACATGCTTGCTCGCTCATTCACTCTCCCCCCCGGGAACTCGCGGCAGCAGCAGCCACCTCCCAACGCTAACCTCCTTCATTTTCAGCCCTCGCGGAGGCGAAGGCGGAGTCCCATCGGCCGCGGTTGAAGATTTTCATTTTCCTCCGAGCCGCGCTGCAGTCTTCTTCCCGCGCAGGCACCCGATGCTCTCCACTTCCTCTTCCGGGCCGCGGGAAGAAGAGAGCACCGGCGTGCTCTCTTCTTCCCGCGGCCCGGAAGAGGAAGTGGAGAGCATCGGGTGCCTGCGCGATGACTCCAGCGCTGGCACCCGGCTGACACCCGATGACTCCCGCGCAGGCACCCGGATGACTCCAGTCGGCGTGCTCTCTTCTCCTCCCCCCCCGCGGCCCGGAAGAGGAAGTGGTGAGCATCGGGTGCCTGCGCGGAAGAAGAGACCACGCTAGTGTGGTCTCTTCTTCCCGCGCAGGCACCCGATGCTCTCCACTTCCCCTTCCGGGCCGCGGGGGGGGGGGGGAGGAGAAGAGAGCACGCCGGTGCCGCTGACTCCAGCTGTCCTGCCGCGTTCCGCCCGGGCTGAAAGCATTTTAAGCCCGGGCGGCGGAGGACCGGGGAGCAGCTGGGTCAGCGGGGAACCGCGAAGTATGGCGACACTTGTCTGCGAGCCAGATGCAGCCCTCAAAAGAGCCATATCTGGCTCGCGAGCCATGGGTTCCCGACCCCTGCTCTAGCCTATCATTCTTGTCAAGATAATGGAAAAAGTGGTTTGTGTCCAACTCCTAGACTTCCTAAAAGAATACAATATCCTACATTACTACCAATCTGGCTTCAGAAAAGGCCATGGTATAGAATCTGTCCTGTTGGCCATCACCAACACTATCCACTTACATGCAGACCAAGATACCAACTCCCTCCTTGTCCTATTACATTTTTCTGCTGTCTTTGACACTATCACCAGCTCTCAATAGATGCAGAAAACAAACAAGAAAACTAGGGATGTGCATTAGTTTCCAACAAAATAGGAAATATAGATGATATTTCCTATTTCGTTGCGTTTCGGGGGGTCGACGAAATGATAGGAAAACCCACGAAATTTCTTGTGGTTTTCTTATCGTTTTTTGGGGGGGGAGAAAGGGCACATTAAAAAAAAAAACCCAAACCCACCCCAACCCTTCAAATTTAATTAATTGCAACCCCCTACTCTCCCGACCCCCGAAGACTTGCCTGACCCCCTCCCCCAAGACATAGCGAAAGTCCCTGATGGTCCAGTGGGGTCCTGGGAGTGATCTTCCCCTCTTGGGCTGTCAGCTGCCACTGATCAAAATGGCGCTGATGGCCCTTTGCTCTTACCATGTGACAAGGGCTATCGGTGTCATTGGTTGGCTCCTGTCACACGGTAGTTGCACTGGATGGCCCACAATATTTTTAAGATGACGCTGGCTGTCCATTGCTCCTACCATGTGACAGAGGCCGGCCAATGGCACCGATAGCCCCTGTCACATGGTAAGGGTAAAGGGCCACCAGCGCCATTTTGTTTATTGGCAGCTGACTGTCTGAGAGTGGGAGATCGCTCCCGGGACCCCCGCTGGACCACCAGGGACTTTTGGCAAGTTTGTTTTGGGGGGTTGGGAGGGTGGGAGTTGTAATTAATTAAATCTGAAGGGTTGGGGGGGTTTCGGTTCGGGACAGCCAAAAAAAAAATTGGCCCAAACCACAGGAAACGAAATTTCCCACGGTGGGCCGATAATGAAGGCCGAACCAAAATGTTCGGCCGATTCACATCTCTAAAGAAAACCAGCTTCTTTTTAGAGCAAGTGTCTCAGTCCAAAAACAAGAGCTTAGCTCAAACTTACAGGGTCATTTTTCAAAACGTGATGGGCCGTTATCACGTGTGTTAGGGCCTTACTGCGTGTGATAATGACCTACTGCACATGATAACAACCACATCGCAACGATAAATGTAACTGAGGGATAGGGGAGGAGTTTGGGTGGGGTTTGGGTGGGATTTAAAAAAAAGTTTGGGCCTAGTTGCACTGCGAGCGATAATACTTTACACTTTATCACCGGCAGTAACACTGGAAATAACTACACCTTTTGCAGGGGTGCTATGGGGCGATAGTGTGCGCTGCGGCCACAATCACGGCAGGCGAAAACGCACCACAGTGATGGAGCCAGGTGTATACTATTACCTCCCCCGCCCCTTTTCTGGCCACAGCTCTTCATTCCGCTATTTTTATAGCAGAATGAAAAAATCTAGGCCTTAGTTCTTGGCGCCTGCTGGCAAACAGGACTTTCCCTGATCTGGTTCCAACTTAACTCTGCACAGAACAGATCTTTCTTTAAGAAAAAAGTGGCACAGTCTATAATCTCTTATTTCTGTAAGGAACAGTGCTGGAATCTAAACTCTGCCGGCATCCTTTCCTTCTTTTTATCTTCCCTTAATATAATTGGTCACATGTCTCATCAAAGTAAGACCCTCTCTCTTCTTTGTCAAAGCAAAAACAAATAAATAAATAAAATTCCTAGCTTTAACTGCCTTGAAACAACTTTAAGTAACTAAAGCAAGAGATCGGTAGTCAGGCAGTCCTCTGGAACTCAGCTGGCAAATTTCTAATGGTTTCATAACAAGCCTGAGTTCTCTCCAAAAATAAACCCCGCACAGTTCTTTTTTGAATCTGTAGTCACTCCAGTTCATAGGGGAAAAGAAAGGAAGGCTGGCACAGAGGTATTCATTATTCCAATATCCACATCACAAAGTAGCCAGTTTAGAGACATATCAGTTGCTCCACTTATAAATCTTTCACACTCTCACTATTCACAACTTCTTAAAGAGACAAACAGCTTACAAAAGTACAATTTCTTAAATCCAGCAGCATTTCATACTGACTTGCAGTGTTTCCCCACTCCTGATCAATACAGCATTCCATTCCCTTTTCTTGCATTCTCAGTCACAAATTTTCCAAGGTGTAATTAAGTAGAAGAAAAACATCTAGTTTTCACTTTCTAAAACAAGCAACTTATCTTAAGGCATGGAGTGTGTGTAGATAACGGCTCTGAGTCCTCCTCTGAATCTTCCTCCATGGTGCTATCATTTATTTCACCTGGCAGCCAGCTACTACTAGCTACACTGTACTTGAGTTACTCCCTACTGATCTTCACAGAAACGTCTTTATGGAGATACATTGGAAATGTATTCCCAGGAGTAGCCATCCTGGCTTTATCTCATTCTTTTCCTAATTAAAGGAAACCTGACCTGGAAACTGTAACCCTTTACCTTTTTTTTTTTTTCTGTGCAGGGACTAAGCAAACAGCTAGTAACCATTACACACCATCAGGGTTGACTACTGCAACTCCCTGTTTAATGGTATCACACAATATGAAGCGTCATCAGCCCCTGCCACCAACATTTTGGTAGACGCCAAAGCAACCTACCACATAAAACCTATATTCCACAAACTGCACTAGCTCCCAGTCAAAAGCAGGATAATATTCAAAATTCTCTGCTTCATGTAAGTAAGCTCCCAAGTACCTCTCCCAACTTATCTCCTCCTACACACCCACAAGAGACCTCTGGTCATCCCAAATGGCTCTTCATTCTCTTCTCTGGCCTCCGCTAGATTATCTTGTATTGGACTTCAGGCTTTTAGCTGTTGCGTACTAGCAATTTGGAACAAGGTACTACTACCCCTACGACTTGAGCCTTGTTACCTTACTTTCAGGAAAGAAAGCTAAAGCATAGCTTTTCAGCCAGGCCTTCCTACCTAAGATCCCAACCCAACTTCCTAAACTTCCAATTAAAGACAAAGTTATATACCCCGGATTTCCAATGCTATTCCATCTGTAAATTTGATCACCACTGTAAGTTATTTCAATTGCAATTTGTTTGTCTAAATTTATTGTATTCCACCTTGAGGCCATTCTTGGTAAAACGCAGGATGTCTATAAATAAATAAATACCTTGATTCATTAAACTCAACCCATGTGAACTTTCCTTTTCTTAGGGTTCACCTTCAGATGTTGCAGAGGTGGTAAGTGATGCTGCTGCAGCTCCGGGAGCAGTCTCAGTCCTCCAGGGATCGCTAAGTGGGAACCAGAAAATATCTGGGAGGCCCAAGGGAAGACTTGCAAAATTATTTAAGGTCCACGCCGTGACTTGGTTCCAAAGCAATAGCGGAGTTTGCTGTAAAAGTCCCAGAAAAATAAAGTAGAATTTCTTAAATACTATATTTTCAAAAAACAAAACCAAAACATTCATTTGTTGAAGATAGGAGAAGTACACCTTTCCTCAGAATACTTACCAGTCAGTAACTTACTTTTCTTATGCAGAGAGCCCCATGGCTTATAGTCCCAATATCAGACAAACACCTTCAGCAATAACATCCACTGAGGGCCTTCCCAGTTGACAATGTCTCTCTTTCCTGGGGAAAAATATGCCTTCTAGACACAGCAGATGGTCTTGGTTACTTTTTAGAAGTGGAGGATTTGGGGATTTTGTGACAGAGAATAGAACCTGGACTGGAGTAAGAATATCCTTGGATCCAGTGGCCAGGTGCAAGATAATCTGCTGGACCCCTTTCACTGTCAGGGAAGGATTAGTGGAGAGTTATCCCTTCAGAGGAAGTTTTTTGGACTTTAAAAGTGTTTTCCCCCTTTTTGGTTTGTGAGGAAGTTTTTACCACTCATCTTCACACTGAAGGGCTTTTCTCACCCTACTTTGTCCAACATTTAACCTTTCCCCACGGGAGGTCCATCAGGAGGAGTTCAGAGTGTGGAACAACCAAGAGAAGAGTCAAGATTTTTGGAGAGCCATTTCTTGGGATCTCCCCCTTTTGGGACACAGGACACAGGCTGGGATTTTGGAGAACTAAACTCTTGTGGACTTCAGCTATGATTTTTCAGGACTTGCAAACCAAGTCAGGCAGGGAGGCAACAGAATCCGAGCAGAGCACCAGCACAAGATAGCCTGTAGCTGAGGCGAAGTTATGCTGAAGTCGAGGCTTTAAATACTGAAGTTCTCCTGCGCAATTTGCCGGACTTCTGGGAGTGAGGCGCTAAAAGGGGGCGGAGCCTCAGCCCAAAGCACGTAGTGTAATGCCGCTGCCTGCCGGTGACGCCGCGCGCTGGAAATGCCGAGAGCCCGGGACCCTGCTGATCGTGAGTGGTAACAGTACCTTCCCCGCAAGGCTCTCTCCTTGCGGGGGAGGTACTGTTTATGAGGAAATCTTTGGTGAAATCATTGAAGTAAATGAGATGCTTGGATATTTTCATGTGGCTCCCAAGAATTCTCCTCAGGACCAACATTTTTCCATGATATTAAATATTGTATTCTTCCTCTGATTCTCCTGGAGTCCAATATTTCTTTAATCTCATATTGTGTGTCGTCTTGTATCAAAGGGGGAGTCATTTTCTTGATTCTCTTGGAGGGCCAGGACAATATTGCCGGTTTAAGTAAAGAGATGTGAAACACGTTGTGGATACAAAGAGTGGGAGGCAACTGGAGTTTAAAGGCGACTTCATTAATCTGTTTAATAACAGGAAACGGTCCTACATACTTAGGTGCAAATTTTAGAGATGGGGTACGTAACTTGAGGTTCCTAGTGCTTAAACACACCAAATCTCCTGGCTGAAGGGGAGGTCCCTTTCTCCTCCTTTTTTCAGCTTGTTTCTTGGTTTTACTGAAGGCTCGTAGCAACAGTTTTCGAGTCTCCCCCCAGAGTTTGGTCATTGATTGCACCGTGTTCTCCATGGCTGGACAGGATGAGGGTGTAGCAATGGGGAGAGGAATCCGCGGATGTCTCCCAAGAACTAAAAAGAAAGGTGATGTTCCACTTGCTTGGGTAACATGATTATTATGTGATAATTTGGCCCAAGGGATGCCCAGTCATCATGTCTTTGATTCACATAGCATCGTAAGAAGGTCTTAAGAGACTGGTTGGTGCGTTCAGTTAATCCGTTGGACTGAGAATGATAGGCTGATGAAAATTCTAACTTAATCTGAAATTTCTTGCACAAACTTCTCCAAACTTTTGCCGTAAATTGCACCCCTCTGTCTAACACAATACTAGAGGGTAAACCATAAATATGGAAAATGTGTCGTACGAAGAGTTGGGCCAATTCTGAGGCAGAGGGTAGTCCAGGAAGTGGGATAAAATGGGCCATTCTAGAAAATCGATCAATAACCACTCAAATTACCGTATTCCCCTCAGACGGAGGAAGGTTGATTATAAAGTCCGTGGCTATCTGTGACCAGGGTTTCTTTGGAATTGTCAGAGGCTGCAATAGTCCAGCCAGGCGTTGTCGCGGAATCTTTTGGACAGCGCATGTAGAACAGGAGTCCACGTAACTCTTCAAATCAGATCTCCATCGTGGCCAACAATAAGAACGGGAGACAAGGTTTCCAATTCTACTAATGCCAGGATGTCCTGTGTACTGGGAGTCGTGAGCCCATTGAAGAACTTTTTGTCTAAGTCGCTTAGGTACTACCGTTTTCCCCACCGGAACCATAAAAGTAGCTGCCACCATTATCTTAGCTGGATCAACTATATGGCGACATGGTTCCAGAATATCCTCTGGAATGAAACTTCGAGACAATGCATCTGCTCTAACAGTCTTCTTTGCGGCCCGAAAATGTATCTTGAAGTCAAACCGACTGAAAAACAACGCCCAACGAGCTTGTCTGGGATTTAAACGTTGAGCCTGTGATAGGTAGGCGAGATTCTTGTGATCTGTGTAGATATTGACAGTATATTTGGCCCCCTCTAGAAGATGTCTCCATTTCTCCAGTGCTGCCTTGATTCTCCTATGGCATAATTCCTCTCCAGTGGAGAACATTTTTTTGAAAAATAGACACAGGTAAGTAATGTCCCAGAGTCAGAGGGTTGTAACAGAATGGCTCCAACACCTATGTCTGAAGCGTCAACCTCCACAATGAAAGGCTTTGCTGGATCAGGTCGTATCAGGCATGGATTTTTAGTAAATTCTTGTTTTAGCTGTTGAAAAGCCTGGATGGCTTCCACGGGCCAGTTATGAATTGGGGCTTTTTTTTTTTTGTTAAGGCGGTAAGGGGGGCTACCAAAGTGGAGTAATCGGAAATGAATTGTCGATAATAGTTGGAAAACCTCAAAAATCTTTGTAAGGCCTTCAGCCCCGTGGATTGAGACCAATCCAAAATGGCTTTAAGTTTCTCCGGATCCATGCGTAGGCCTTCTTTTGAAACAATATACCCCAGAAATGGTAGCTCCTCCTAATGGAAAAGACATTTGTCCAATTTAACAAATAATTTGTTGTCTCGGAGGCATTGCAAAAACTTGCTTGACATGACGTTGGTGTTGTTGTTGATCTTTAGAGAAAATTAGGATGTCGTCCAGATAAACAATGACATGAGAATATAGCAGATCTCGAAAAATGTCAATCATATTCTGGAAAACTGCCTGAGCATTACATAGGCCAAATGGCATGACCCAATACTCGTAGTGTCCATCATGTTTGTTAAAGACCATTTTCCATTCATCCTGTTCCCGAATTTGGACTAAATTATAGGCTCCCCACAGATCGAGCTTAGTAAAAATTTGGCTCCTTTTAGACAATCAAAAAGTTCTGATATTAAAGGAATCGGATACCGGTTTTTCTCAGTTATGGCATTTAGTCCTCTATAGTCGATACACGGCCGTAATGAACCATCTTTCTTTTTGACAAAAAAAAAATCCTGCTCCCACCGGAGAGGAGGAAGGTTTAATGAATCCTCTTGCAAGATTTTCTTGGACATATTGTGTCATGGCTCTTGATTCTGGTTCTGATAAGGTATAAACCCTCCCCCTGGGGGGCTCTTTAACAGGAAGTAACTCAATCTCACAATCGTAGGAATGATGTGGTGGTAGAGTCTCGGCTTGCCGTTTGTTAGAGACATCAATAAATTCTGCATAGTGACTTGTAAAGCAGCTGGAATCTTCATGGAATCAGAAGTGATATTGTTGGGTGGATGAACGATCGTTAAACAGTTACATTGACAGTGGGAGCTCCATTTAGCCAGTTGCAAGTTACCCCAGTCTAAGTGGGGTTGATGCTGTCTTAACCAGGGTAAACCTAAAATAATTTGGTTGACAGAAGAAGGAAGAACGAATAATTGGATGGTTTCATGATGAAGTACTCCCGTAGTCATGTTGACGGGTTGAGTTATGGAGATAATCCGCTCTTCAATGGGTTGTCCAGAAACGGATGAGACTACCAAAGGAGTTTTGAGACTCTCGATGGTAATATGGAATTGATTGACCAATTGCTCCTCAATGAAGTTGCCTGCAGCTCCGGAGTCTACATTGAAGTGTCTCTTGTCCAAACTTTAAGGATATGGGAATCAGAATCTGTGGAGAAGGACTAAATGGACCCAGGGAGGCCTCTCCCACCAAGCCTAGGCCCAAGAGTTTCCCGACTTATTAGGACATTTGTTAGCGAAGTGTCCTGGTCCTGCACAGTAGAAACAAAGATTGTTCAGTCTACGCTGTTGCCGTTCCTGAGGAGTTATGTGATATCGGTCGATTTGCATAGGTTCCTCGGATGCTGCTGGAGTCTCCAAAACCCAAGGGTTTGTAAGAGGTTACTGAAAGGTTGGGGCCAAGCAAACGGGTCGTCGCAATGTGCCCCTCTCTCGAAAGCGTTCCTGGACACGTAGATCTAATCAAATGACCAGACGAATTAACTCCTCCAAACTGTCGGGTATATCACGGCCTACTAGTTGATCTTTAATGATTTCAGAAAGTCCTTGTCGAAAAATGGTCATGAGACTGTCCTCTCCCCAACATAATTCTGCAACCAATGTACGGAATTGAACCGCGTATTCCCCCACTGAGCAAGACGCCTGTCTTATTTGGAGTAATTCTGCCGATGCTGAAGCAGAATGACCAGGTTCATCAAAGATTAAACAAAAGTCTCTCAAAAATTGAGTCAAATTGTCTAAAAGCGGATCCTCTCGCTCCCAAAAAGGAGAGGCCCAGGCCAAAGCTGGACCCTCCACTAGAGACAAAATAAATGTGACCTTGGTTCTATCCGTAGTGAATACTGCCGGCTAGAGAGAGAAGTGCATACGGCACTGGTTGATAAACCCTCGACATAGTTGCGGATTCCCGTTGAATCGTGGCGGTGGAGTTAGACGCACTATAGGAGGAGGTGTTGGAGCAGCCGGGTTCGAGACTGACAGCACATCCATTCTTGCAACCAGTCTCTCCAATACTCCTGTGACTTGATTAAGCTCCTCCTGCTGCTGCTGGATGTGGAAAGCTAACCCGGGAATGGCCTGTAGTGCTGTTAAATCCACGGGATCCATGGCCGCAGCTAACTGTTACGATTTTGTGAATCCTTGATGGTTAACAGTCTTACCTTTAGGTCAAGAGGAAGGATATAGGGCGGTAGGTAAGATGGTATCCACCCAGCCAGCGAAGGCACACCAGGAATGGTCCAAATCCGGTCCTGGGTCAAGGCAGGCAGCAAGGCAAGAGTAATCCAAGTCCAATCCGGGTCAAGGCAGGTACCAAGGCAAGAGTAATCCAAGTCCGGTCCGGATCGAGGCAGGCAGCAAGGCAAGAGTAATTCAAGTTCGGTCCGGGTCGAGGCAGGTAGCAAGGCAAGACAATAAACAGAGAGGCAAACCAAGTCAGGCAGGGAGGCAACAGAATCCGAGCAGAGCACCAGCACAAGATAGCCTGTAGCTGAGGCAAAGTTATGCTGAAGTCGAGGCTTTAAATACTGAAGTTCTCCTGCACAACTTGCCGGACTTCTTGGAGTGACGAGCTTAAAGGGGGCAGAGCCTCAGCCGGAAGTGCGTAGTGTGATGCTGCTGCCTGCTGTTGATGCTGCGCTCTGGAAACGCTGAGAGCCCGGGACCCTGCTGATCATGAGTGGTAACAGGTGCTAGACGGCTTCACCCTGTTTGCCTCACCTTATTCACGGCTCCTCCCGCTTACCTAGGAAAGATGGCTACTGCAGCGTCTACAAGCCGACCTCTCTGGCGTCCCCGGAATGGCTACGGTGCAGCCTCCTGCCATTGCTTTTCCCAAGTACCTACTAGGGTGCAAGTGCACCCCACATCTTTATACCATCCTTGGCGCGAACCTCAAGGGCGTTCCCTCATGCTGACGTCACGCCATCCGGGTATATTACCTTCACTAGTTTCCTAGCTCATTGAGTTAGCAAGGACTCAAATTCGTTCTGGTCTATGCTACTCTGCCGCTTCCGTGCTGCCGCTGGAAGCTCTCTCTCTGCCCTTCGGGGTAACTGCTAACCTGGGTACCCGCTCCTCGGGTGCCCTCTGCTTTATTTCAGATGCCTTACAGGGAACAGGTACTCGCTTCTCGAGGGCCTGCTCTCCTTGCCTCGGTGCGTTTACCTTCTTCAACATACCTGGTAGAATTGCATACCAACGGCTAACATCTAGTGAGTACTCTAACTCTCAATCTATCTTATCCACAGTATCTCCTAGCTGGGAAACCTGCTGCGGAACCTCCTATCATCATCAAGGTGAGAAGGGCTCCCTCTGCCAAGGTCCCTGAGACTGCAACTACCAGACTGCCTCACTACTGCCACCTCTGGTGGCTCTCTTCAAGCTGTTTAATAAAAGAACTAACTGTGTTTTGTGCTTTAAGAGTCTAGCCCAGTGCTGTGGCTCCTCATGGGGCTCCTCCCCGTGGGAGTGCTCATCTCCCACAGCACCCAAAGATCCACCAAAACACACTTAACCATAACACTGTGCTAGAGTGCATAGAAAGTATAAATTATGCATCTGGAACTTAAAAAATCTATTAGCAACTTATTTTTACAAGTTCACTGTGTGGGTGTGGTAAAACACGAGGTCATAAAGGGCCGATGTCTTACAGGCTCCCTTCCTGACAGGACCCACTACTGAAAACACAAACAAGGCTAGTGTCCTGTGGGCAGCTCTCTGCAGGATCTGCTGCCCTGAAAATACGGTGAGCAGGGGGTGGGGGAAGGGGAATAGCTGCCATTGGTCTTGTGGCCCTGATATTTTTTACACCCTAAAATCAGACCAGCTTGGGGAGGAGATGGCAAGTTCGGCCATGCAGGGCTTTTGCAGTTCCATTGGGAGGGAGAGGGGGAAAGGTTTAGGTCTTCCAGCCCGCAATTTATATTTTGCTTTTTTTTGGTCATGGAACCTAACTTAACCAGCTATGTCCTTTTGAATATAGCCGGTTAAGTATAAAAGGTTATGGTTAGTCGGATAACTTTAATTGGGGATATTCAGTGAGACATTTATCCCACTGATTATCCAGGACAAGTTATCCAGCTAAAACATACAGTATGTTTATTAATAATGCCAGACTATGCTCCAGAAAGCAATGTAGCAAAATAATGCACATATATAACAAAGAGAATAGTTGCAATAATGTAGGACAAATACAGTTAGTAGGAGGTAGGCTGAGTTGCTTCTATCAATGGAGATTCTCTGTCTGTCTCTCTGCCATCTCCCTCCCCTGCCTCTGCTAGTAATACCTTTTTTTTCTATGCATCAGAAGGAATAAGAAACATAAGAAATTGCCATACTGGATCAGACTGACCGTCCATCAAGCCCAGCATCCCGTTTCCAAGAGTGGCCAATCCAGGTTTTAAGTACCTGGAAGTATCCAAATAATAAATAAATCATATGCTAATTATGCCAGGAATAAGTAGTGGCTATTCCCTATGTCAACTTGATTACTAGCAGTATTTGGACTTCTCCTCCAAGAACTTGTCCAAACTTTTTTAAACCCAACTACATTAACTGCCTTAATCACATCCTCTGGCAATAAATTCCAGAGCTTAATTGTGCGATGAGTGAAAAATAATTTTAAATAATTTTATCTGATTTCATGGATCTTCATGGAGTGACCACTAGTCCTTGTATTATCTGAAAGAGTAAATAACTAATTCACATTTACCTATTCTAATCCTTTCATGATTTTATAGACCTCTATTATATCCCCCCCTCAGCCGTCTCTTCTCCAAGCTACACAGCCCTAACCTCTTTAGTCTTTCCTCAAGGGGAGCCATTCCATCCTCTTTATCATTTTAGTTGCCCTTCTTTGCATCTTTTCCAGTGCAACTTGATTTGTTATATATATTTTTTTTGAGAGACTCATATGATTTTCCTAAATATGGTCCAGGATAAGAACTCCCTCCCCACAGAGTTTGTGCATCTGTTGTTTACTTCTCCTGTTTTCACAGTTGTTGTACAGTGATGTGATGTGTGGTTGGTGTGAGAATGCTGGCTCCAATGAGTCCTACCTTCTGAATATATCCTATGCCAAGCTCGTCAGACGTAGGCCCAACAATCTCATTACACTTATTAATTAGGAGGACAAGAATAGGAAAATGCCAAACAGGAAAGGAACCTAGGAAATAATTACCCTGGATGACCTGAAGTTTTCCAATCAGTGTAATAAGCAAACAGGGAAAGTTAACAGTTTGCTCAGGAACATAAGGAGTGGCATCACAAGCAAGAAAATGGAGATATTGCCTTTGTGTAGATTACTAATGAAACTCTGCCTTGAGTACTGTGTTCAGTCTGGAGGCAATATTTCAAAAAGACTTTCATAAAATGGACACAGATCAGAAATGGGCCTGCAACATGAACCCTACACAGAGGCTTAAAGAACTCAAAATGTACTCACTGTGGGAAAGAAGGAAAAGAGGCTATATGATAGAAACATTAACATATTTAGGAAGCTTCAATAAAGAGGAGTTATTTTCCATTAAAAAAAAAATCAAGGACAAGGGATTCATGATATGAAGTTGAAGAAAGAAAGGTTCAGAGAAGAAATACATCTTTATTGAGAATAAGTTAGATGGATGAAATAGCTTACCGACAGAGGAAACTAAAAGCATGACAGAATTTAAGCACGTTCAAGATGGACACAGAAGATAGTAGTAAGAGCAGATGGAGGAACAGTAGGCAAAAAAAAGAAAGTGCTTGAGAGAAAGGTGTGGAAAAAACCCAGGTGTTGCATTAGTTATGGAAACATAAATGCTCAATTACAGGGTACAGTAGAAGACCAAAAGGGAAAGACATAGCCAACATCTCCTATGATCTCCTCAGCTGCTACAGAATTTATAGCAACCTCAATTATTTTAATCCATTTTTTGATTTGTTATGACTAAAAGAAAAGGCAGAGTTTTCTTTTCTCCAGTTGAAGATCAACAGATTGTCTTTCTTAGTCAAGAAGGCATCTCTAGGGAATGAACCTTCTGAGTCGATGTCATCCAGTTTTTTTAGTTGGGTCTCCAAGTGTTCTGTGGGCCCCCAGTCCCAAGATTCATTATCACTTTCACTAGGTAAGCATAGTGGGGTCCTGAACTCCACGGGACTTGGAGTACCAAAGGTCTCCGCTTTTGACATCAGAAGAAGAGCTGCTGTTGGCAATTGTGATGGCTTCAGTGTGGAAGTGATAAAGAAGAGTGATTCTGGGTGAGAAGTGGCCATTGATTATGCAGGTTCAAGGGTTGTTATAGTTAGAGCTTTAGGATAAAAAAAAATGAGGTATAGTGCAGAAGATTCAACTCACACACCTTGGCCACTGGACAAGAATTTCTAGACAAGGTATTGACCTGACTTTGAACTGGATGGGCCTAAGACAGAGATAAAAAGGGACTTTCTGAACTAACAAGACAACTTCTATCACAAACATAATGAGCAACTTTCATCAGTAAACTGCACATCAGTTCTCTGCACATACATAGCAGGGAATCTACTTCACATACCAGAAAGTATTTCTAGCAGTAAACAACTGCCATTATCCCAAGACTCTGCTATGCTACCTTGGCCTCTGCCCAAGAACCTTTGACACGTATCCATAACTCTGGCCTGTTGTCCAAAATATGCTATAAAAGGCCAAAGAGGACAAGCACATGGGTGGATTTCAGGCAAATGCCAGCCTGGGTTTTTTTTCTAAACCAGCCCACAAGGTATTTGTGACCAACTAATGTGCTTTCTGTGCAGTAGTTGCTTCAATACCTGCCAAAAGTACACCGAGCTAATAGTTGAGAGGTACATCATGTAACTTAGAGCCTGGCAAAATTGAGACAAAAAATTTCCAACATAAATTTTTATTAAAAAGGTGAAATTTAAGTGGGTTTTATAAGTCATGTCCAGTTTTTTCTTACTCCGCTATAAGATATAGTACCAATTAACTACTTAACTACTTGAAGTACACCCTTCTGAAATAAAAATGTAGGGGTAGATTTTCAGAGGGTTACATGCGCGCCGAGCCTATTTTGCATAGGCTCAGCGGTGCGCGCAAGCCCCGGGACCCGCGTAAGTCCCAGGGCTTTCCTGGGGGGCATGGCTGGGGTGTGTTGTGGCGGGGCGTCATCCGGGGGCGTTACGGGGGCATGGCCATGGGTGTGTTCCGGCCCGGGGGCGTTCTGGGGGCTGTGGTTGCGGCCTCTGGACCAGCCCCTGGACCGGAACCTGGCGCCCGGGCAGCTGGCCCTCAAGCAGGCGTAACTTTGTCGACAAAGGTAGGGGGGGTGTAGATAGGGCTGGCGGGGGTGGGTTAGGTAGGGGAAGGGAGGGGAAGGTGGGGGGAGGCCGAAGGAAAGTTCCCTCTGAGGCCGCTCCGATTTCGGAGCGGCCTCGGAGGGAACGGGCAGCGCACGCAGGGCTCGGCATGCGCAAGGTACACAAATGTGCACCCCTTGAGCGCGCCGACCCCGGATTTTATAAGATACGTGCGGCTACGCGCGTTTCTTATAAAATCCGGCGTACTTTTGTTTGCGCCTGGTGTGCGAACAAAAGAACGCGCAGGCGCACTTTTATAAAATCTACCCCATAAAATGCATACTATATTTACATGCACTCCTGTGGTGCCAATGATAAAACCCTGCAAAATGTAAGACACTTGGAACTCATATGATATTAGTCCTATTGTAACATGTCAGAATGCCAGGAGTACATCAAATGTATCATATAGACGCTTTCTATTAATATTGACCTGTCATAATAGGCTTCATCATGAAAGCAGAATTGCTAGATGATTTGCCTTATTTTTAATCATCGGTCAGTGTCCAGAACAATATAAAAATGTTTTTGAGATATTTTCATTTGCAATTCATATCACTTATCTTGTGAAGCATCGCTGGTGATATTGAGCTCTGAAGCCATGAATTCTCAACACTCCCGACTTGGGTCCATGTTTCCAAGCTACTGTTCTTTTTCAAGAGCTAAAGATCAGCTAAGATTTCAAATATGGCTTCAGAGTTCAATATCATCAGTGATGTTTCACAAGATAAGTGATATGAATTGCAAATGAAAATGCAAATGAAAATATCTCCCTGGAGGTGGGAGAGGAAGAGAATAGACACCTCATTGTGTGCAACTGCTGCCAGCTGGAAGGCACTACAATGGTTTCCCCTCCAGGTGGGGGAAAATTGCCTTGTGGCAGGGTCAGGCTTCTTGAAGAAGGGGATTTCAGTAGGGAAGATCCTGAATGTTATTCTTGAGTACCAACAAGAGGAAGTGGTGAGTAAGCAAACATCGTTACCTATACTTATGTATAGCATAAAGAATAAAATATTAGAAAAGTTTATTCACATCCAATGGGAAAAAACTGACTTTTCAAGAGTAAGCCAATATTTTTAAATGACATCAAGAGTCTGCCTTCAGTACATTGCTATCTGCATTTATCAGGTTAGAAACCTTGGTAGTGGATAAACTGGATATACATACAATGCAATGCTTAAATATGAGGAACTTATAGTTGCCTGTGAAGATTCTGTGGGAAAAGCAAAACAAGATGTTAAGTCTGTGAAATCTGATGTCTCCGCAGTTCATGAAAAATGTGATTCTTTGGTTTGAGATATTATTGCAATTCACTGAAAGTTAGAAAAGTGTTTCGCAACCTTCAGACCAGATCAAGAGTTCCACGGAAAATTCACCACTGCTTGACACTCAGATCCCGATCAGCATGTGGGTTCTGGTCTCAGCAACTTGCAGCAACAAGAGAGCAGCCATTGCTCTTATGTTATGAACCGTGTTGCCAGCGGGTTTCCCCGTGAGCAGACTTACCTTCCCACGCTGCTTCTTCACCCGACGCGGCAGGATGCCGCCGTCGGGCCTTCGGTGCAGCTGGAGCCGCGGTCTCGCTTGCCCCACGTGGCCCGGAGGCCGCCCTGGATCATCACCGCTTCCACGGTCGGAACCGCGGCCTTCCTGCTTCTCCCCACAGGGCTGGAACCGCCCCCGACGCTTCCTCCATCTTCGCGGCACTAGGTCGCAAGCCCCAGTGCCATCCAGATGCTGGAGCCGCCCCCGGGGCTCCCCGCAGCGGCTGGAGCCGCTGCTGACTTCAGGGCCTGCTCCTCAGGCCCTGCCTGCGTCTGATGCACAGACGCTGTGCAGGCCGCTGGCCATGGTCCTGCACAGCCCCTGTTTCCTGCTCCTTAGGCGCCAGCGCACACCTCTCTGCTAGATTTAAAGGGCCAAGCACAGGAAGTGTGCTGGCCCCACCTTCAAGTGGACTTCCTGCTCTAGCCCTATAAAGGGCTGCTTTGTCAGTCTGTTCTTTGCCTGGCATCGAGGTGACTTCCCTCTGGAGGCTCCTGCCTGCTAGAGCCTTGTAAGGTCTTCTGTTCTTCGTGGAGCCTGAGGTCCCTGACCATGTCCTGATGTTCCGCCATAATTTTCCTCATCCTGATGTATCTTCCTGTCCAGGATGTTCTTCCCTGCGTCTTCGTCTGGTGCTCCTGAGCCTTCTGTTCCTGTAGACCGGTGGTCCTCGGATGGAGTATTCCCAAGCTTACTACGGTTTGCAGGTGGGATTGGTCCCTGCGCTCCTGAGCCTCCATTCCTGCCAGCCATGGGGGAAGCTTCGGATGACACCGGCTTCGTCATTGGAGTTCCTCTTTGCCTGGACCTTCCCTGCACTCGTCCCGTTCTCCTCGTGGTCCGTGACCAGCCTGCAAGGGCTGTGTAGGGCGCACAGTGGGACAGGGTGGTCCGCAACTCAGTCCTGCGGGTAGGATGAGTAGGGCGCCCTGAGAGAAAGTGCCAATGTCCATGCCTTGTGTCTTGTCCGGTTTGGATGTCAAGTTCCTCGTCCCTGATGCCGATGCATCAACCCAGTTGTTGTCAAGTTCCTCGTCATGCCCGTGATGCCATCGCATCAGCCAAGTGTCTTCGTCAAGGATGCCGTCGCATCAACCCAGTGTCTTAGTCAAGGATACCGTTGCATCAACCCAGTCTCGTCTAAGATGCCGTCGTATCAATCATAGTCCTCTCTACGTGTCAAGGCCTCTGTCTGCCCTCAACCTCAGGCCAGGCCTGCTGCTCCAATGCCGATCAAGCGGCAGGTCCCTAAGGGCTCGGAACAGTCAGAGGACCGTTCCCCTACCAACATCCTTGGATGTTGGCCTTGGGAGCTTGCAGGCCTGGCAGAGGGTAAGACTGTGTTCAGCCATGCGGGAGCATGCCGTCAACCCTCGGCTCGGTCCTGGACACGTCTGGGCCCGGACTGAGGCCCATGGGCACATGAAACACTCCTTTCTTGACATCTTAAACATGCAGGAGCTCCTTTCTGAGAACATGTGTAATCATGTATGCCTTTCCTTCCAAAACGTGCATCCAAATCACTGTGAAGCTAATAGCACTCATCACATGTAAAGCACATGAGGTTGAGGCTATTAGCTAATCCCCACGATTCAAAAAATTTCCCACACAGTCAATGTGCCCATTGCAACATGGTAAATTTTACACCAGGCCTGGGGCTCATTGGAAAAAACAAAAAAATCTTCAAAAATGAAATTCTGGGTGCACAGTATATACACACACAAGATACATGGTGCAGGCCATATATCTTGTGTATGTATATTGTTCCGGTAGTGGGAGAAAATGGACGCTCATATTGAGCATCCGTTTTCCTAACCCGCACTGACAGACACCTCGCTCCTGGGCACCCGATGCTAAGGAGATGCTAGGGACACTCAATTTTCCCTAGCGCCCCCTTTTTTAGCAGGACCCCTCATTTAAATATTGGATCGTGTGCTCAGGAGAGGTGACTGGACGCACGTTAGGAAAGTGGGTGCTCTGCATTGAGCGCCCATTTAACCACCCATATTGCTTTGGCCTGACAGAGTGCACACAGCAGCTCCTTGTCTTTGCTGACTTGAGCTTTCTTCCTTTCTGTCTTTCCAGACTCCTATCTGAGTGAGACAAAGAGAGCGTGCACTGACTACTGGATGTGATTCACTCCAAGTATTGGGGAGCAGCATCAGTGGAGGAGCTCTGGCAGTCACATGTGGCTGAATGCCCGCATCAAACACTTCTTCTGCACTTGCCTATAGAGTGACAGGCCCATTGTGATGAATTCATTTGCATATAGAGTGACGGGCCCATGGTGATGAGTTCATTTGCATATAGAGTGACGGGCCCATGGTGATGAGTTCATTTGCATATAGAGTGACGGACCCATGGTGATGAGTTTGTGTGTGTCTCTGCTCCCTCTTTCCCTTTGTTTTAAAATTTGGAAGAGGCTTTCAGGGCTTCTCTAGCTCTTCTTTTGGACGGGTAAAGCCCTTTCCATGTCTGCATTACCTGCTCTGTGGAGGCTGGTGTGCCATGTAATATTTTTGTAAATGTAGGTGCTCTTTTGGGCTTGAAAAGATTGGTAAACATGGGGTTAGAAAACACACAGAACAGCCTGAAATCCAGATACTTGTAGAGATCCAAATTCAGACACAGTCTGGATAGCAAGGTTAGTTGGATAAACATATCCGGATAATTTTGGAGGTATATACAATAGTGTATATTCAGTACTGCATAGGTATATTCAGTAGTGGAGCCACACTATTGAATATAGTCGGCTCTCTTAAAGTTAGTTGGCTCTCCATCAAGCTAGGGTGAAAAACTTAGTAGAAATGTCATCTTTTTGAGACTTTCCTCACTCCAAATGATGTCAAATTGCTGTTCGTACGTCTCACTCTAATTGCAAAATTGGCCCCTAAACCACCACTAACACCTCACCTCGACCTATTAGGTGGCCCTGCTATAGAGAAATAAATAGGTGCACACATGGAGGGCCTCCTCAGTGTCTCTCTCTCTCTCTCCCCAGCCCAGAAATGGCCAAAATGCAATTCCAAAATATTGCCCCTCATTTAACTAAATCCCGCCCAAACCTTCCCCGATCCCATTTGCGCCATGTGTTACTGGTTTTTCTTGCATGCGTTATGGCGTTAACGCACATGTTAACGAGTTATCGAGTGCATTAACGCCATAATGCATTTCGATGAATAACCCGGTTAGCCAGCTAACTCAACTCATCCCAGTTTTACACCTGGAACGCCCTTTATTTTCCTTATTTCTATAATCAAGGTTCTCCCTAACTGTGGGCTTTTTCTTTAATTTAAATTTTAGAATTGTATAATTAGATTGCCTGCAACTTGTTTCTCTTGTTTTATTTGATTTTTCCTATATGTAAACTGTAATGCCTATAAATAAAATGATTAAAAACTATAAAAGGAGGTTAACCAGCATGAAAGGCAAGAATATGCTGATATAGTGTTACAAATTATCAAGGGGAGGTGGCAAGTTTTTCTAGCATGGACTGTAGGCTGGTTTAACTATACTTTCCCAGCTAGGGGGGAAAAGCAATATCTGCAGATGGTCAAGCTTGTATGGCTCACAGCTGGCAAATATCATTAAAAGTAGATGAGGGGTGGTAAGGATAAAGAAGGGTGGTGGCCACATCTAGAACAATGTAGGCTATAAAAATTATGTGGCTGACATCTGGGAAATACCTTCAGCTAGATTAGTAGGAATGTGCATTCATTTCAATCTGAATAAAAAAACAACAACAAATGAATTGATTTTCAGTTTGGGACACATGAATGGACACTGTCCTGAAAAAAATCTGAAACCGTTCTGACACATTTAATTAGATCCCATTCGAGTTTATAGGGAAGCAAAGCAATGCATTTTTTTGTACTCCAAGTCAGACAGAGTAGAACCAGTTGGGGGATAGGACAAGGAAGTTGCAGGCCCAATCATATTTCAGCACTTTTTCCAATCAGCCTATCTCAGCTGGTAGCTGGATGTCATGACTTCATCAATTTTTTGTAAGTGAAAATTAAACTATAATCATTTTGATTCATTCTGTCATTCCTTTGTTGGATCTCAGATAGAAAAGGCAGAGGTTCTGAAGTTCCTTGTTTCAGTGTTTTGAGTGAAATAAAAAATTAGAAACAAGATTTAGATTAACTTACAGGAAAAAGGAAAGTATGCTGTCATAGTCGCTCACTAACACTATGCCTAGCTGTGGTTTGGAGTACTAGCTAGCAGCAAGAGAAAGTCTGTAATCTCTGTGAAAGTGTTACAGTGTGTATCATCAGGGTAAGATTATATGTTATGAGAGGGAAAAGCGACAAAACCTATTTTAGTCTAAAAAAAGAAATGGCTGCACATACTTATGACTAAAGTTGTTTTTAAAGTGACAGTACCATTTTTTCCACAGCAGATCATGGTAATAGCATATTTTTTAAGTGCTGTGCCAGATGCTGCATCCTGCACAACCAGTCTAACAATTTAATTTACCTCATAAACCTCTCCCTTTCAGTCTCACACACTTATTAACAGCATACACACTGTACATGTGCATGCTTACCCACCATTCATGTCACATACAACTATCCATTCAAGAAATGATAGGAAATGTATGATGGTGGCACAAAAAGAGGAAATAAGGCAGATCAGGAATTATCTCCACAGACATAACAGGACCCAGGGAAATGGCAAGCAAGAGAGTAGGCAGCACATACAGCTTCACATCCCTACTTGATTCTTCACCTTTCCTCCTCTGCATACTTCCAGATATCTTCTAATTCAGGGATGAGCAAATGTTTTGAACCACAAGCCCCCTTCCACTCATGCAGTTGGTTGGGAGCCCCCAGAGATGAGTTACTTCCTAAACAGAGCCGGGTTTAGACAAGGGCAACGTAGGTTTGTTCCTTTAGGCACCAAATTCTGAAGGGGGTCCAAAAACTTGAATTTCTTCTACTGCTCTGATGTTCAGGGGGCGGAGAAGACGGCAACCCCTTGCCTGAAGCTCTCTGCCTATGGGCACCGTTGCCTTAAATCCAGCCCTACTCCTAATTATATAGATATTAGGTATGTGAATCGTTTTTGAACGATTAAAATTATCGTCAGATAATTTTAAAATTGTCCAAAATCGTTAGAGTGCACGATACAATACAAATGCCCCCGATTTACGATTTTTAACGATTTAAAAAAAAAAACAAAAAACACGACGATCAGATTTCCCTCCCCCCCCCAGCCAAAATCGATCGTTAAGACGATCGATCACATGATTCACACCCCTAATAGATATAGATATACAGAGGTTTAGATAGATAGATAGATATGGTAACCACCAAGTAGCCACATTGCCACCAGTGGCTCAAAGCTCCCCTTTTGTTCCTCTTCAAGTTGCTGAAAGGAGCAAACACACGCACACACGGGTACAGAGAGGCAGACACCCTACACCCAGCAAGAAACAGATGCCTCATATATCCAGACGGAGACACCCCACATCCAGCTTGATAGAAAAATAGACAGAAATAGAGAGCTAGATGAATGTAGACAGACACAGAGACACCCCCTCCCTCCCTCACCTGCACATAGAGACACAGACATGCAGGCCGATGCAATAAGACGCGTGGTAAAACGGGTGCTCGTATTGAGCGCCTGTTTTCCTAACGCATGCACATCCCCCTTTCTCCTGAGCGCCCAATGCTATGTTTACATTAGCTGCCACATTAAAAAGGACGTGCTAGGTAAAAACTGAGCGTCCCCAGCACTCAAAAGCATCAGGCGCCCAGGAGCCGTGGCTGTCCGCACG
The DNA here is from genome assembly GCF_901001135.1 of Rhinatrema bivittatum. Taxonomy (NCBI): domain Eukaryota; kingdom Metazoa; phylum Chordata; class Amphibia; order Gymnophiona; family Rhinatrematidae; genus Rhinatrema; species Rhinatrema bivittatum. The sequence goes on from NC_042617.1 coordinate 160,787,920, forward strand.
CTTCTTGGAGGTACTCGCCCTCCATTCAACGTTGTTCAAATAAATAAGACTGCATAGGTTATTCTTGATCGCAATAATAAGCTCTCTTCCTGCCTTCAAAGCTCCATCATTCCGCCTGATCGCCCTGAAGTGCATGGAGACTTTACAAGCTGCTCTGGATCTTCCTGAATGCTTAATGGTGCCTTTTCTTTTAGAAATCGTTAATGTTTTACTTCAGTGTGAACGGACCTGTTTTCTTTCAGAACCAGTATTTTTTGTTTTTGAGGAGCCCTTGACCTGCAGTATGACTGGCGTTAAGTTTGCCGGGTAAGAAAGGGTGTGTTGGGCGACCGTCAATTTTCTGCATCGGGGGGGGGGGGGGGGGGGAGGTAATAGTTAATAGCCTCATCTACATGGAATTTACATGTGATGAGCGCTATTGGCCATGCGTTTGTTGGATGCGTATATCCCCTTATTGCATCGGGTGTTATGCTAGCGCATGTCCAACCGCGTGTGATCCTGTGTGCTAGACTGAGTGCACTTTATTGCATCGGCCCCATGGAGAGACAAAGACATCCAACACCCACATACAGACACCCCAGAAAGAGATAGAAACCCAACACCCAAACACACACAGAGGCACAGGCATACCACATCAATAGGGACCTTTGCTTTCGGGTTTTATTTTCTTTTACCTGGGAATTTCAATATAAGAACAAAGAAAATCAGCGGAAAACTGACTTTTCCACTGAGCTTTCTCCTGTATGTTATAACGAAGTCATTTTTCCACCGAATTCTTTTTTGTTATAACATTGAAATTCCCAGGAAAAATAAAATAAAACTGAAAATGACAGACAGACTTCATACTCAGACACAGAGAGAGACATAGGTCCCGACATAGGGAGAATGACTTTAAAAGCGATTTGTGGTAGAGCATTTATGCCCATAAGTGAATGCACGGGGATGTACCCTAATATTTTATAAACTGCAGTTTTATAAAATACCATGTAGTCCTGCTCTGAAAGTACATGCAAATATTTTGCAATGCAATGAAAGCATAGTAACATAGTAAAGAGCATGTATTTTACCTATTTTATAAACATACATGTGTGTATTCTATGTGCAAAAAAATATAACATTCACGGAAGTAGGTATATTTAATGTGCACATACTTGAACTCACAAGTTTGCCAATACCTCCAGCAGTTCAATGAGACGCTCCTAGTACTTTACCCTGAACTCCTCCCAGTGCATGAAGACCTCCCACCCAACAACAGCAGACAACAGACAAGTCTGATATCAATTGCGCTAGCTAATTAGCAGGCGTAAAACTGTGCAAATAAGTCTCCTAATGTATTCACTTAAAGCTCTTAGAAAATAGCAACTTACATGCACACCTCTTGGCCCCGCCGTGGAACACCCCTTTTTGGCGCAGGTAAATGTGCACGCAAAGGCAAAAATATGTGCATACTTCTGATGTTAATAAAATAGCATGGGCGTGAGTGCAAGCTCCTTATGCACATACTTGCCATTATTACAGGCCTAACTCTTTTGAAAATAACCTCCGGGGAGGACACATGCAGTCAGAGAGAGAGACACGGGCAGACATCACATCACATCCAGAGACATAGGCCACACACCCACAGCCCAGCAAAGCAAACACAGAGACACACACTCTACACCCAGACGGACTCACACCCAAAGGGAGACGCACCACGCCCAGACACAAAGGCCGTACACCACAGACGAAAGGTAAGGGAGGGAAAACGTTTCAAAAAACTTAGGTGCCAACCTCAGTTTTTTAGAAGCTATGAAAAACTCTGTCCACCCTGCCCTATGTTTTCTCTTGTGCTTTTTTACTCTTTCACTGTCTCTATTTTTCAATCTAGTTTTGTATTTTTCTTAGTTTGCTCATCTTTTAAATTTTGATTTGCAGGTTTAACTTGTTTTTTTTTCTTACAGGTTTTTTTCTTCATTTTCCTTTCCCCATCTCATCATTTTCTCTGGCCTCTTTGCCTAATCCCCTCCCCTACTTCACCACTTCTTTTCCCTCAGGTGTGCGACAGCTGTGATCTTCCCCCCCCCCCCCGAGTAGGAACTCAGAAGCAACAGGAAGTCATCCTGGGCTGATGCTTGAGGGAGGCAGCTCTTTCTGGGTTGTGGAACACTGCAGTGGCTACTCCCATGCTGCAAAGCAAGCAACACCCTGCCTGGGCCTGCCACAGCTAGCTTCTGCTCTCTCCAGCCCACTGAAAGAGATGCACGGCGAAGCTGTGGCATGCTTACAATGAAGTCACTACACTCTGGCAGCTCCCTCCCCTCCTGAGTTCGCACTGCCTCCATAACATCAAGACTCAACAGTATAGCCATTTTCTCTTCCCTGATGGACAGCCAGCATGTCCCCTTTCAGGATTGTTTACACATTCCCTGGGGGGAGGGGCCTGCCCCCTAGTTTGCTCACCCCTGCTCTAATAACCTTCCCCCTTGTTCTTTCTTACTTCATTTTCCCTTCATTCCCATCTTAAGCCTCTCCCTCACAAATTTTGGGCCGATTCAGTATGGTGCGCTCAGCCGAGAGCACCTTTAGCCCCCGTTTGGTCGTGCGTTTTCGACACGCTATTTTTACCCCTTATACAGTAAGGGGTAATAGTGCGTGGAAAACGCATGGCCAACCCCCCCGAAACTAATAGCGCCCGCAACATGCAAATGCATGTTGATGGGCCTATTAGTTATTCCTGCGCAATACAGAAAGTAAAATGTGCAGCTAAGCTGCACATTTTACTTTCAGAAATTATTGCCTGCCCAAAGGCAGGAGTTAATTTCGGCCGGTACAGGGAAAGTGTACAGAAAAGCAGAAAAAAACTGCTTTTTTGTATATCCTCCGACTTAATATCATAGTGATATTAAGTCGGAGGCCCCAAAAATAAAAAAAAAATAAAAAATCTGCCCACGGCCCGTGGGTTGGAAGATGGACGCTCAATTTTGCCGGCGTCCGTTTTCCAAACCCGTGGCTGTCAGCAGGTTCGACAACCGATGACGGTAAATTTAAGCGTTGGCTGTCAAACCCGCTGACAGCCACCATTTCTGCCAATAAGGAGGCGCTAGGGACGCGCTAGTGTCCCTAGCACCTCCTTTTTACCGCGGGCCCTAATTTGCATATCTTTGCTTCCTGAATCGCTTGCCCAGGAGAGTGGCCTGGGCGCGCATCTGGAGAACGGGCGCTTGCCCGCTCTCCCGCATGGTTTACTGTATCGGCCTGATAGTCTTTACTGTTGAGCACTAGACTGAAATAGCTCCTCCACTTCCTTTCTCAGTGGCATTGTAGGATGTGCTCCACTCGTTCCACAACAATACCTCCTCTCTGGCTTATTGGATGGATCTACTAACTCTATGGCTCCTATGCCTCCTTTCTCAGTGGTATTGTAGGATGTGCTGCACTAGATCCACAACAACGCCTCCTCTCTGGCTTTGTGAGATAGATCTACTACTGCTATAGTTCCTCCACCTCCTTTCTCATTAGCCAGCTGGGACGGGTTCTGCAGGAGTTGCACTAATTCCTCCCATATGCACTCTTGTTCAATATTCTGCACTTCTACTTTGGTACTCCTATTTATTAGGTCTGGGGCATGGACAGGACAGAAAAGTTCATTTCACCTAACCAAAAATACTTTAACACTTAAAAAAAAACCTTTTTTGGAACATTAGTTTTTCATATACAAACTCTGAATTCAGGGAGTTACCAATATCTTTGCACTTACATCCACAAATTATCTTTGATGCCAGCTTCTGACAAATTAATCTTACTTATTCATGTGGATACATTTTATGATTTAAAACAGGGAAATAGTTGAATTGTCAGAAAAAGTGCCCAGTTGTTAAGTTGTTCCATTGCTGACAACCATTCCCAATATAATTATGACTCATACCAATAGCAACAAACGCTTTTCTCTTGATTTGTTTTGCCTAACAGTTTGGAAGAGAACATTCTCAAACTTTTTCTTTTTATGAACTAAAAATACAAATCATAGCTTTCAAGCTGAAAACCCTAATGCAAATTTGCCCATGCCAATCAACTTAGAAAAGTCCTAGACAGAGGGAAGACGACAGAGAGACGAGCAAAAAAAAAAAAAAAATATATATATATATATATAATATATATAAAAAGACCTCAAAAGAAAAAAAAATCATAAATGGAGCTAGTACGTTGTATAAGGATCTCAAAAAGAGTGAAATGAAAACAAGCCAGACCCTTGGGAAGACTGTTTTCCTGAGTCATAAAATCCTGGTTTTCCCCTGATCAGCAAACACTGCCTACGGAGCTAGAAATACCATTTAAAAAATTCTTTGTACAGAAAATAATCATGCAAAGTAATTTCAGCTTGTAACTTCAAGACAGAAGACAAAAATTGACCCCCTCCTTTTTCTTCAGTCAAAAATAAAAAGCATGGACCACAGGAAAAAAATATCCACCAAAATGAAAAGTGAAACAATGCATTTTAATTAGGTTGTTGTTTTAATTTGCAAAACAAAAAAGCAAAGGGTCAAACCAATGGTTCGGTGTGTACCGAGTACAATTCACAGATCAGGTTTTCCACTCCTCGGGCAGAGCTAGCCCTATGCAGGGTGCATCCGCATAAAGTCGCAAAGAGCAATGGCTCACAGCAAAACAAGTCTGGATGGCCACATAAACTAAAAGAACTGTCAGCACTTTAAATCACTTCCCTCTACATCTATACTGCACACGATTATACAGCTATACTAAGTCATGCTGTTGCACCATGGCTTTATTTTTGTTTTTCAGGCCTTTTGATTTTTTAAAGCATTGGAGTCACTTTGTGTCTATGACTCTGACAAAACCTCAAGTTGGACACTGTTAGTTCAGTGCTCTTACCAGGGGGAGGAAGGAAAGCTTAGGAAGAAAAGTTTCTTCTGAAAGGTAGAATGAAGGAAAGTTATAACTGCTAATTCATGGCCTCTTCTGGTCTTCCCTTTGCCCCTGGAGATGAAAGTGTTTCTTATACTAAGCCTCTCTTTTCTGCTTCAATGTCCATATAACCTTTTATTTTGCAACACTTCCCAACTGCAGCATCCTTGGAGGCTGCCCAAGAGATCTGGTGCATTTAAGAGTCTTCTCCCTCTTGCTGGTTCTTATTACAATGACTTTGCATAAGAACTAGATTGCTTGTTGCTGTTGAGAGATGGATAGGGCACAGGGGGAGGTTTGGGAAAGAAGGGCGAGAAGGGAAAGGAACAGAAAGGGTATGGACAGGCCTGGTGCTACCGGATGTGCAAACCATGCAATTGCAAGGGGCAGTACACCCGTGAGGGCGGCAGCTGCAAATCTGGAAGGAGCCCAGGAGAGGGAGCAGCAAGAGTCCTATATAGCTGCCGGTGGACTCCATCCCAACAGCAGTAGAAAAATGCAGAAGCCCGAGTAGTCAACTGCAGCATCAGAAGAAACGGGAGCTCGTTCTGTGATTCCTCCTTGTGTGCTGCTGGCCACGTGGTACTCAACACTGGCGGTGCTAGCATTTCCTGTATGGTCATCTGCATGAAATGAGCATATAGGAAGTGCTAGCAGTGCAAGTGTTAAGTACCGGGGGCCAGCCTGCATATGAGGAGCAGCCACAGGAAGAATATTTACAGCTCTGCGACGAATCCTGCAGTTTTCCAAGGAATGAGGCACCAAGTAGCAACAGTAGCAAGAGAGACCCTTGGACCCTGCTTGGATAGAAGTTGTGTGCGTATGTGTGAGAATGAAGTCTGCCTGGGTGGGGGGGGGGGGCTGTGTGTGTGTGTGTGTGTGTGTGTGTGTGTGTGAGAATGGGAAGCTGCCTGGGATGAGTGGTTGTGAAGGGGAGCCTATCTCAGATGGGAGGGAGGTTGGATGAGAATGGGAGCCTATCTTGGATGGGTGGATGTGACCAGGCCCGGTGTGACCGAGTGTGCATACCGTGCATTTCCACGGGGCAGCACACCCGGGGGAGGCAGGAGCAGCAACAGGAGAGGCCATAAGGCTGCCAGCGGAGCCAAACCCGCTGGTGGTTGAAGAGAAAAAGAGGCCGCCAGAAAAGTTCAATCCGCCGGCAGCTGACGAAGAAGAGAGGCTGCCAGTGGCCGAAAATAAGGAAATACCACGCCGTGCTGCCACGGCAATGTTCCCTGTAATATGCTGCGTGTGCGCCCACATACGTTTCCCGCTTCAGTGCCAACACCCCACCAAGAATAGGAAGGCCAGCGGGTTGTGGTGGGGCCGAAGAGAAGAGGAGCCTGCAGAGCTCATCCCACTATGGCTCAAAGAGAAGAGAGCCTGCAGGGCTATGATGGAGCTCATCCCACTATGGCTCAAAGAGAAGAGACTAAACCAAAACAATCTAGAGCAGTGCTCTATCGCTGTCAGTAAAGTCAACTTCTAAATGATTTATGTTGTTTTTTTAAATTATTTTAGTAAAGTATGTCCCTACACTATAAGTGGTATAATTTTTGTCAAAGTGTATTAAAATTATTTACTTAAATGATAAATGGAGTTAGAGAAAGGTTTCATACGTAGTGTAGGTGCCCAGCACCACTGTTAAGTGGTTTATAATCATTAACCTTCCTCCTCCTCCTTGAGTTCTTTTTTTGTGGTTTTTTTGAAATTTGTATTATCCCAAAGAAAACCTAAGGACTCTTCCGTGGCGGTATTATTATATGTGTGTTCTGCGTTGTTGAACTATGTGAGACTCAAAGAGATGTTAATAAAGAGAATAAAAACAGACTTCCCCGATTATTATTGGTGTGTCCGTCTTCTTAATGATGATCCCGACATGAACGTTGCATGTTTCAGACGTGCAAGCCTTTCCTCAGGGGCCTTGATGAATCCTACAAACCAACTTCACGGGGTCTGCAACTCTTTTCTCGGCGATTCCTGAAATACTGGTTGTCTCTGCCACGAGGCGATCTTCCTCTGGCGATCGTGCACTACTGACCAGTCTCAATCACATCCCTACTGACCAGTCTCAATCACAAATGCTCTCTCACTTACACCCAGGCTTTCAATCACACACATGCCCCCTCTCTCTCTCACAGCCACAGCCAGCCTGAAGCACCCTCCCTCTCTCACATGCAGATCACACACGCACACAGAAACACCCTCCCTTGCTCACATATACACACAGAAGTACCCTCCTTCTCTTACATGCACACCACACACAAGCACCCTCCCCTCTCACATACACACCACACATACAAGCAGCCTCCCTTCTCACATACACACCACAAACACAAGCACCCTCCCTTCTCACATACACACCACACACACACAAGCACCCTCCCTTCTCACATACCCCCATACACACAGACACACAGAAGCACCCTCCCAATCTCAAATATATACACACATACACACCAGCCCCCAGCTGACCAGCTCCAGTCTTCAACCCCGCCAGCCTGGTCTCTGGTGGTGGCCAGTGGCTTCGGTCTTCGGCTTTGCTGGCCCGGTCTCCAGTAGCGGCCAGCGGCTTTGGTCTTTTTGCCCCACCGGCCTGGTCTCCGGCAGTGGCCAGCAGCTGCAGTCTTCGGCCCCGCCAGCTGCTGGTAGCACACGATATACCGGTTGAGAATTGCTGTTATAGACTAACCAATTTATTAAAGCATGAGCTTTCCAGGATAGTCCACTTCGTCAGATGTATTGCATGTTGGTTATTGGGGAAAACAACAAAAATTTAATGTTAAAAAAAAAATAATAATAGACCAGCAGGGGGGGTATGGAATCAGAGGGAGGGAAGGACAGAAGGGCGGAGGAATGGAAGCACAGAGGAAGAAGGAATGGACGAGGGTTGGAGGATGGGTATAAAGGAGGGAGGGGAAAGGTGGGCCACAGGGAAAACGGAGGGGGTGAGGGACAGAGGGATTGATTTTAATAAGCATGGACGTGGTGGGACAGAAAGGGAATGAGGGGTAAGGGAGATATCTTGAGGAGGCACAGGGGAGACAAATGAGATAGAAGGGGGGATAAGAAGAAGATGGCTGGGTAGGAGTTAGCCAGAAATGGAAAGCTAGAACGGCATGACAGAGGAATAAGACTGATATAAGGGGTGAGAGGTAACAAATAGATGAGGCTGAAAAGAATGAGAGGTATGATATGGTGAAGAAGCAGATAAAAGATAGTGGGAGAAATGACATGGAAGATTTACCTGAAGAAAGGAGGAGAATCCTGGAAAGAAAAACAAGGACAGGAGAATTGAGAAGATAAAAGCAGACGAGAAAAAGAATAGTACAGTGTGGGAAATCTGATAGGCACTTCTAAGTGACCTGGACCAGCAACCGTGGGAGATAAGATGCTGGGGCTTGATGGACATTGGTCTGACACAGCTTGGCACTTATTCTGTTAAAATGATTGATTTTCATTTTAAATATCCAATTATAAGACCTGGCAAAGTTTTGTGTTTTTTTTTTTTCCCACCAATGCATTTTTTTAAAATTCTAACTAATTCCTGCCAGAGGTGTCCTCCTTGTTATCCGCATGCCCTGTAATTTTGTGTGTGTGTAAGTAGTGCGTGGAGTGTTTTGCGCACAGTAACTTGCTTTTTAACTCTTCACTCTCCAGCCCAGACTCCAAACTTGGTCTGTCTGCATGTGCATTATATAGGCCTTCTCAGGGCTGGCAGAAACTAGGTGGCAAGCAACTAGGACAGTAAAAGCACCTTTTGCTGCTTGCCAAGGCCCTCACTGGTGCCATCCTCTATTCCTCACCACCATCCTGGACAGCTATGGATGAGACTGTGGGCTGTGACATGCTGATAATCTCTGCAATGATTCTTATTTATTACATTTGATATACCTCACATAAAATGCCTCTTTCCTCTCCTGGGCAGGATTACAACATAAGAGAGAAAGGTAGGACCATAATCACTGCAAAGACTGTGATCATGCAGCAGCTCACAGTCCTTGCATTCAGGCATTTGCATGACTTCCCAGTGTGCATTTGAGGAGCTGAACGGGTACATTAGCAGTGATGGAGATCTGATGGGAGGCATCAGCAGCTGGGGGGGAATGGGGACAGAAAAGATGTAGAACATACACATAGAGATAATATATACTATATATAATTCTTCACTTGAAACATTTTTTTAATGTGTTCAAATACATTTAATTACACAAAATACAACAGAAAATAATATACAAACTGTTTTAGGTCCTAATCAGCGCTAAAAAAAAAAAAAACTGTCAAAAAAAAATAGAAGTGTTCCCAGACCCTTTAAAAGACATATCACACCTTACATACCCATTCATTCAAGCTACTACATACACTTTCACCATACACCCAAGTCATGCTAAAAAAATGTCTATATAAAAACAAATTTATGATGAATAAAATCAGCACAAAAAAGTCCTTCTAAGCACCATAGCATGAAATCTTTGTAGTATCTCCTTTAAACCTATTCCTAAATCTTCAATATGAAGTGATCCAATGTTATAATTGCTGCTTATTCAAAAACTTAATACAACTCCCAAGTTGGTCCGAGGTAAAAATCGCTGCTGACTTCAACACTCCTATATAACTCCCAACAAAGAATTCTTCGTTTCGTCCCTCAAGTCGGGAGCTTCCTCAGGGGAAATTTACAAGAAGTGAGTGTGCCTCACAATGACATCACATGCATTTTTTTTTTTTTTAAATATTGTTCAGCAATCATGCTTGAAAACACCTCTACCAGGAAACAATATGCACATCCAACGATGTGACCATGAAACGTCAGAACCAGAAATGGAGATTCTAACATCAGTGGTTCAGTGAGATCAGCAGAAAAGATGTACCAGCAGCATAGGCTGAGTGGAAAGGAGGCATTGCCATGGGATGGGGATGGCAAATTTTTAAGTCACAGGAGGAGGGCGGAGTAAACAGCAACACACATATAGATAAATAGCAGCAAAAAATAATGTGTGGCAAATAATATACAGATCAATAACAGTCAATAATACAACTTTTTATACACAACTGATGTGTGCATATGCAAATTAAAAAGTTGTATTATTGACTGTTATTGATCTGTATATTATTTGCCACACATTATTTTTTTGCTGAAATTCTTTAAGTCACACAGGGCAGACAGAAACTTTGTGTCAGCTCTGTCCCCAGATTGGCCGGCACTAGAGAGACTGCGGAGGGCAGCCCCTGGAGAGAGGAGATCCCAGTCATCATGTTTAGTTGTGAATGAAGGCTAGTGGCACCAGAACCTAGGCCTGGTTCTGAGTGAACTGGAAGTGCAAAGGAGCAGGAGGAAAATTCGAGTGTCCAAAGATTTCAAAAGTTTTGCCCACAAAAAATCATGCACTCGTCTTAATTCACAGTAGCACTTCCCATGTAATTCCATCTCTACAATTACTCAGTTTTCCTTCATTGCAATTAGTAAGGCAGGATTTCTATTTCCTGCCTAAACAGAGGAATTCCAAACAAGAAGTGTTTTTATAAAAGCTCAGTGATGGATAAACTGGACTAGGAACATTTAGAATAAAAAGCTTAAGTTAGACAAATGTACACAGAATGCAGAAACTCGTGTACAAGGCATATTCCTGCAGGTTTGGGTTTTGATCAAGAGTTGGATAAAATAATCTCGTTTGTCATGTTAGTCCACTCGAATATGTAGAAATGAAGTTCAACAAATAAGTTTGGTTTTCTTTGACTGCCTGAAGCGAGTACAGCCACTGGAAGCTAGGCAGAAATGTACTGAGTTAGTCCTGGGAAGAGTTATCGCCTTCAGATTTCATACTGCATTAACCTTTATTTCCATGGTTTCAGAATGGAATAGGTTAGAAATAAAGGTAAGTAAAGCAAAATTGAAAGGAACATTCTCTTCCTGACTATTTCATGAAAAGCTTTTCACATTTTTGGAGTCGTATGTATACTTTCCGCATTGTTGGCTCAATGAAAGGCAGGAAAACCACTCCCTGAGACATTACACACCACAGCAGCTTTCAGATATAATGTGGCATTTCTCGAGCCAAGCATGCATTTTCTTTCATGTCTAATGGAATAAAGGATGGGGTGCTTTGGGTAACCAAAGCCTGGCTTTTTGTTACAGACTGTTCTCTGCTAAAATTGCTCTTTTACCCTGCAATGGTATCAGGAGACAGCAAGGTCTGTACCATTGCTCAAAGCAAAATACTGAGGTTCAGTATGCAGACATTCATTATTTCAGAGAGAGCACACTGCTGCAGCCGGATACTCAGCCAGTCAACATAAAATGCTTCTTCCCCACAGTGCATCAACACATGGCTCAGGGTTTGTTGTGGCATGGAGCAACACAGTCATTTTTTTAATATTATTTGATCATAACTTATTGTGGTCAAGAACATCTTATTCTGAGGTTCATCCAGAAACAAGAGAAAGGGCTATATAACTCAACTTTCAAAACAAAATTCTTAAATGCATCCTTCGGGGTGGATTTTAAAAGGGTTACGCGCATATCTTACGTGCGTAACCCCGAAAACCCGCTCCTGCATGCGCCGAGCCTATTTTGCATAGGCCCAGCGACGCGTGCAAGCCCCGGGACTCGTGTAAGTCCCGAGGCTTTAAAAAATGGGCGGGGTGTGGGCGTGGCCAGAGGCCTCTCCACTGAGGCTGGGCCCGGGGAGCGCGTGCTGGCACTCAGCCGCCCGGAGGCTGCCCGGAGGCAGGCGTAAATAAAAAAATAAAGGTGGGGAGGATTTAGGTAGGGTTGGGGCGGGTTAGATAGGGGAAGGGAGGGGAAGGTGGGGGGGTGGAAGGAAAGTTCCCTCCGAGACTGCTCCGATTTTGGAGCGGCCTCGGAGGGAACGGGGAAAGCCATCGGGGCTCCCCTGGGGCTCGGCGCGCGCAAGGTGCACAAGTGTGCAACCCCTTGCGCACGCCAACCCCGGATTTTATAACATGCACGCAGCTGCGCGCGCATGTTATAAAATCGGGTGTAGATTTGTGTGCACCGGGTTGCGCGCACAAATCTATGCCCGCGCGTAGATACAAATATCTGGCCCTTCTTGTATTCACCACACACACCAACAGTTTCCTTCAAAAGAGTGGGGAATGAGTGATCAGAAGAGCACATACCTTTTTTTATTACTTTATTATAAAGAAACACAGAAGATATCAGCAGGAAAGGTTCAATTTTCAAGCTCAGGTGTTGTGCCCTATTATCGACAGGGCTTTGGCTACAAATGCTTGAAAGTGATGATGTAGCAAACACATTGCCCTGCATTATTCATTAATCATTGCCGTATAGGCTCCTACTGGAGAAAACAGCACCAGAGTGTTATGGGGATAAATGTTACGTGCATCACAATTGCATATAAGCTGCCATGAGAAGCGATGGTACAAAGTGGTTAATGAGAAAACATCCATCTCAAAGTCATTACTTAAAAGGCAATATGCATTAACTCCAATTCATACGTTCTATAGACATTCTATACATTTTATTTTATTTATTTTTTTAATCTGTTTATTTGAGCCAACAATCAAACAACCAAATCTAATACATCGTAAATCTGGTCATTGAATCACGACACAGGAGAATATCCCAAGAAATAACAACCTTAGGCTCAAGCATCATTTTACAATAAGAACAGAACCCCCATCTCACACACACTACAATCAGACCCCTTTCACCCACTCACTCCACCATCAGAGATTGGGACGCAGTACAAAGCCCACTCTGAGTAGATTCTAGGAGATGACCCTCTCCACATTTCCTTAAAATGTTTCCCCACAGCAAAAAGTAGCCTTTAAGAACTGTAAAAGCCCTTTTCGGGGGCAAATCTTTCTGCTGTAATTTCTCAACTTGCGCAGTGCTCTGCATCAGCGCTATCCACCACGCAAACTCAGGGGCATCACTGGTTTTCCAGCATAACACAGTTTTCTTAGCGAGCAGCAGTGCAGTTGCCAGAAACCCCATACCCCTGTGCGGGAACCGAAAACTCCTGTCTATAATATGCAAGTATATTAACTTCCCGGACTAAGGAACTCCACTCCCCAGAACCTCATCTAGGAAGTTGGAGACCTCATCCCAGAACCCTTGAAGCTTAACGCAATCAGTGAACATGTGATATAGAGTCCCAAATATGGGTGTTGCATTTGATACATGAGTCAGATACCCAGAGCCTTATTTTTACCCTCAAAGCCTGGGTAATATACACTCTGTGCAGCCAGGAGAAATTTGTGAGCCAGCACAGAGGCCGAGCTCATAGCATACGCATCAATCTGTTCCCCCAAATCCTCACTCCACTTCGTCGCCAAACGTTCCATGTGGGAAGTGGGCAGGAGTTCTTTTAAATGAGAGGCTCAAATTGAAAATTTGTTAAACTTAGGCCCAGTATCAAGAAAACTGTCCTCCTCATCCGTAAGAATGACCCGAGACAGCTCCCCAGCACAAACACTAACCCCATATTTGGCAACTCCCATTCAGCCTTTAACTACTGAAAAGATTAACCAACAGAGCGTATCCTGGTCTACTTAGAGACGCCAAATTTCATACCCCCTTACTAGCCCAATCTCGAAAACAGCACACTGGATCCCAGGCAAAAACTCCCGGATTCCCCAACAAAGTAATAATAGGCAACACCTGAACATCCCGACCCAGGAGGCCACGACACCACCCCCACGCTTTTCGGACAGCTGTCAACCTAAAGAATTAAGAGCACTCTGCTGTGCATGAACCAAATTAATTGGCAAAAAAGGATAGGTACAATCGTCCAACAACCCTTCCACATCAAATTTCTGTTTGCCTGAAACCCGTTCCTGCAGTAGGCAGAGAAGACAGGCCGCATTGTAAACTCGCAGATCCAACAGACCTATCCCACCCTTATTCTTGTCCAGTCTCGACACATCATAACGGATCTGCGCCCTTCTATTATTTCAAACAAACCAACCTAAAAGCAACCGTAACTTCAGTACCCTGTTATTATCAATCCACAATGTCGGCATTTGCAAAGGGTACAACATCTTTGGGAGAACTACCATATTGACCAAAGCACTCCTCCCCAGCAATAACAAGGGCAGAGATTTCCACCGCTGAAGAAGGGATTTTATTGTATCAAAAACCATGTCAAAATTGAGAAAACACAGTTCCTCTGCAGTGTGAGCTAGGCAAATCCCCAAATACCAAGACTGGTCCCTAGTCCACTGCAATGGAAAAGAACTCACCCATCTATCTATCAAAGCAGTGTGCAAGGGAAATGCCTCAGACTTGTCATAATTAATCCACAACCTAGAAAAACTCCCAAAATCAGTAATCATACCAATAATCTCCTGGAGGCAAATCTGCAAATTGCCAATAGAAAGCAAAAGATCATCTGTAAACATGCTCAAGTTCATTTCCTTGCGCTTAACCTGAATCCATTGAAAAGAGGGCTAACTACGAAGCTTGATGGCTAGCGGCTCTAGCCCCAGCATGAAAAGCAGGGGAGATAAGGGACACCCTTGTCTGGTGTCCCGTCCAAGCTCAAATATGTCCGACAAAGTCCCATTATCCAAAATCTGCACTAGTGGCCAATGATATAAAAGACTAACCCATCTTAAAAAAGAAGCTCCAACATTAAATTTCTCCAGCACCACTGCAAATAGGGCCACTCAACACAATCAAATGCTTTTTCAGCATCAAGAATGGCCAGCAGCCCACGCTCATTTCCAGCTTGAGCTGTAAAAATAGCCATGTAAGCCTTCAAGATATTCGAGTTTGCTAGCCTCCCCCTAACAAAGCTCATTTGATCAGTGGAAACCACATTCCCTATCACCACCTTCCTCCGAGAGGCCAAGATAGCTGCCAAAAGTTTTATACCCCGGTTTAAAAGAGATGTGGGCCTATAGGACTGAGGTAATAAAGAGTCCTTGCCAGGCTTGACTAACAGAGGGGTAGTTGCTAGGTTGTAGCCCTACTCGAACTCCCCCTTCTCTTGTGCCACATGGAACATGTTTTTAAGCAGGGTAAGACAAAAATCCCCCAATGTTTTGTAAAACATGGGCCCGAGCCCGTCCAGCCCCGGCGCTTTCACAAGCTTCAAACGCGCAATAGCACTGCGGATCTCCCCCTCAGATATGGGAGCACCCAGTGCCTGCTGATTGCCTTCACTCAACCTAGGCAGCACTAGTCCTTGGTAAAAGGACTTCTTGCAGGCTTCATCACTGGACCCAGCCGCATATAACTTTTTGTGAAATGTTTCAAAAGCCTTAAGAATATGCGGCGTGGAAGAATATGATTGCGAATCATAATGTGTATGAGACACAATGCCTTTAGAATGGGAGCCCGACTTAACCAAATGGGCCAGCAAACTGCCAGATTTATTGCCCCATTGTTAAACTTAGGTACTTAAGGTACAGCAAATTTTGCTAAGCCTTCGTCTCCAAAATGGCATTAAGCTCTCTTTTGGCAGCAAATATCCTCTCCTAGAAGCTGCGAAAACTCTTGTACATGCAAATGCCAAAGTGCTGCAATCTTTTTAGTCAACTCCATTACTCTGGCATTTCTAGTTATTTTTACCCCAGCTAAATAGGCAATAATGTGTCCCCGCATAACCACTTTTGCAGCATTCCAAAAAACCAGAAAATTATTGTCAGGAAGCAAATTAAATTCAACATAGTCCTTCCATTTAATATGTAAATAGGCCACAAAACCTTTATCATGATGCAAATGCAGGGGCATCGACCAGCTCCTGGGCTCACAGTTGACATCCTTCAATGCCACCACAGTCATCACCACAGCATGATCAGAAAATGGCACATCTCAAATAGAGCTAGAAAGAAGTTTACTAAAAAGCATTTCAGAGATTAAAACAATATATGCAAGAATAAACATGCACGTGAGAATAAAACGTAAACTCTGTGTCATCCATGTGCAAAAAGTGCCAACTGTCAATCAGTTGCAGCTCCTGATACACAAACCCCACCCCAATATTCATCTGGTTCTTTCTGGGGGTCTTAGCTGGTTTGCAATCTGTGAGAGGGTTATCTATCAAGTTAAAGTCTCCCCCCAAAATAATAGCATAACCTGTCCAAGCATCTAACTTCCCCACCAGACTCATGAAGAACCCATGAAACTATTGATTGGGAGCATAAATGTTTGCCAATATAACTTTCTGTCTCTGCAGCTCCCCCACAGCGATGACAAACCTGCCATTAGGATCTGTGAAAATGTTTTCTTTTTCAAAAACCACACTTTTATTAATAAAGATTGAAAGTCCCCTCTTCCTAGCAGAGAATGAGGAGAAGAAACGCTGGCCGACCCATTCCCGGCGCAATTTCTGATTCTCCCCATCTTCCAGATGGGTTTCCTAAAGAAAGGCCACATTCGCATTTCCCCTCCTTAACTCAGTGAGCAATTTTTTCCTTTTTATAGAGGAGTGCAAACCTTCTACATTTAATGGAGCTAACAGTAATAGTGATCAGGATCCATCCCTTACACTGCTTACAAGACTGCTGCAGTTAATCATCTTTGGGGACGAGACCCCCCAGCACAGGTTGCCCCCAAATCCTCCAAAATCCACTTCCCAAACCCAAAAAGCTCTCCGTCATTCGCACACATCCTCACCAAACATACCCCCACCCCCCACCCACCTAGAACCCACCTAGAACCAAAGAAATATTCTGCATCTCCTGACCAGAGACCCTGTGTCTCTTATGAAGAGTCTTGGTTCTGCGATCTTCACCAACAGGCAGTCAATCTCTCAAGCAGGGTCCTCCCAAAGCCAGCGGCGCAATGAAACTCACTCAGATCCCAAACCCAGAGATTCGAATGGGTCAGCTGCAAATCAATTCAACAGGCCTCGCCGCGGCCCTCAGTTCAGCCCCACCACCACAGGCACACCGAGGAAAAGTTGACTCTGGCATCAAGCTATCTTCCATGCTGCAGCCCTCCAGCTAAGCAAGGGAAATTATAAAACAGAGTACACTTCCCAGTGTGACTGCGTAGTAGCAACAAGAAGAAGATGGGCGGCAAAGCTGGCAAAAATGGAATCAGATGCTCAATCTTCAACCCCAAAGTCCAGAACAATTGAATAAGCACCTCTAACATCAACAAGAAGGTATAACACCAAATGCTTGAAACTTCAAAGATACTCAGCCCAGCTCAGCAACCCATCAGCTGTGTAGAGGAGCCGAAACAACAGCAAGATGTACTCCTAGAACAATAAAGGACCCGGCGTCCATTAAACATGATCTTTATTCAACCAAGTTGGGCCACAAACTCCTTGTCTTCGACTCCTGTGAAAACTTTAAGCCGAGCTGGAAACTACAAGGAGAAACACATTCCTTTGTGGAACAACTGGATGCAGTTTGGATTGAACTCTTTGTGGGCAGCCAGGACCTTAGCCAAGAAGTCTGGAAACAAGAGCAGCTTATTGTTCTCATAAGAAAGAACCTTGCTTTTACGGTATGCTGACAATATTTTTTCCTTGTCGGTGAAGTTCAAAAATGTAGCAATCACCTGACTGGGCCATGCTTGATCTAGATGACCAACTCTCAATTTGTGGGCTCTTTCCACCACTTAAAGCGCCTCAGGGAGCCATCTCTTGCAGAAATTAATCAAGGCCTCTCCTTGAACAGATTCTGAGACTCCCAGGATCTGTAAATTATTATGCCTGCTTCTGTTCTCGAGCTCATCTAGTTTGAGCTCCAGTGCTTTATTCTTTTCCCGCAGCTCCACTGCAGCTGTTTCTAGTGAAAGCACGCAGTCATCGTGCTCAGAGAGCTTGCCTTGCATGCTGCTGATAGTTGAGTTAAAAGTGTCTACCTTATCGTACAGCTCATCAACCGATGACTGAATCTTCTGCAGCTGTCCTGTTAAAGCAGCGGAGACGGCGTGAGTGAGGTCCCACAGCACCGCATTGGACAAGCTGCTGGCTGCCGGGCCTACCTCCAGCACTATACGCATCTACTTCGCAGCTTTTTAAAATCTACATTGCTCTCATGCAGCCTTTGCGCGAGCAATGCTTTTAAAATCGATCTATATATGTATATAAGATGAGAGTACATTTGGTACATTAGATAGCGGCAAAATAATTAAAAAGTGTAAAATAAATAATAATGTGCACAAAGAGTACAATGCAAACATAAGTTAAGCATCTTATGCAGGGATAGTAAGAACCTGTTAAGTAGAATTAACCCAGCAGTGGACAAATTTATAGGCTCCATGAAGAAAGAATTCTGGAAGTTAGATAGGAGTCATTGTCATTTCGGCTCAACAAGTTAGGGAAAGCAAGGTAATGAGTTTCAAGGCGGAGGGCTATTAGTATGTTGTTTCAAATTTGTAGGGTAAATCAGCTGAATGTACGAACTCTCATGCATGATAGTGTAGCAGGGTTCCTGTTTGGGTTGTTAGCTACATCTGGGGATCTACATTTGCTGGGGTTCTCCGACGGGGGGAAATAAACTTCCAGGCCCTGGGCATATTTCAAGAAAACTCCACTGCTCCAAGTCAAATGCCAATTTGGTGCAAGGGTGACCACAAAAACCACATCAAACACAGGTACCAGCACCCCGTAGCCCTCCATTCATAGCTGGAAGCAAGCAGCAAAAATAAAAAGGCAGCGTCCAATTTGGTGTTCAAAGTAAAAGGTTACGTGTGAAAAAATTAAAGTCCCAGCCAGTAAAGAAACCTCAAATAGCATAAGAATCAAGAACAGTGATATCTATATCTTGTTGGTCTATTCCCTGTTGCACCACCATCCAGGCTTAACATGCCCTTCTCATTGAAGGATAGGGTATTGGGCAGCTCCAACATGAACTTGGAAGAAAATAGAAAGTGCCAAAATCCAAAACTCAAATCCTCAGTTATCAGAGTCTCTCTAAAGCTCTTCATCTTGCTTTTATATTGCAGCTTGGGCAGAAAGATCAGCGATTCAGCTCTTCCAGATACAGGGGGGGAGCCCTTCCTTCGAGTCTGGTCAAGTGAAAATCCTAAAGTCTTCTTCAGGTTCAAGACAAACTTCTTCTCTTCTGATCAAAATCCCAAGGGGTTATGACCATACATGAAATTCCACTCCATCTTCTCACTCTCTCTAGTCTACTCCTCTTTCCTTCTTTTGAGTAACTGACTTGAGATCCTGAGGGGATCTCTTACTCTTATCTTTTTTTTCATCTACCTTCTCTCTGACTCTCTTGAGTCTGTCCTTCCCTCTGAACACTGAGCATGCTCATGGGAATATTTATATCCCACACAAGCCTTCCACAAAAAGGAAGGGTTAATTCAATTAGAGGATTCAAGAATGCAAACTCATTCCCACTGCTCATAGCTGGAAAAAAAAAATGACGGGGATTGAATTAGTGACAGGTAAAGCTCCCGTCACATTAGTGGAAGCCAGCAGAAGAAACCACAGAAGGGCTTGTGGGAGGAACGAAGCTCCCTCGTAGGAGTGTAGAGGAACAGAAATTGGGAGAGAGATTCTGGGTCCAGTTGATTCACATGTTTAAAGATAAAAAAAAAAAGTCTTAAATTTTATCCTGTTTTTCACATGGAGTCAATGTAATTAACTCAAGATTCGTTTTATGTGGTCAGTGGCCTTGGCACCCTACCAGAAATCCTTTATAGGATTTGGAGGTGTTTGAGGTTGTATTGAGTAATGCTGCTAAACAGGGAGTTACAATACCTGTGTAGCTGCAGCTACTGAGAAAGAAAAGTAGTTTTTTTGGTCAGAGAGCAAAATTTATTGTTTGGCAAAGGAAAGTACTTAACCCTGCAGATGTGAGTTACATTTTAACCCATTTCTACTTGAAAAAAAAAAAAAGAACCATTGAAGAAAGGGTAAGCAAAAGGAGAAATCTGTGTGGAAGGAAATATAGTTTAAAATTAAAGTTTACACACAGACATCGAGATCTGCTGTAGTTAAAAGTCTGAGTGAAGAAAACTCAACTGGAATGTGCTTGATGGTGAATTTGGACACTAAATCTAAGGATTTGTTCAATCAAAGGCTGGTATTAAAACCAGAAGCTATAATCGCTGATTGAAGTACAAGTGCCCTGGCAGGGTAACTGCTGTTGTAAAAAGGCTGCTTCTCTTTGAGACCTAACAATATTTAATTGGAACTAAATCTCCTATAGGTCAATATTCAGATGCCAGGTTGCTGAATATGTAGGACTTGTCCAACTATCTAGTGGCTGCTGAATTTCCAGTTATATTCAGTGGCCACTAGATAGCTGGATAAGTCACTTTTCCAGCTATCTGTTTAGCCAAATAAGTTGTGGACAGGCAATGGGCAGATTGGGAAGGCGCTACTTAACCAGATAAGGTATCTGGCTAAGTAGCGATAATCATCCTTAGATGGATAACTTAACCGGCTAATCCATTATGCACACTTACTGGAAAAAGAAAACCAAATAAAATAAATTCTGATCAAAAAAACCGTGTTCAAAATTTCAAAAATAACTACACTGTTCAGTGAAAAAAATGTGATATTCATAAATAAAAGGTCTCAGACATATATAGAGTTACTCTTAGATGCACCTCATTTATAAACCTGGAAAAAATACTGCAATCGTTTTAATATATGCTCATTGTCTCCCAGGATCCACTCACAATCTCTTCCAGCCTCTCTCTACCAAACGCAAATAACACGTTCTCACCTGACGTCAGAGACCTTGGAGCATGGCTAGACAACCATCTAAACCTAAAAAAGTTCGTAAATAATACCACAAAGGACTGCTTTTACAAACTGCAAGTCCTCAAAAAACTTAAACCCCTCCTTTACTTCTCCGACTTCAGGCTAGTACTACAATCCATCATTCTTTCTAAGCTCGACTATTGCAACTCCCTGCTTCTAGGAATACCCACCAACACCATCAAACCATTACAGATGGTTCAGAATTCAGCGGCTAGAATACTAACAAGCACTAACAAAAAAGATCATATCACCCCAATCCTTCGTAATCTACATTGGCTTCCCATTAAACAAAGGATACTCTATAAGGTACTCACTATCATCCACAAAGCGACAAACAAACTAGCTCCCATCACATTAAGCTCTCAACTCCAACCGCACACTTCTTCCAGACCAATCAGAAGCGCATACAGAGGAACACTGCATGCTCCGCAAATAAAATCTTCACTGAGCAAACGAGCGATTTCTTCAGCAGGCCCCCACCAGTGGAACACGCTTCCCCCAGATCTAAGATTAGAAACTAATCACCAAGAATTCAAAAAAAGACTTAAGACCTTCCTTTTCCAACAAGCCTTCCCAGACGCTTAATTCTACTCTGACGGACAGACATCCTATATATTAGGTATCTCCTAATCATGGACACCACACCAAGTCCTACTTTAAGACTCTGCAACTGAACAACTATCTTTGAGTTCAAAAAATTCATTTTCATATATATATTTGGCACTGTTAATACGCCTTTATTCTACATTAAATAGTTATACTACTTATATTAAATAATTTAATTTTTATGTATTACCAGTTAAACTATAATATTTATTTTATCAATATGTTAAATTGTCATCTAGTTATTGTCATCTAGTTAAATTGTCATCTAGTATTACCAGTTAAACTATAATATTTATTTATCACTATGTTAAATTGTCATCTATTTATATTGTTCCATATGTTCTACAGTTCTATGTAAAGCTCCGCTCTCCGTTGGGCAGTTCATTGTTTTATGTAAACCGGAGTGATTTGTAGTCCCTACAAGAACTTCGGTATATAAAAATTAAAAATAAATAAATAAAATAAATAAATCATCTTCATAAAAAATTTTTAAAAATTCAAATTAGCCATCAATAAACTCTAATATAGCAGCATGCATCGAAATATAAGTAAATGCTCAGCTCAAGTTTTGCCATCTATAAACAGTATCTGTTTCAAGGGCATAAATCTTGCACACTTGTCTTAATTTTTTTCTTTTCTACTTTAAAAAATGTCCATCCCAAGTCAGGTGATAGTATGCTGGCTTTATATTGGAAGTCTCTATAGCATTTTGTTTTGTCTCTAGCATCAGCTCCCTTTGTAATATACTGTACAAGAAAATGACAGGACAGGAAGTAAACATGTAACAGATCAAACTAGTTGACTGTGACTATTTCACATCAGAAAGATCCTTTGTTGCACTAAAGCTCTTTCTCTGATCACTGAAGCCTGAAAATCCAGCAGTCTATAATAAACCCCTCTGTAACCCAGTGGTAGAGCATAGTAATATCACATGCAGGCAAGCCTTAAATTGCTCCAGCAGTACTATTTCTTGCAACAGAACAGCATAAAATAGAGTTTTAAAATGTATAAAAGTTCCACATATTGAGTTACACAGGCTAGCCTGCCATTAAGTTCAGCTCAAAGGGAAATTGTTTATTTATAGACATTTGATATTCTGCTTTTTACCAAGGATGGCCTCAAGGCAGATTACAACAAATTTAAAAACAAACAATATCATTTGAATTTACTATACAGTTAGAATCAAATTCACAGCTGGCATAGCAGTAAGGATCCAATGGTGTATATAGCTTATGGCCTTGTTCAAGATAGGTGGATACAGTAGATGGTTAGGGTCAGCAGAATGAAGGTTTCTGCTGGGAAGGCCTGAGCAAAGAGCCATGCTTTAGCTTTTACACAACAAGCAAGTGGGAAGCCTGCTATCTCCGGTAGTTCTTAAACAACCCCAAGTGCTAACTCCTTACAAAATTAAGCTCTGGAATTCAAAGCAGAGAGCTATGCTGGATATGCATTGAAAGTGAAGTATCAGACTTATTTGGTTTGGGGGAATAACTGCCACAACAAGCAAACTACTCCCCGTTTTTTTGTGAATGCAAATCCTTTTTACCACATTTCCTCTTGCCGTTGAAGCATAGAGCAATGCTGGAGTCTCATTGACAGTGAGTATGTTTATTGAATAAGGGTATTAATAGCTACTACCTGAAGACTAATACCCTTATTCAATAAACATACTCACTGTCAATGCGATTCCAGTATTGCTCTATGCTTCAATGGCAAGAGGAATTGTGGTAAAAAGGATTTGCATTCACTAAAAACCGGGGAGTAGCTTGCTTGTTGCGGCGGTTACTCCCCCAAACCAAATAAGTCTGTTACTTCACTTTCAATGCATATCCAGCATAACTCTCTGCTTCAACAGCAGGGGTGAAAGAGGAAAAGAGGATTTATATTCAAGCAACAACCAACTAGGACTGAATTACATAGTCTGGGTAAACAAATAATTATGGGTGTAGCTTGCTTGTTACGGCGGTTACTACTCCGAATCAATTAAGCCTGATACTTCACTTGGAATACATATCCAGCGCAACTCACTGCTTCAACGGCAGGGGGGAATAAAGAAAAGAGGAATTATATTCCGACAACAACCAACAAGGACTGAATGGCACAGGCTGGGTAAACAAATAAGCATGGGAGTAGCTTGCTTATTGCAGCAGTTACTACCCCTAACCAATTAAGCTAGATATTCACATAGATGCAGCTCCAGCACTGCTCTCTACATCAATGGTGGGGGTGGAAGGTAACTAGAACCAAAAAGTTACTAATAAGGGCCAAGAGTAACAGATAAGTATGAAAAAAAAAAAGTGTGAAAGCTTGCTGAGCAGACTGGATGGGCCATTTGGTTTTCTTCTGCCGTCATTTCTATGTTTCTATATATTACCAGAGGATGTGGTGAAAGCTATTAGTGTAGCTGCATTTAAAAAAGGTTTGGCCACTGTTGGAAACATAATTCTGGGTTTGATGGACTTTTGCTCTGACCCAGTATGGCAAGACATGTTCTTAAGTTCGTATCCTTTTTACAAAGATGTAAACGATGGGAAGGTATTTATTCAGTAGCTTTCTTTCACTTGAAGCCAGGCAGCTAGCACCCCTACAGTAAGCAGTCCTCCAGGGAAAAATCTGAGCTTCAGTAGCCCAGCCAGCTGGAGTAGTTTCAGCTTCTTTTCCCACGCCATGCATTCACAAAAAGCCTCTGACTTCATGCTTTCCAAAAAGCCCTGTGACAGCCAATTCAAGATAACTGAGAAAAATTACCATTACTTTTAACTTTACTGGGGTTCCCTTCAATTTCTGGCAAGCTCCATGATTATCTTATGAGTTTTCACAGCTGTAAAAAGTGAGAGCAAGATTTCAGATTAAGTTATACCAGTATTAATCTGTACCTCATCTATATTAAGTAATACCCCTTTATAACAGAAACGTTCCTTATTATAAGCTAGAGTGCAAAGTATTTTTCATACATTTTTTAAGAGTCAAAGAAGGACCACGTTGCCTGATCTTCATCTCTATGGTCTGCACAGGGTTAATCCACTAGCTGCTAGTTCTCCAAGGTCTATGCAGCAGTATCCTGCAGAAAACCCGTGACCATTTATCAACGCCCCACTAAACCCTAACACAGCCCTGAAATACTATTTTATTTATGTATGTTTTAATGTGGACATCACTTAGTGCCTGATGCATAAGCAATGAACAAATGTTCATAAAGATAAGATAAAAATTCAAGATAAATATTCTCAAACCTGTGATTCCTTCACCTTCCCCAAAACCTTGCCATAGAAAGCTGATGGAACTTGGAAATCTTCTGCAGGAAGAGGTAGGACTTTGTTGAAAGGATATGGAAGCAAAACATGGAAAGATTAGTCATTTGCCAGATGGTGGAGTCAGGTAATTATCCAAGGCTTACTGGTAATATCAGAAACCACACGCAAAAGTCACAGCCATTCTATACTATATTCTTCGTCTCGGCGGGGTTTATAAGTATAGTCTGACATTGGACAGGGACAATGATGCATCTAAATCTATAATTGGGCTGTGGCAGGACTTTCCCACACAGCAGTTACAGTTCTGTTTCCGAATGCAAACGGCAATCGTCAGGTTTGCTCTGGCTGCTGTCCTGAGACTACTTCAGTAGATAAACCAGACAGACAAAGGTTGAAATCCCTGGAAACTTTTCAACTTGAGAGAAAATTCATTGAAGATCAGAGTCCAAACTGGCATTCTGAAACATTATGGGAATTTAATTTAATGCTAATACTTATTGCCTGCCTTTCCAGGCTACTGCTCAAGGCTGATGTACAATGTAAACAATCCTGTGGATCAGTAAAATGCAATATCCAGCAACAGAATGATTCTTTTGTTTATAGTGAGGGCCTTCATATTTGCAGTAAAATACATGTAAGACATAAGTTGTCCTATTATGTCATACTTCACTGCTACATAATCATTGCCCAAACATATGTTAAATCACTTATAACAGCAAACATTTTTCCAATGATTTTCTGTTGTAATAAAAAATGATGCAGATACAGTTGTGATTGAAAAATAATGTCCCTTATTTCCTCCTTAAATGCAGCAAGAAATTGCAATCCAGTGGTGAGGTGGCTAGTGGGTGTGAGGATCGCCTGGTAACAAGCCGACCTGGTGCGAAGGTGGTGGACCTCACACGTCACCTAGATAGGATTTTAGACAGTGCTGGGGATGAGCCAGCTGTCGTGGTACATGTCGGAAGCAATGACATAAGAAAATGTGGGAGGGAGGTTCTGGAAGCCAAATTTAGGCTCTTAGGTAGAAAGCTGAAATCCAGAACCTCCAGGGTAGCATTCTCTAATAGAGGTGTGAATCGTGTGCCCTATCGTCTTAACGATCGAAATCATCTGGCAGGAGCAGAAAATCGTGTTTGGCACGATTTTTTAGTTAAAAAATCGTTTTTTCCGATTAGTGTGCACTAACGGGAGTTAGTGCGCACTAACCATTGTTAGTGCGCACTAACAGAAAATGATACAATTTGACACTTTTCAGGTCAGTTAAGGTCAGTTTAGGAATGAATATGTATTCCTATTGGCTGCCCTCTTATTTATTCATGTTACCAAGGTTCCCACTGACAATATATGGGGGATGGGAAATGGAAACAGTTGGTAGCTTGACAAAAAAAGTAATGTGATCAGTCAATGTGACTAGAACTTGTGCCCTAACCCTGATACCAGGGGTGTTGTGATCTTCCTGCACACAGTGCCCTATCCCTGATACCAGGGGTGTTGTGATCTTCCTGCACACAGTGCCCTAACCCTGATACCAGGGGTGTTGTGATCTTCCTGCACGCAGTGCCCTAACCCTGATACCAGGGGTGTTGTGATCTTCCTGCATGCAGTGCAATATCCCTATTAATACCAGGAGTGTTGTGATCTTCCTGCACACAGTGCCCTAACCCTGATACCAGGGGTGTTGTGATCTTCCTGCATGCAGTGCCCTAACCCTGATACCAGGGGTGTTGTGATCTTCCTGCACAAAGTGCCCTATCCCTAATACCAGGAGTGTTGTGATCTTCCTGCACAAAGTACCCTAACCCTGATACCAGGAGTGATGTGATCTTCCTGCATGCAGTGCCCTATCCCTGATACCAGGAGTGCTGTGATCTTCCTGCATGCAGTGCCCTATCCCTGATACCAGGGGTGTTGTGATCTTCCTGCACACAGTGCCCTATCCCTGATACAAGGGGTGTTGTGATCTTCCTGCATGTAGTGCCCTATCCCGGTTACCGGGGGTGTTGTGATCTTCTTGCACACATCCCAGTATCAGGGATAGGGCACTGCATGCAGGAAGATGACAACACCCCTGGTATCAGGGTTAGGGCACTGTGTGCAGGAAGATCACAACACCCCTGGTATCAGGGATAGGGCACTGTGTGCAGCAAGATCACAACACCCCTGGTATCAGGATTAGGGCACTGTGTGCAGGAAGATCACAACACCCCTGGTATCAGGGATAGGGCACTGTGTGCAGGAAGATCACAACACCCCTGGTATCAGGGTTAGGGCACTGTGTGCAGGAAGATCACAACACCCCTGGTATCAGGGATAGGGCACTGCATGCAGGAAGATCACAACACCCCTGGTATCAGGGATAGGGCACTGTGTGCAGGAACATAAGAACATAAGAAATTGCCATGCTGGGACAGAGCAAGGGTCCATCAAGCCCAGCATCCTGTTTCCAACAGAGGCCAAAAACCAGGCCACAAGAACCTGGCAATTACCCAAACACTAAGAAAAACCCATGCTACTGATGCAATTAATAGCAGTGGCTATTCCCTAAGTATAATTGATTAATAGCCATTAATGGACTTCTCCTCCAAGAACTTATCCAAACCTTTTTTGAACCCAGCTACACTAACTGCACTAACTACCTTCTCTGGCAACAAATTCCAGAGCTTTATTGTGCATTGAGTGAAAAAGAAATTTCTCCAATTAGTCTTAAATGTGTTACTTGCTAACTTCATGGAATGCCCCCTAGTCCTTCTATTATTCGAAAGTGTAAATAACCGAGTCACATCTACTTGTTCAAGACCTCTTCAGCCTTTCCTCATAGGGGAGCTGTTCCATCCCCTTTATCATTTTGGTTGCCCTTCTCTGTACCTTCTCCACTGCAACTATATCTTTTTTGAGATGCGGGGACCAGATCACAACACCCCTGGTATCAGGGTTAGGGCACTGTGTGCAGGAAGATCACAACACTCCTGGTATTAATAGGGATAGGGCACTGCATGCAGGAAGATCACAACACCCCTGGTATCAGGGATAGGGCACTGTGTGCAGGAAGATCACAACACTCCTGGTATTAGGGTTAGGGCACTTTGTGCAGGAAGATCACAACACCCCTGGTATTAATAGGGATGGGGCACTGCATGCAGGAAGATCACAACACTCCTGGTATCAGGGATAGGGCACTGAGTGCAGGAAGATCACAACACCCCTGGTATCAGGAATAGGGCACAAGTTCTAGTCACATTGACTGATCACATTACTTTTTTTGTCAACTACCAACAGTTTCCATTTCCCATCCCCCCAACCATCACCTCAGTGGGAACCTTGGTAACATCAATAGATAAGAGGGCAGCCAGTCAATAGGAATACATATTCATTCCTAACTGACCTGGAAAGTGTCAATTTGTATCATTTTCTGTTAGTGCGCACTAACACAATTTAACGATTTTTAACGATAAATCGTTAGAATTTCTATTGTATTGTGTTCTTTAACGATTTAAGACGATATTAAAATTATCGGACGATAATTTTAATCATTGAAAAACGATTCACATCCCTATTCTCTAAAATGCTCCCTGTTCCACGTGCAGGTCCCCAGAGGCAGCCAGAGCTCTGGAGTCTCAATGTGTGGATGAGACGATGGTGCAAGGAAGAGGGATTTAGTTTTGTAAGGAACTGGGGAACATTTTGGGGAAGGGAGAGTCTTTTCTGAAAGGATGGGCTCCACATTAATCAGAGTGGATCCAGACTGCTGGCACTAACCTTTAAAAAAGAAATAGAGCAGCTCTTAAACTAGAACAAAAGGGAAAGCTGACAGTCGCTTAGCAGCACCTGGTTCGGAGGGAGGTATCTTCAAAGGATACTAATGATGCATTAGAATTAGGGCATCCCAACATTGAGGTCCCAATAATAAGAAAAGTAGTCCAAGAACCTGTAACTAAAAACTCACTTAAGCTAAAAAATTCAGTTTTATCCCTATCAATTAAAAAGCAGAATGAAAATACAAACAAAAAACACACTTTAAAATGTTTGTATGCTAATGCCAGAAGTCTAAGAAGTAAGATGGGAGAATTAGATTGTATAGCAGTGAATGATGACATAGACTTAATTGGTATCTCAGAGACATGGTGGAAGGAGGAAAACCAATGGGACAGTGCTTATACTGGGTACAAATTATATCGCAATGACAGAGAGGAGCATCTGGGAAGCGGGGTGGAGCTTTATTTCCGGAATGGCATAGAGTCCAACAGGATAAAGATCCTGCATGAGACTAAATGCACAATCAAATCTTTATGGATAGAAATCCCTTGTGTGTTGGGGAAGAGTATAGTGTTAAAAGTATACTACTGTCCACCTGGCCAAGATGGTGAGATAGACAGTGAAATGATATGAGAAATTAGGGAAGCTAACCAAATTGGTAGTGTGGTAATAATGGGAGATTTTAATTACCAAATGAAGAAGGAGCGAACCCTTGCACATAAGCAAGTATCACGCAACAACACTGGTGCAAGATCAAAATTTAATCACCACAATTTCTATGGTGGTTATTAGCAATTCCAATAATGGGAAGACTCAATTTTTATAGTGGCAACTCCATGCGTTCAACAAAACAGAGTTCGAACAGGTCCCCTGTTCGAACAGGGGACCTGTTCGAACTCTGTTTTGTTGAACGCATGGAGTTGCCACTATAAAAATTGAGTCTTCCCATTATTGGAATTGCTAATAACCACCATAGAAATTGTGGTGATTAAATTTTGATCTTGCACCAGTGTTGTTGCGTGAGATTTTAATTACCCCAATATTGACTGGGTAAATGTATCTTCGGGACATGCTAGAGAGATAAAGTTCCTGGATGGAATAAATGACAGTTTTACAGAGCAATTGGTTCAGGAACTAACGAGAAAGGAAGCAATTTTAGATCTAATTCTCAGTGGAGCACAGGATTTGGTGAGAGAGGTAACGGTGGTGGGGCCACTTGGCAATAGTGATCATAATATGATCAAATTTGAATTAATGACTGGAAGGGGGACAGTAAGCAAATGCATGGCTCTAGTGCTAAACTTTCAAAAGGGAAACTTTGATAAAATGAGAAAAATAGTTACAAAAAACTGAAAGGAGCAGCTATAAAGGTAAAAGGTGTGCAAGAGGCATGGACATTGTTAAAAAATACCATCCTAGAAGCACAGTCCAGATGTATTCCACACATTAAGAAAGGTGGAAGGAAGGCAAAACGATTACCAGCATGGTTAAAAGGTGAGGTGAAAGAGGCTATTTTCGCCAAAAGATCTTCATTCAAAAGTTGGAAGAAGGATCCAACAGAAGAAAATAGGATAAAGCATAAGCATTGGCAAGTTGAATGTAAGATATTGATAAAAAAAAAAAAGCTAAGAGAGAATTTGAAATTAAGTTGGCCATAGAGGCAAAAACTCACAGTAAAATATATCCGAAGCAGAAAGCCTGCAAGGGGGTCAGCTAGACCGTTAGATGATCGAGGGGTTAAAGGGGCACTTAGAGAAGATAAGGCCATTGTGGAAAGATTAAATGATTTCTTTGCTTCAGTGTTTACTGAAGAGGATGTTGGGGAGATATTTTATTTATTTATTAACTTTTATTTACCGACATTCGTGAAGCACATCATGCCGGTTTACAAAGAACTCAGGTGGGAGATACAGTGAAACAATATAACAATATAATATAATATAACAATGAAACATTATAACAAAGTGAACAAATAAAACAGTACAAAAAAGAAACCATGGGAGCCGAATTGAGAGGGGGAAAGGGGGGGAGAGGAGGGGGAGGGTGGGCAAGGGGTAGGAGGGGAAGGGGAAAGCATAGTTAGAAGGAGGTATGGGGAGAATATAAAAGAGTAGGGGGAGACTATGTACAGGAGAACTGTATAGGTGTCATTTAACTACGTAGAATTACGGAGGCATCGAAAGTTGAAGAAGGCAGTAGAAAACTGGGAAAAAGTTACTTCAGAGGGTATAAAAAAGGGGGGGTGGAGGGGGGGGGAAATTAGGGAAGGGTGGCGGCCGGGTGACGCGGAAACGAAAGGGTGACAGGGGGCAGGGAGGAGAAAGGGATAAGACAGGCGAGAGGAGGGTGAGGGATGGCCGGGCCGAGCAGAAACTGAAAGGGGGGGGGGGCAGGGGGGAGCTGGGGGGAGATATTACGTTTGGTTTGCGTCAGGGTTTGCTTCGGGGTTTGCGTCAGGGTAGGCCTGTCGGAAAAGCCATGTCTTGACTCCTTTCTTGAAGTTGTGAAAGGATGTCTCTTGGCGTAGGAGGGTGGGGAAGGAGTTCCAGAGGGTAGGGCCAGCGACGGAGAAGGCTTTCCCTCTGGTGTGAGCTGAATGATATCCGTTCCAGAGAAGGTTTTCACGGTGAACCTAGAAGATGTGGTAGGCCTGATTGACAAACTGAAGAGTAGTAAATCACCTGGACTGGATGTATATACCACAGGGTTCTGAAGGAACTAAAAAATGAAATCTCAGATTTATTAGTAAATATTTGTAGCCTATCATGAAAATCATCCATTGTACCTGAAGTCTGGAGGGTGGCTAATGTAACTCCAATATTTAAAAAGAGCTCCAGGGGCAAACCAGGAAACTACAGACTAGGTAGCCTGGATTTCAGTGCCAGGAAAAATAGTGGAAAGTATTCTAAAGATCAAAATCACAGAACATATAGGAAGACATGGTTTAATGGAACAAAGTCCAAGGCAGGTCTAGAATGGGTAAATGTAAATCGGTTATTTACTCTTTCGGATAATAGAAGGACTAGAGCGCACGCCATGAAGTTAGCATGTGGCACATTTAAAACTAATCAGAGAAAGTTCTTTTTCACTCAATGCACAATTAAACTCTGGAATTTGTTGCCAGGGGATGTGGTTAGTGCAGTTAGTGTAGCTGGGTTTAAAAAAGGTTTGGATAAGTTCTTGGAGGAGAAGTCCATTACCTGCTATTAATCAAGTTGACTTAGAAAATAATCACTGCTATTACTAGCATCAGTAGCATGGGATAGACTTAGTTTTTGGCTTCTTGCCAGGTTCTTATAGCCTGGATTGGCCACAGGATGTTGGGCTTGATGGACTCTTGGTCTGATCCAGGATGGCATGTTCTTATGTCTTTATGGCCAACACATCTGCATTTTGGCCTACTTCAAGATTTTAAATTTTGTGCGTCACTTACTGTAAGCATCCTCTGCTTACCATAACAATCAAGCTCAATACCTCCACCATGAACTCCTGACTCCACGCTTTCTAAAGGTGTGCAATTTATGTTTTAGCATATGTATTCTGTATTTGGTGAGAGTCCGTCTGTGTTCTGCATGTATGACCAAGGTGAGGTATTCTGCTAGTGTGTAGGTTATGTATAGATTTCTATAAGAGCCTGGCTTGTTCTGTTTCCCTATTAGGAGGTGTACTGATGTTTTAGGACCTGGTGCAATATTTGCCTTTTCAACATAGGGTTGTTGCTCTTTGAATGCTAGCAGTTAGTGCTGTTTTTCTATGGAAGGTTTACTGTATTGTAATTGCAATTCTGTTTACTCATGGCTTTCTGAGGGCCAAGCTCACACCAAAATCACTTTGCAATAGGCCTAATACCATATGGGTTCCAAGTGTCTTTTGGGAGGATTTTCAGGTTGGCACCACAGCAGTGTATATATATATATTTTATTTAAGTAATATTTTTTGCCTCATGAAACTGTACTTTCAGTTTGGGGAAAGTGAGGTCAGGAAAGGGAAAGCAAGGTTTAAGGATTGTCTATGGTGCCTAATATCCTTGCACCAGCTGCAACTTCACTGGCTCCATGTGGGAAAGCAGGATTCTATCTGGAGCTGAGCAGCCTTTGGTCAGTGGCTCTCCCCAGTCTCAGCCAGGGCTTAATTTTTTTTTTTTTTTTAAGCCCCAGAAGAACAACATAGATCACTTAGGATCTACCCACCCCTGGAATAAATGAGCAGAATAAAGCCTGGGAAATCATAAACCAACAGACTCTGTATAGCACACAGTCAATGGGAATGCACTGGAGTGTGAAGAAGAGACGATGGAGAAGTAGAAGCAAGATTCAGTCACAGAAAGGGAGGGCTGAGCCTGGAGCAAGTGTTGGTCAGGCTTCTGTCTGAGTTCTGAGAGGGGTAGTTGGCCTTAGAACCAGTGAGTCTTCTAGAGAGTGGGGGTGCCAAGAAGGGATGGGAATAGGAAAGGGAAGGGAAAGGAAAGGACTGCTGCAGACTAGGGAAGGGCTGGTTGTTGCAGTTGGGTACTGCTGTGGAATAGTGGACCCTTGGGCCGACCTACCACGAGAGGCGGGGTAGGCCGGGAGGCGGAGCCAAGGCTCAAAGTGTTCACCAGGTGATTGCCCGGAAACCAGGAACCCCCCAGGAGGAGCCCGTAGGGTCCTGGCTCCTTGGGACTTAGGTACCAGAGAGAGAGTCCAGTAACAGAGAACCAGGAAGTCCAATGGTAATTGAGTCTAGCACAAGATCTTCACCCGGGTACCCAGAACCCCCCAGGAGGGGCCCGTAGGGTTCTGGCACCTTGGGACTTGGGTACTAGAGAGAGAGTCCAGCAATAGAGAACCAGGAAGTCGAAAGATAATAGAGTCTCTAAGTGAGCAGACGTGAGTAGGAGCAAGTAGAAACCTGGAGCGGGGTCCGCAGCCAGCAGGTGAAGGCAAGGCTGAAGGCTGAAGCAGGAACAGAGACGAGCCGGGATCAAAGGCAGGCGGCAGCAGAGCGTAGTCAGGGACGAACCGGGGTCGAGGCAGGCAGCAGGCAGAGCGTAGTCAGGGACGAACCGGATCGAGGCAGGCAGCAGGCAGAGCGTAGTCAGGGATGAACCGGATCGAGGCAGGCAGCAGGCAGAGCGTAGTCAGGGACGAACCGGGGTCGAGGCAGGCAGCAGGCAGAGTGTAGTCAGAAACTCCAAGGTCAGCGGCAGGAACTTGGCAAGACGAAGCGCAACTCAGAACTACAAGACTGTAGTGAACCTCGTTACAAGGCGATGATGGAACGTCCGGACGCCGGTTATATCTGTCTCAGAGCGTGACGTCATCTCAGCGCAGGCGGGGCTTGACTTCCGGGTTCTGGGTGCTCAAAGTGGCCGTGCGCGCGAGGCCGCAGTGAGAGAGACAGGCAAATGGTGGATGCCACATGGAACTGAGCACGTCCTTGGGTCCTGGAGACCGCGGAGTGCGGCGTCCCCAGACACGGAGGAGGGGAAGAGAGGGGAAGCGGTGCAGACCGCAACACTGGTAGCAAACAAGTACTTTACATAATGATGCGGCAGTGCTGGGGAGTGGGGCAAATCACTGTGGGGCAGATCTTCAAACCTGCGCACAGGCGTAGATTTGTTCGCGCAACCCGGCGCGAACAAATCTACGCACGATTTTATAACATACGCGTGCTGCCATGCGCATGTTATAAAATCCAGGGTCGGCGCACGCAAGAGGGTGCATAATTGTGCAACTTGCGCGTGCCGAGCCGCGCAGGCTTCCTCCGTTCCTTCTGAGGGCGCTCCGAAATCGGAGCAGCCTCTGAGGCAAATTTCCTTCCACCCCCCCACCTTTCCCTCCCTTCCCCTATCTAACCTGCCCCCCAGCCCTATCTAAAACCCACCCCCTACAGTTATCGTTGAAGTTACGCCTGCCTCCGGGCAGGTGTAACTTGCGCGCGCCGGTCGGCTGCTGGCGCGCCATCCCCCAGCACAGTGGCTGTTCCGGAGGCCTCGGTCCCACACCCAGAACGCCCTCGGGCTGTTGCCCCGCCCATGGCCCTGCCCTTGGAATGCCCCTTTTTCGAAGCCCTGAGACATACGTGCGTCCCGGGTCTTGCGCATGCCGCCGAGCCTATGCAAAATAGGCTTGGCGCGCGCAAGGGCAGATTTTCTCAGGTTACGCATGTATCCTTTGAAAATCTGCCCCTGTGTGAGCACATAAACAACAGCACAACAGCAGAATGTGAGTATCTGAGAGAGTGTGTGTGTCTGTGTCAGAGAGAAAGACACCTATAAACACACTTTGTCTATGTCTATTTCTCCCTGATACATACACACATGCATTCAAACTCAAACACACACATTGAGAGAGAAAAAGTGTATATATGTGTGTGTGTGTGTGTGTGTCTTTATGTCAGAGAGAAAGATACCCACAAACAAACTTTGTCTGTGTCTTGAGAAAAATGTGTGTATGTCTGTGAGGGAGAAAGACACCTACCCTACACAAACACACGCTCTCAGACACAGACATAGTGTATCTTTATCGTTCTCTCTGACAGAAATTCATATTCTCTCTCAAGAGAGTGTGAGTATATGTGTGTGTGTGTGTGTGTGCACATGCCTGACACTGGCTTTGAGTGTGGTTGATCATTACTTGGCAACTGATTGGTTAGCAAGAGATAACCAATCAGCACAGACTAATAATCCAGAATGTGAGACATGTAACCCAACTTGGGGGGGGGGGGGGCAGGGGGAGACTAAGTGATTGCATGGATGGAAGGTGGACTGCAGCTCAGTTCACTCACCCCTGATCTAGGGTGTGCTCTACTACTTGGTTATTTAGGGAAAAAAGTGAAATTTATGTTGGAGATTTTTTGACTTAATTCTGCCAGGCTCTAGGTCACACTGAATAAGTTTCAAGGGTCAGCTTGGTGTTGTTTTGAGAGCTTTTGAAACACTTGCTGCAGGGAAAGTGCACGAGGGAGTCAAACAGATACCCCCATGTGCCAATTTTGTGAAAATCCTCTGGGCTGATATTTTCCTGCAATCTGCTCCTGTCTGAGCCGTACAACTCCCCAGTCAAGACAATGATCCACCGGCTAATTCCAAGAGCTGTCCAACTTGCAACCCCAAGGAGATAACATCTAGCGTTTTGGTGAAATTCGGTATTATATCGCCAAATGGAATTGACATCTTTTGACTAATAGATAGAGATGGTCTGGTTCAATATTCTCCTCCCTTAAAAATAACAAACCAGTTTAAAATTAATATGCAAATTATAATGCATATAAATTATAATGCATTATAAATAATATTATTGTAATTCCCTCTGTCAGGATCTTCCCCTATGGCTCCTTTGGCACTTACCAATCTTTCAAAATAAAGTGGATAGGATCTTAAGCAGGGCCCATGCTGAGGAAGCTATTACTCCATTTTAAGAGAACTTCATTGACTTCCAGTCCTCTGGAGAGGCGAGTTCAAAATTCCTCAAAGCTGACATGCACTTAAGTCCTTTTTGAAAATTCCCAGGATGTGCAAAGTACATGCGTTTCAAGAGCATTCCAGTGTATTTTGGAACTATGTGCACATTTATGTATTTTATAAATGTAATATACACATATGTCATCAAACTTGCATACATGCTCTTACTCCTGCTAATCAAGTCACAGATATTTAAATCTGATTTCTCTTTTGTCTGCGTTTTTTGGGTGAGGGTATCTGGAACAAGTGGTGGAGGGTGTGGGTGAACTGGTGGAGAGTGTAGGTAAACCAGTTAAAATCTCGGTCAACTGGTGGAGTCCTTGATGAATTGGTGCTTGGAAGTACATGCGCAAGTATGTTCATAAGCAAGATACATGCATATATTAGCAACTACTTTATTAAACACTTGACTGCGCATAAAGTAAGGATTATTATGCACAAGTATTAAAATTATTTAACATATTAAATATATGCAAAACTTTTATAAAACAGGTGTATAAACTATAGGGATCCCCACATTTAAAAAATTGTGTGTGTACTGAAACATATGCATGTACTTTCAGAGTTGTGATACACGGTAGCTTATAACTTGTGTGTCTCCTGCTGCAAGGTTTATAAAATATAGGCAGAACTTTAGGTGCACCTTCTTATGTGTCTATGTGCTGCATAATGTACACCATTGAAAATTGCCCTCTTTATGTGCACAAGCCATGGTTTTGCGTGCATAATATCTGGCACACAAACCCTTAATAAGTACGCATAAAACTGTGATTTATGCACATAGAATACCACAGTCCTGAGGCTGGTTGGGCGGTGGCAGTGCTTGGCTGAAGTTTCACCTAGAGAGTCTAATACCGTTACACTGGTCCTGAGCCTCGGTCCTGATTTCTGAAACACACTGGGCCTCTCTCCTTTTGGCAACTCCTCCCTTGAAGATTTCAGAGCTACCACATTAAGAATTTGAAACAGTTACAATGTGCAGGCCTGAACATTAATATCTCTTCCCTTATACTTGCATCCAAACTGTGGTTGCTGATATGTTGTTTAAAGACTGAAGGCCATGTGGTAATCATTACATTTTTATGAATAACTACAGAAAAAAAATGATTAAACAAAGTGAAAATATAAGTTTTTGAAGGCACTGTGGCTGGGTCATGCATTGACAAGGGATTTATACAGTAGCAAAAGAAAACAAAAGAAAAGCTGTCAATACAAAATATCACCATGAAAAGCTTTTAATATACCCCTAAAGTTTCTTGTACACCTTTAATAATATAAAATTAAACAATTATTTAATATCAAAGTTATACAAACAAAACCCTTACAAAATATTTTTAATAGAACCAATATATAACTATTGATAAATTAATTAGAGGTCCATATAATAACAAAAATAGACAAAACATAAACAAACAAAAAGCCTTTTAAAATCTAATACAGTGATGTATATCAGGGCATACTGTCCTTTAAATAAGTGTGGAAAATCCAAGGATGGTTTCAAATATCCAGGAGCAGAATCCAAAAGATGATATCAAATGTCCAGAAGAACAATGTCAGCTATCCAACTATTGCAAATTTAAAGGGAACCAATTTTGTATGGACACATTAGCATCATTAATTTGCATCAAAGTAAATCAAGAATCCAGATTTTGCTACAGCTATTAATAAAAACCATGCTTGAAATTCACAAATCCTTTCTAAATTGGAAATAGGCTAAGACCTCTGCTTACATCACTAAAAAGGAATATATGATTAATAGCGCCATCACCAAAACAACCTAAGGATAACTTAGCAAAATAGCATGCAGCTACAATAACTTTTTCCATATTTTGCTTCTCTTATTTTGGGTTTTACTATCATACTTAGGCCTGGATTTATCAAAATGCACTAAATATTGCATGCAATAGGGGTGTGTTTTTCACAATCTGAGAGAGAGAAAGAGAGAGAGAGCACCTAGCCATAATGTGCTAACACTAGATAGGTATTTATATCTCTATGGGAGGCCCACCTAGAAACTCGAGGTGAGGTTTAGGTATTAGTGTAGGGGTTAGGGGCCACTTTGACATTCAAAGTGAGACATACAAACAGAACAGTGCTCTCTTGTAAAGATTTGATGACCTTTGGAGTGAGGAAACTCACCCAAAGATGAGATTTGTGCAATGTTCTCTCAACCTAGCTTGATGGACTCACTACCTGGGCCTCCCATAGAGATATAAGTTCCTATCTAGTGTGAGGGCATTATGGCTAGGCGCTCTCTATCTCTATCTCTCAATTCCCACCCCAATATCTTCTCATTTGCATCGCACCAAACATTATGGTGCTTTTGCACACATTAAAGGTGTTTTTTGCATGCAAAAACGCCATATAGCACTTTCATAAATGACCACCTTAGTTTAGGGCAGAAATCTGGGTCATAAAACATGATTTCACAACAATAACTTCAATTGTGCATTTAAGATAGAGGGAGAGAGAAAAAAAAAACAGCCAAGTGACCATTAAATAGTGTTTATGTGAAATTATATCCTTTCAAGAATTTGCACAGTTGGCCAGGTGGTCATAGAATTTGATTCCTGAATCAGGCATGCCACTCTCTGCGTTTTCTGAGGATTCTGTGGCTGCAGTGTTTACAACCCCCCAGAGAGAAGAGGGAGAGGGGAGTAGAGAGAGTTATTAAACATTGCACATTGGCCACACCAAGTGGCTGAATTTGGGCCACTAGCAAAGTGTAACGGAAGTGGACCCTTGTGCTGTGGTGTGGTTGGCAAACCCACGAGGCTCTGGGCTGGGACAGAGCTGGGGCTTCACCTGTACCAGCCCTGTTCCCCGCAGGTTGAGCCCTTGAGTTCCAGGGACCAGCAGAACTTAGGCAGTGGCCCTACAGGGCAAAGACAAATGACATAGTGAGGGCAAAGGTAGCGCCGGCGCCATTTTGAAGATTGGCAATACGGCCCGCGTGCAGGAGGTCGCTCCCGGAGCCCCGCTGGACTTTTGGCAAGTCTTGTGGGGGTCAGGAGGCCCCCCCCCAAGCTGGCCAAAAGTCCCTGGGGGTCCAGCGGGGGTCCGGGGGCGATCTCCAGCAGGCGTGACGTCGGGAGCCAGGAAACAAAATGGCGCCGGCGCTACCTTTGCCCTGTCACATGATAAGGGAAAAGGGCCACCGGTGCCATTTCTCAACGCAGCTGTGGCCAGAGAGAGAGAGAGGGAGATCGCGTCAGGAACCCCCAATGGACCCCAGGTAATTTAAAACATTTGGGGGGGGGGGGGTTCGGGAGGGTGGGGGATTTCTTTTAAAGGTTCGGGGTGGGTTTTAGGGGTTTTTTGGTGTGCCGGTTTTTTCGCGCCCTATTTAACGATACAA
Source organism: Rhinatrema bivittatum (assembly GCF_901001135.1). Classification (NCBI taxonomy): domain Eukaryota; kingdom Metazoa; phylum Chordata; class Amphibia; order Gymnophiona; family Rhinatrematidae; genus Rhinatrema; species Rhinatrema bivittatum. Next base: position 160,826,914 of record NC_042617.1, read on the forward strand.
TACAAATGCCCCTGACGATAAATCGGGGGGATTTGTATTGTATCTGCACTCTAACGATTTTGGACGATTTAAAAATTATCTGACGATAATTTTAATCGTTCAAAAACGATTCACATCCCTATTCACAGCCATTGGTGTTGCTACAAGAATTGGCCTCACCAAGCCCACTTCACATCTCCCTCAATCTGTCCGCATTGATGGAGGAAGGCACCAGCACCCGCAACAGCAGCAAGTATGCCTGTAGCTGAACTGAGACACTTTTGGGGAGAGGTACGGGTCCTCAGAAGGGCAGTGGACCGCCAGAATCGGATTCTCCAACAGAATACGGCTGCCAACAGTCAGAATGTGAACACCCTTGTTGCTGCCATCAGCAACATGACAAATGTTCTGACACAAATACTCCACTGCAAGCCACAGCAGCCTTCTGAGTCCTCTGCCCTGTCACTGAAATCAACACCGTGCAGCACTCCCGGTGAGGGAAGACACCAGAGGGGTAGGCCCCTAAAAAGTATGCCCCCCCCCAAGTGGTTAGCCATGATGTAGCAAGGGGCCTTGAATTTGTCAAGAAAATGGCCAGTAAGGGGCAAGAACCCAAATTTTGGGACAAGATTGGGCTGGCCTCTTCACAGAGCTGCTGTGTAGTCTAGATGGAAGAAGCCTGCTCTGTGTGTCCTCACTATAGAGTTGCTGTGCCAGCACGCAGAATGCATGGTATTCTGTGAAGCATTTTCATGCAGAACACTAACTAAGAAGTCCTCCTTGAGACTATGCCCCTATTACAAGGTTGTTTAAGTAGCCTCCATTCAAATTCCATCTGCTGGCTCTTGTCATGATATCCCATCTCCTGCTCCATGCTGCTGGTGTGTTATCTCATCTCCTGCAAGTGTTGCCTCCATGCTGCTGGTGTTTCGTCTCATTTCATCTCCTGCAAGTGTTGCCTCCATGCTGCTGGTGTCTCGTCTCATTTCATCTCCTGCAAGTGCTGCCTCCATGCTGCTGGTGTTTCGTCTCATTTCATCTCCTGCAAGTGTTGCCTCCATGCTGCTGGTGTTTCGTCTCATTTCATCTCCTGCGAGTGTTGCCTCCATGCTGCTGGTGTTTCGTCTCATTTCATCTCCTGCGAGTGCTACCTCCATGCTGCTGGTGTCTCGTCTCATTTCATCTCCTGCGAGTGCTGCCTCCATGCTGCTGGTGTCTCGTCTCATTTCATCTCCTGCGAGTGCTGCCTCCATGCTGCTGGTGTCTCGTCTCATTTCATCTCCTGCGAGTGCTGCCTCCATGCTGCTGGTGTCTCGTCTCATTTCATCTCCTGCGAGTGCTGCCTCCATGCTGCTGGTGTCTCGTCTCATTTCATCTCCTGCGAGTGCTGCCTCCATGCTGCTGGTGTCTCGTCTCATTTCATCTCCTGCGAGTGCTGCCTCCATGCTGCTGGTGTCTCGTCTCATTTCATCTCCTGCGAGTGCTGCCTCCATGCTGCTGGTGTCTCGTCTCATTTCATCTCCTGCGAGTGCTGCCTCCATGCTGCTGGTGTCTCGTCTCATTTCATCTCCTGCGAGTGCTGCCTCCATGCTGCTGGTGTCTCGTCTCATTTCATCTCCTGCGAGTGCTGCCTCCATGCTGCTGGTGTCTCGTCTCATTTCATCTCCTGCGAGTGCTGCCTCCATGCTGCTGGTGTCTCGTCTCATTTCATCTCCTGCGAGTGCTGCCTCCATGCTGCTGGTGTCTCGTCTCATTTCATCTCCTGCGAGTGCTGCCTCCATGCTGCTGGTGTCTCGTCTCATTTCATCTCCTGCGAGTGCTGCCTCCATGCTGCTGGTGTCTCGTCTCATTTCATCTCCTGCGAGTGCTGCCTCCATGCTGCTGGTGTCTCGTCTCATTTCATCTCCTGCGAGTGCTGCCTCCATGCTGCTGGTGTCTCGTCTCATTTCATCTCCTGCGAGTGCTGCCTCCATGCTGCTGGTGTCTCGTCTCATTTCATCTCCTGCGAGTGCTGCCTCCATGCTGCTGGTGTCTCGTCTCATTTCATCTCCTGCGAGTGCTGCCTCCATGCTGCTGGTGTCTCGTCTCATTTCATCTCCTGCGAGTGTTGCCTCCATGCTGCTGGTGTCTCGTCTCATTTCATCTCCTGCGAGTGTTGCCTCCATGCTGCTGGTGTTTCGTCTCATTTCATCTCCTGCGAGTGCTGCCTCCATGCTGCTGGTGTCTCGTCTCATTTCATCTCCTGCGATTGTTGCCTCCATGCTGCTGGTGTTTCGTCTCATTTCATCTCCTGCGAGTGTTGTCTCCATGCTGCTGGTGTCTCGTCTCATTTCATCTCCTGCGAGTGTTGCCTCCATGCTGCTGGTGTCTCGTCTCATTTCATCTCCTGCGAGTGTTGCCTCCATGCTGCTGGTGTTTCGTCTCATTTCATCTCCTGCGAGTGTTGCCTCCATGCTGCTGGTGTTTCGTCTCATTTCATCTCCTGCGAGTGTTGCCTCCATGCTGCTGGGTCTCCTTCTGGGCCTCCGGCCTCCTTGCTGCTGGGTCTTGTGGTGCTCCTGCTACGTCGATGCTGCACTCTCCGGTCCTGCTCCTGCTGCCTTTATGCTGAACTGTTCGGTCTTGGTCCTGCTGAACTCTGCTGCCATGGCCCTTAGGCTATGCCCTTTTTCAACATGCACTGTCTGGGGCCTTTGGGTTGACAGCACGTAGTAGTAGTGCTGCATGTTCCTGTAACCTTACAGCAGTACTATAGCTTTTGGGAGCCACTTCCTCTGTCTATGTTCTTAGTTGTAATCATGATTGTGCCTAAAGGTTAAGATGCAATGCCTGTATATGTAATGATGCCATTTTAATGTATTAATGTACAGGTGTACACTGAATGTGCTGTTCATGAAATACACAATGTTTTTTTTTTTATTAGCTATCTTGTCCTTGCAGAATGTGATTACCTAAGACATTGACTTTATTTAAAACAGTGCAGTCCATATGTTTGATAATATAATAAAGTGGTCACTATTTGCAAAAAATCTTCTTTCTGGGTGTGCCCTCTCTCTATGTAGGTTTTGTGTTCATGGTTTTGAAGGTTAAAAGCTTTGCTCTCCACATGACCTTGCACGCTAGAATACTATGCCTCACTCCAAGTATGCAGTTATCGAGCATGCAAGACCATATGGCCTATGGCGAAACTATGAAAGTTGAGTGTATGCTGGTAAGGAAGACAGGCAGAGATAAAGAAAGTGGTCATTACTGGGGGACCTTCTCTATTGCCTCTTGTTCTATTCTTCACACACCATACTGTTTGGTTACTCATGCTTACATGCACTTGTATGTGGCCTGCTCAGTACCTTCCTTAGGCTACACATAACATAGGTGGGGGTAAAGTTGAACTTTAAGTCATCATGAGACAAGACTTTATTTTCTGCCCCCTTATTTCTGTCAGGAGTGCAAAAGTATGTGAAGACCAACGTTAGTAACTTACACTGTAAACCTAATACAATGTGTAGTGGCCGACTCTTGGAACACACTTTCAGCTGCTGGGCAACAAATACAAAGAAGGAATGAGGGAATACCATCTGCTGAATGTTGTCCATGGGCAAACACCAGAGGGCCTAGAGGGCTGGTGCTGGGGAGGAGGCAGACTTCCACACTCTGCCTCCCACCCCTAACCTGGCCTGGGTGGTCCATATAATATGTGTAAGGTAAAGATTACCTTACAGGTAGCAAGCAGATCCCAATGGCAGGCCACTACAGGAATGGCAGTCAGTCTGTGGAAGTCTGCCTGCTCCCTAGCACCCCTACTACTCCCCTCTGCTATGCGCCAGAGATGATTATGTACCACACTCACTCCTCCTCCCTACTTGTCACACAGCAGCTGACACTGTCTTGTTTTCCTTTCCTGCCTACAGGCTTGGTTCAGCGACGCTTAGCTTCAGTGCCAGATATGGGTTTGAGAGAGCTCTGGTTTGCATCGTCATTTGGGATGTCATCACAGGGATTGTTACACTGGGAGAATGGTATTTAATTGCATCTTAAGTGTGCCTCATGCATGCCAGGAGCAAGTCGAGCTACAGAGGGAAGGGAATGGGAGGGATGGGGTGGGAATAAGGGAAGACGTAGGGCATTATGGGTACCTAGCAACCTGGCAATTCTTTGGGGGAAGGAAAGGGGTGTGGGCTCCCATGATTTGTCGAGGTCATGCATCAAGGGCTAGCATTTGTTATTTGCTCATGAACATGGTACACATGATGTCTTTTCGCTTTGGAAGAGGGTCATGGGGAGGTATCTGGTACATATTTGACTGGCAGTCCCAATTTTATTTAGATTTCATGTATAACAATGGCGGATAAAGTAAGATTTGTCTCCTGGAATGTCAATGGTCTGGGCTCTCCTATCAAGAGAAAGAAAGTGTTACAGGTGTTGAACCGCTCTAAAGTCTTGGTGGCATGCCTATAAGAAACGCACCTGTCTCTACCAGAAAGTAATAAACTTATGACGGGACTGGGTGAGAGAGGGTGTTATTTTTCTGCAGCCACTGATAGAATGAAAGCTGGGGTGGCAATACTCATACACAAAAATATTCATGTTGCAGAGGAAAGAGTAATTCAAGACCAAGAAGGATGGTAATGTTATCTTTACTGGCAAATTTAATGGAAAATGGGTCACACTATGTAATGTGTACTCCCCAGACAAATCCAGTCATACATTTTTTGTCACTTTGGTTAATACTCTGGTACTACATGTCAAGGGACCCCTTTTTCTGATGGGGAACTTTAATTGTGTACAAGATCCACAACTTGATAAATCCCCGGTACATAACACTCAGAAAATGAAAGGCAAAGGATAGATTTCTTATGCCAGGAATTACAGTTAGATGTATGGCAGGTACTTCATCCCGGAGTCAAGGAATTTATGCACATCTTGTGAGCCCAGAATTGATTACATTTTAATATCCCATAATATTGTTATGGCAGGCATAGGAAATCCAATTATTTCAGACCATTCTCCTCTTTGGATAGAGTGGAAGGGAGAGACGCAGAATTTAGGGAAAAATTATGGAAGTTCCCTAGCTGGTTAAGAAACAATGTTGAATTTCAGGAGTTTCTCTGTAAAAAAAAAAAAAAAAAGGAAAGAGTTTGAGAGTTACAACATTCAACATAAGGAAACACCAGCGCTTTTTTGAGAAACTAGCAAGGTGGTGATATGGGGGAAATAATTGCCTATCTTATTGTTAGGAATAAAAGCTGAACAAGTCCATTATTCAGTTAGAGAAACAATTGGCAACGGCTAAAGATAGATGGGTGTGAAAAGGCTGTGCCTTGGCAAAAGAGGAATATAGACACATCTTGGAAAGCTTAAACACTCTGATTTACCAAAGAACACTGAGAATGATGAATGAGTCAGAGCATAATCTTTTCTGTTTTGGCAATAAGGTGTGGAAGTCATTAGCCAATGTGGTTCAAGTATGGAGAGGGAAGTCCTTTATAGAAAGGGTGAAAAATGTTCAAGGTTCTACAGTGACAAAGGGGACAGATATCTGTGCGGTATTTTGGCAGTTTTACAAACTATAGTCCTCTGAAGACACGCTACCAAACTTGCAAACAGAGGAAGATAGGTTTTTTTTTCAAAATATAGTTTTACCTCAAATATCGGAACAACAGCTTTGATTTCCTGAACAGGCCCATTCAAGCATCAGAAATTTCTCAAGTAATTAAGGGTAGTAAATATTGCAAAGCCCCAGGACAGGTGGGTTCTCATACAAATTGTTGAGCCCACAAGTTTCTGTCCCTCTGGAAAGCTATTTTAGAAGAGACCTCATAGAAGACTCTTTTTCTTCACATTTCAACAATGCCCATATAATGGTACTAGCTAAACTGGGGAAAGACCCGCTTTCCCCAGCCTTGTACAGAGATCTTAAACTGTGATTTAAAAATCTTAACCAAAGTGCTAGCAGACCGTCTTAGTTGGTTCACCCCTTCAGTCATTTCAAACAATCAGGTGGGGCTTTGTAAAAGGTAGAGCAGCCTGCTTCCATATAATCAAACTAATTACAGCAATATCACAGGGCAAGACTAAGCATGCCCCAGCAGTAGCCATAGGGTTTGATTCTGAAAAAGCCTTTGATAGGGTCTCCTGGTCATTTTTATTCTCGGAATTGGATCACTTTGGTTTCAAGGGTTCTTTTCTACATTATCTTAAGGTTTTATGTCGATCTCCCTGTTCTAGTATTATTGCCAATAGATATAAATCAGCTGATTTTCAATTGCAAAGGGGAGTCAGACAAGGTTGCCCTCTGTCCCCATTATTGTATATCTTAACCATAGACCCACTGTTGAGGAAAATTGAGGTTGAAAATACTATTAAAGGGATTGGGGAGGAAGGGTATACATTTAAAATAGAGTTCTTCGCCAATGATGTCCTAGTTTTTCTCACAACCACAAAGGAATCTTTGGAAAAGGTCCTCCAGTTCCAGACTCAATTTGGGGCATTTGCAGGCTTAACAATTAATAGGGATAAGTTGGAAGTCTTGGACATTTGGGTACCTTGAAGAGTACATGGGTTAAGGACTTTCCGTTAAAATGGGTAGCTGTAGACATGAAGTATTTGGGAATCAGGATTCCAGGGAACATTAGTTGAGTACATGAGATAAATGTTCATCCCTTATTGAAAAATCTAAAGATATCTCTCCAGCGATGGCAAGATCTTCCACGCTCTAACATGGGTAGAATATAACTTGTGAAAATGATGAAAGTGCCTAAGTGGCTATATGTCTTGCAGATGTTACCCATCTGGTTGCACAAAGGAGATATTCAGGAGATATATAAGGCTTTTAGGATTTTGATATGGAGAGGAAAGAGAGCACAGATTTCTATGAAAATTTTAAAGGGATTTATGGAGCGGGGAGGATTGAAGTGTCCACAAATTCAATTTTATAACATAGCATGTATGTTTTGGCACATATTTGATGGGATATTTGAAACGTCTAATTTCTTCCCACAGACATGATACATTACTGATTAGGTCCCCTCTCAATTAACTCCTTGATTAACGTTTCTGGGATGGCCATTCCAGGAGAACTTAAAGGACATTTATTTGTTAGATCCTGTCATTCAACCTGGGCATATTACATAGAGATACACTTTCACCATTTCTATCTATACGGAGTAATCCGCAGTTTTTGCCAGGTATGGCCAATCCGATCTTTCAGGGCTGGTGTGAGAAGGGTCTTAAATATTTGCATCAATTTTTCATGTCAGACCTTAGCACGCTGATGAGTTTTCAAGATTTACAATCCAAATTTCAGTTGTCCTCTAAAAAAATGTTATGCATTCCTACAAGTGAGATACTATTTGTCAAGTATTCTTAAGACTCACTGAACCTGGGTATGGTAGGACCCTTTGAGGACGTGTTATTAGGGAGCAGAAAAGACTCACCAACCTGTGCTAAATTTATGTACAGATTAATGCTCATCCCACAGGAAAATATACTTCTTTCTATCTTTAACAAATGGACAGGTTGGCCTGATCTTAACTTGAAACTTTAGGAATTTCAATCTTGTTTTTTAAAAATGTGTAAAATAACAGAAAATGTCAACTTATGAGAAACTCAATATAGATTTCTTCCTCAGTCTTATTTAGCTCCAGATAAAGCTTACAGAGCTAAACTTTGCAGCTTCCCAATCTGCAGGAAATATGAAGGGGACACAGGGGACTACATACATAGTTTCTGGAGTTGCCCCAAAATTTATAACTTTTGGACACAGATACGATCTTGTTCAAATGTTTTGCTTAATGAGTTTTTACCACTTACTCCTAAAGTCTGGTTATTTGGGTGATACTCTGATTTACCAGGCTCTGTTTCTCGAGAATGCAAGTTTTTATAGATAAAGGTGCCTTGTTGGCAAAGAAGACTATCCTTTCAGTCTGGGTGGGAGAGGATACTCCAAACCTAATGCTTTGGAAAACAAAGGTGTTTAAATTGCTCACCTTTGAGACAATGATGGCCAAAACAACATCTTAATCCAAAATAGAACAGCGTTTCAAAGTTTGGCGGGATTACATTGAATCACTTTCTCCTCTCCTCAGAAATGCAATCTTTAATTTATAAGGGAGGATTTGACTCTATTCCAGGACATGTTTGTTAGGTGAGGGAAAGTACCCATTTTTCGGAAACAAGATTTCAAGAGGTGTATTACTTTTGGTTCCAGGACTAGGTTACCAGGGAGATTTGGGAATTTAATGTTAACCCTTTAATGTGGATCCATGACCCTGCTGCTTTATTCAATTTCAGTTATTGTTAATATACCCTAACTCTCTTTTCTATTATTGACTAAGAAAGGTGTCAGAAAATCAACATACGTAATTTTCTATAATTTTACAATAGAATGCCCGAGAGAAGGGGGGGAGGGAGGGGTTTAAACATCAAAGAGACTTTTTCAAACTGCTTTGATATTATAGTAATGACTTATTTACAATTTTATTCAAAACCTTGTTTCGTTCGTACAAGAGAACGTTCATGTAGATTCGTTTTGGAATTGTTGTGTATAATAAGTGTTGTATTTAGTCTCTCTGATGGAAAATCAATAAACATGTTTGATACAAAAAAAAGCTTCGCCCGACTTGTCCAATAAGCGAAAACGACTTTTCAGAAGACCAAAGGTGTGTTCTATGACACAGCGGGTAGCATATAAGGCCTCGTTGTACCACGTCTCTGCCGGCGTATTGGGAATGGCAACGGGGGTGAGAAGCCAGGGCCTGCAACTGTACCCTTAATCTCCTGCGGCATGACAAAAGAAACGCATGAATGATAGCATTGTCACTTGCAGATATGAGTGGCAAACCACAGCATCCAAAAAGACTGTATAAGGTAGCCTGTACCTTTGCTGAGTCTTAAAGAATATTAGCATGGCCTAAATGACTTTCACATAAGTGTTGGTCACTATATGTGCAGGCTAGCCTTAGGCTAAAGGATCTCATCTGCTCATGATTAGTAAATCATATGTGGCTATTGGAAGTATTGCATGACAGGCCCTCCCAACCCAGCAAGGCTACTGGTGTGTAGCTGCCTGCCAACCTTGAAGAGCCATGTAAGAGTTGACACACCTGTGTTAGTAGCAAACGCCGTACCTCAGGCTGTGGATGCAAATGTCTCTCATAATTTTAAACATCTCTATCATATCCCCCCTCAGCCGTCTCTTCTCCAAGCTGAAAAGTCCTAACCTCTTTAGTCTTTCCTCATAGGGGAGCTGTTCCATTCCCCTTATCATTTTGGTAGCCCTTCTCTGTACCTTCTCCATCACAATTATATCTTTTTTGAGATGCGGCGAGCAGAATTGTACACAGTATTCAAGGTGCGGTCTCACCATGGAGCGATAAAGAGGCATTATGACATTTTCCGTTTTATTCACCATTCCCTTTCTAATAATTCCCAACATTCTGTTTGCTTTTTTGACTGCCGCAGCACACTGAACCGACGATTTCAATGTGTTATCCACTATGACGCCTAGATCTCTTTCTTGGGTTGTAGCACCTAATATGTAGCACCTAATACCCTAAATAGAAGGCACAGGGATTACTACCTTTAACTGATTAGCCTGATACTTGTTACACAACTGCAACATTGCTCTCTGCTTCGATGGCAGGGGGCGACAGTCAATGCTAGGTCCCAACTTTTACAGTTCGGGATATTGATATGCAGGCAGAAGGGATAAAGCACAGGACTGCTTCTATGTACAAGTCCAAAAAGCAAAGCACATTCAAACAGCATTGTGTAAATTATCATGAAGGCTGCTCACCCTGGAAAAAAAACAGTTTTGTAATAAGTTTGACAGTTGCTTGGTTTAGATTGTAAATATTGCTACCCTTAACATAAGGCTTGGAGTGGCAGTTACTACCATAAGAAACTTGCTGGGTAGACTGGATGAATCATCTGGTCTTTTTCTGCTGTCATTACTATGTTACTATGAATATTGGCCTCATGGACATTTCCTCATGGATTTTTTCCAAAAAAAAGAATTACCTCATCCATCCACCAACACTGACTCTTTTGACTATTTTGTATTTACTATGCATCATTTTTCTTCATATCTGTCCATCACCCTCCTGCTTCCCCCTTCTCTTTTGAAATCTCCCAGTCTATTCCTTCTTCCCTCTCAATACTTTCAAAACCTTTATCCAAGTTCTACAGAATTATATCAGAAATTTAAAGATTTGAACTTTCTGTGGCACTATAGCCTTTTTTCTCTATCCACATCTGGATCAGGTGCCAGAATGTGCAAGAAGAAAAGCCCAGAAACGGGACCTTTATGGAGGTCAATGGCAAAAATTAATTTGTCAGACCTCTCATTACCTAAGCTGAATCTGTTTCCTAACCGAGGCCTCAGTGGGGATGATAAGCCACAGGAACAGTGGATTGCAGTGTAGGGGTGGAGAGGAAATCCCAACTTGGCAGAGGTCACTGCAAAGAAAACAATAATTGTGCCAAGATAAAATCTAAAATAACTTGTGTGGGGGTTGTGCTTGAATTGGTCAATTGAATCATGTACAACAGATGAATGAGCTGCTTGGTAGCCAGAGTATATATTCTCCTCATGTTTAATGATTTTCATTTAGTCATAATTCCCTACCACCTCCTTTTTTTCTTTTTTAAAATGTTATGAACATGCTGTACAGAAAGCCTGACATGTTCAGGAGGCGAGAAGTCTGTCAATTTTCCTACTGTAATGATGAGGTAAAACACACTCCAAAAAAAAAAATCACGGTTGTAGCCAGTTTATCCATTAGAACCAGGGCTCTCAACCCAGTCCTTGAGACACACCTAGCCCTTCAGGTTTGCAGGATACTCACAATAAAATATGCATGAGACAGATCTGCATACAATGGAGGGAGTGCATACAAACCTATCTCATATGCTCATTGTGAACATCCTGAAAACCAGACTGGCTAGATTGGTACCAAGGACTGGGTTGGGAACCGCTGCTTTAGACACATATTCACATATGCTGTGGATATGGCCATGTTTTCTGAAACTTATATTTTCTATTACTACACAATCTCTTGTTTCTTACTTTTTGCTGAATGAGCAAACCTGAAATCTAGAGATGAGCTAACTTGTACCCCAGAATCTGATTATACCTTGATCCAGAAGCTCATGATACCTACCAAATCTAACTGCATAGAGTTATAGCAAAAATAATCAATGAGTCAATTTGCTGGATTCAGAATGTGAGAGAGGCAGATAGACTCATGTCGCTATGTGTCTCAATGTATATACTGTATATACCTCCAACAATAGGCCATTCTTTAACTCATGATCACAAGCCTTAAGAGTTGTCATGACAGTAAGAGCAAACATTTTGCCAACACTGCCAAGTCCTAATCTGCCTACATTTATACTTCACGTAAAGCATTGCTTTCTAGTGTATTGTTTCATTCTTTAAAAAAAAATTGCTTATGCACTTGCTTTGTTCATCTGTCTGTTATATCCTGAACTATTCAATCAACAGCAACCGGATTCTCCAAATAAGTAGGTCTAGAGGCCTGATTTTCAAAAGGATTTATGTGCATAAAATGGTCTTTTGAAAATTACCCTGGGGGGGGGGGGCGGGTTTGTACTTTTGCACATACTAGAAAGAGATGCTCTGGTTTTCTAAAGTATGAACATAAATCTACTCACATACATTTACACCCGCTGATGAAAAAGTGTAAGTGGGTGAGTATATGTCCCATTGGGTTTCGTGTGTACCAGCAAATTTTCAAAGAGAATCTGGGGCGTATTTTCAAAGGGTTACGTGCATATATTACGCGCGTAACCCCGAAAACCCGCTCCTGCGCGCGCAAGCCCCAGGATGCACGTATGTCCCGGGGCTTGAAAAAAGGGGCAGGGTGTGGGCGGTCCAGGGCGGGGGCATGGCCAGAGGCCTCCGAAAGCCTACTAGGCCAGGGAATCGCGCGCCGGCACTCAGCCAGCACACGCAACCTACGCCTGCCCGGAGGCAGACACAACTTAAATAATAAAGGTAGGGGGGATTTAGGTAGGGCTGGGTGGTGGGTTAGATAGGGGAAGGGAGGGGAAGGTGCTGGGGGGGGGGCGAAAGGAAAGCCATCGGGGCTCCCCTAGGGCTCTGCGCGTGCAAGGTGCACCCCCTTGCGTGCACCGACCCCAGATTTTATAACCTGCGCGCGTATGTTATAAAATTGGGCTTAGATTTGTGCACACTGGGTTGCGAGCACAAATCTACGCCCGCGCATAGGTTAGAAAATCTGACCCTCTACGGGGTAGATTTTCAAATAGCGCGATTTGGCGTACTTTTGTTGGCGCATCAGGCGCCAACAAAAGTACGCTGGATTTTAGTAGATACGCGCGTAGCCGCGCGTATCCGCTAAAATCCGGGATCAGCGTGCGCAAGGCTATCGATTCCGTATAGCCGGCGCGCGCCGAGCCGCACAGCCTACCTCCATTCCCTCCGAGGCCGCTCCGAAATCGGAGCGGCCTCGGAGGGAACTTTCTTTTGCCCTCCCCTCACCTTCCCCTTCCTTCCCCTACCTAACCCACCCGCCCGGCCCTGTCTAAACCCCCCCCTTACCTTTGTCGCGGGATTTACGCCTCCCGGAAGGAGACGTAAATCCCCGTGCGCCAGCGGGCCGCTAGCGCGCCAGGACGCGACCTGGGGGCAGGTCCAGAGGGCGCGGCCACACCCCCGGGCCCACCCCCGAAACGCTACGTCCCGCCCCGAAAACGCCGCGCGGATCAGGCCCGCCCCCCGACATGCCCCCAACACGCCCCCCTCGGAAAACCCCGGGACTTACGCGAGTCCCGGGGTCTGCGTGCGCCGGTAGGCCTATTGAACATAGGCGCACCGGCGAGCAGGGCTCTGAAAATCCGCCTCTATATGTATAAGTCCACTTTGAAAATTCAGGCTAAAGTCTTTGGGGTAATTTTCAAAAGGATGTAAATGTAACATGCTATTGTAGCAATTTTCAAAAGCCAAATTTCAAAAGCCCACTTGCATGGTTAAAGTACATTTGCACGTGTAAACCCTAATTTTAAACATGTAAATGCTTTTTAAAATCAGGACCTATCTGAATGCTGTGCATGCAAATTACAGCCCCATGCGGCCTGCTGAAAATGACCCTCCCTATAAAAGCTACAAACTGAAATAATGTTTCCCCCTGAAACTTTGGGATCCAGCCCCAAACTGAAAAATAATTACTTTTTCCACTAAATGTATGCCTCTAGCCCAAAATGTTAAAAGAAAGATTTTGTCGGTGCTCTTGTTTTAATTTGGAAAAAATCCATCTTATTGTAATCACTCAGCTGCAGAGACTGAAGTGAACTGTGTGTGGTCTTTCATTTTAACAAATCTTACTCAAAATAAAGCAAGTACCTAAGAAACAGCCAGTCATGGAGTGGAAATGGTGTACATCTTTTATTACTGGCAAATCACATGGGGTTTGTTTTTTTTTAATCTCCTTCTTTGAATCCACACTTTAGCTCTTTATTCTATGTTCCCATTTTATAGACATCAAGATGACAGCTGCATGGAGTTCTGATCAAATTGTCCCAGATTTACTTTGATGTATAATAGTGATAGCGACTAAACAGAAGAAGCTTTAAAAATAATAAGTAGTAATATTTCATCAAACACAAAATAAAAGTCACAACAAAAAAGAAAAAAAACTCCTAATGTTTTTATTTTACCTGACAGCTTTATTTTTTTTTTAGTTTTGGTTAGTCCTATGGCTTTGAAGCAATTTCTGGAGCTTTGCCAGAGCCTTTATGCTAAAGAACAGGCACGAATTCAGAAATCTAAGACAGAATTTCAGTTTTTGTAGTTTTCAAGGCTATTATTTAATTTAATTCAGGCTAAAAGGGTAACAATGCACTTAGGTTTTCAGATGTTTGCTTTGTCCTAATGAGTCACATTGTCCATTAAGTGATTAAAAATATGATTAGACAATAAAAAAAAACCAAACAGAGAATAGTGCAAAAGGATTTAATGTGGAACTCTTACCGGAACCTTCAATTAACATATCCAAAGCAAAGCATAAGCATCACTATTATAATTCAGTACAGTCAAAAACTAGAGAGAAAGGTCGCTGGAGATAGTTCAACAAATAATGTGAATCCACGATTATTGCCGATCTAGCAAAATACAAATTTAGATCTTATTACTATACCATTTATTGAGACTGGGAATTCAAAACCTCATTTCAGTAATGTGCTGGAGCCTCTTGTTAAACTGCATTATAAGAACAAAAAGTATCTCATAAGGGGAGAAGTGGTAGTGAGATCTTCTTGTTAAGCAATTGGTAATGATGAGAACCCCTTGGTAAGAAACTGATGGAAAAGTGTGAGTGAGCAGATTAGAGGGGGCTGCATGTGAGTGAGGTGATTGGGAGTGTGAGAGGGTGGTGGTGAGGGCAACGGCATGGCAAGAGAGCGAGAGAATGAGATACAGTGAAGATATTAGAAGAGGTGCAGTGGGATCATGGGTTGATGGGGTGAGAGTGAGGAGATTGAAGGGATTGGATGGGTGCATGGGTAATAAGGGATTTGGAAGGGCTGCAGAGGAGGGAATGGGTGGAGGAGAAAAGCAACTGGAGTGTGTGTGTAGGGGGAAAGAAAATGCATGAAAAAGAGTGAATGAAGGAATCGGGGAAGAGAGTGAGGAAATTGGACTGGGTGTGGAGAATTGGGGGGAGGGGGTGTTACAGGGTGTGTGTGTGAGCGAGTGAGTCCAGAAGATAATTGCCATGCTGGATCAGACCTAGGTCATTCAGCCCAGCATCTTGTCTGTGATCAATATAGGTCACAAGTATCTTGAAGATCCCATTAAAGTAGATCTATTTCCTGTTACCCATTACCAGTGATAGCAATAGCTTTCTTTAGTTTACCTGGCTATTAATGTGTTATGGGCTTGTCCTCCAAGGAACTTGTCTAAACCTTTTTCATACCCTCAGGGCCGGAGGAACCACTAGGCAAGCTAGGCCTGTGCCTAGGGTGCCACAATTTAAGGGGGTGCCGTGGCAGGCAGCAGAATTTTGAAAGGCAAAAAGTGCCCTTTCAAAATTCTGCCAACCCCCGCCTCACCGTGCCACCCTCCCGATGCCCCCCTTGTGGTCCAGCGGAGGGCCCAGGAGCGATCTGCCACTCCCAAGGCCTCGGCTTCCACTAAGCAAAATGGCACCGGTGACCTTTAGCCCCTACCATGTGACAGGGGCCAACCAATGGCACCCGTAGCCCATGTCACGTGGTAGGGGCTAACGGCCACCGGTGCCATTTTGGTTAGTGGTAGCCAAAGCCCTGGGAGCGGCAGATCGCTCCCGGACCCCCACCTGGACCACCAGGTATTTTGTAAGTTTTCTTTTGATGGGGGGTGGAGGAGTCGGGGCTATGGCTGGGGGCGGCGCAAGGCTGAAGGTGCCTAGGGTGCCCAATCCCCTTGTACTGGCCCTGCATACCCTGCTATGCTAGATGCCTTGATCATGTCCTCTGGCAACAGATTCCACAACTTGATAGTTGAAACTGATGATACATACATAATAATCTGGAAAAGAGAGAAATGAATGAGATTATCAGACTTATAAATGACACAAAATTATTAAAAATTGTTAGATCATGAACCAATTATGAGGAAGTGAAAGAGGAGAGTGATCCACTGGGAATGGAGGAATAGCCCAGTGGTTAGAGCAATGAACTGAAACCTAAGAAAGCCAGCATTCAAATCTTGCTGATATACCTTGTGACACTGGGCAAGTCACTTCATCCTTTTCCCTTGATAAAAACTTGGATCATTTTCAAACAACTCTGCACAGCCTCATATGGGCACACAGAGATCTAGTATAGCATTTTATAACCTGTGCTTATCTGGTCCGTATAGATTATAAAATATGCATATATCCAGCCCCAATATATAGTACGTGCATACGTTTCATTACACACGAATATTAGCATTGTATTCAAAGCATGTACTTTTTCTATTTTATAAACATGCCTGCGCATATTTTATGCACAAAAAAAAATAGAACTTTTTCACTTAAAACCCTAATTTATATGCAGCAGTAGGTATATTTTTAAAATGCACGTGGGATTGAAATCAACAGTTTGCCGAATCTCAACTAGTTCACCTAATCCACCTCCATTTCATTGAGAATCTCCTAGTACTTCATCCCAACTAATAGCAAACAGATGAGTCTGATGTCAATTGTGCCATATAATTAACAGGTAAAAAATTACACCAATAAGATGCCTCATGCATTCAGGTAAATCTTTTATAACAACTTAGATGCTTTCCCTTTGGCTGCCCCCTGCCCAGAACGCCCCTAGATTACCACTTTTCTTGCATGGATAAATGTGACTGCAAAGCCAAAAATATGCTCATACTTTTGATGTTTATAAAATAGCATGGACATGAGGTCAAGCCACTTATGCGCATTACCCTCCATTGCCTCAGGTACAGAAACTTAGATTGTAAGCCCTCTGGGGATAGAGCAATACCTACAGTACCTGAATGTAAACCGGTGTGATATCTCAATTGAGATCGAATGTCGGTACATAAAAATAATAAATAAATAAATAAATAAACAAATATATGCTAATTTTACGCACGTAATTCATATGAAAATGGACCCATAAGATTGTTAGTCCTTTAGGGACTGGGAAAATACCTATAGTATCTGAATGTAGCTTGCATTGAGCTACCAATGAAAAGGAGTAAACAAAATCTAAATAAACAACAATAAAAGCTTGGGCATCTAGCAGCTGGCAGATTACATTTAATGTGAACAACTGCACAGTGGTGCATATAGGGAAGAATAGTCCAAGTCATAGATACACAATGCTGCTTGAAAACAGTTAAAATGCATGCTCCGATGGTTCTTCATTTCATTCAGCATAAATATGTTTTCACTGCTATCAAGTGATCCGTACTTGAGCTAATAAGTGATTGGGGTGGGTGAGCAGGCAAAAATCGTACATCAATGTGAATAACAGTGGATTTATCATTTAGAGTCAGTAATTCCATCTGGATTAAATGCTGAAATTGAATGGAGTGTATTTTCTGCTCTTTTGACTGGAATATTAGAAGCAGGCAGTCTGTAGATCACGTTGCCATCTTTGTTAAACTTAAATTGAAACTAGAAACAGCTGACTGTCAAAAGAATCACTTCAGCTGATTGTCATTTCATAGACGCCAACGTGTCTGAGATCAAATGTACACACAGACCTCTTTTTAAAAATGGACTTCAGCTTTGATAATGCTGTTGAAGGAAGATAGTGGTTTCTTGACTTCTAATTCTTAAAGTTGCAATGTATAACCATGTTTAAATGTGCACTGAGAGATGTCTATGTTTTGCGGAAATGCTGTACTTCCTACGTCACTATGTTTGTTTTTTAATTTTTCAGTTAACGATGCTAAATAAAAGGGAATGTGTACAGTTCAAGCCCTTGATGCAGAGTAATTCAAAACAATGTGCTATATCGGGTTTTCTCTACCAAAGTTTCATCTTCTTTGCTCAGAACCTCTAAAAGGAAGTAAAGTTGCAGAAACTGCTTTTTATTTCCATTATAAAATTTTCTAAAATTATGTGAATGGATAAAAATTGGCTTGGATCAATGATTAAATATGACCTGTAAAATGTAGCAAAGGAGTAAAATACAAAATATTCATGCTCGTGAGTGTTGTGATGATCCATTCTGATTGCACAACCTATAAGGTGAATTTTAAAACCCAGATGCATGCATTAATTAGGGGATGCCCAAATATGTTGGGCTCATGCGCATCAAGGGATTTTAAAAGCCACCCAGATACGTGCGTAAATGCCGCTGTGCGCACGTCTTAGAAGTTTTCAAAAAAGGGGCGTGGCATGGGCATGCTCTGGCAGGGAGAGGGCATGTCAGTGTGTGAAGCTAAGATGTACAAATAAATACATGATCCAGTGCACGCCTGGGCCCACTGCGGCATAACTTTATTTCTGTTATGAATGCCAGGTAAGTTATAAAATAAAGATAAATAGATCAGTGGGATTTTAAAGGTCAGGGATAACCGGGGGGAGTGAAGGCTATTAAACCAGGGGGGATGGAAGACCTCACGCTTAACTGGATGAACTGGTAAAACTGGAAATGCCTGGACCCCTCTTTAAGCAATAAAAACACACTTTAAATCTGATGCAGGGCAACAGAATGCACAGCCAAATACCACACAAGTCAAGATGATCCTAAATCAGGAAGATCCACACCCCTGCAACCCCAAGAATAATCCTCCTAGACTTCCCCAATATTTGTCAAATGATATGGTGTGGGGTAATGAACTAAAACAAAGACTATGAACAGTGGTTATTTTGATGCTGATAAAAGAAAAGTTCCTATAAATACAAGGGGCAAAGTCTGTAGATATGGCTTTACCAATAAACTTTGCACCAATTTTTGAAGAAAAATTATGAGTGTGCTTTGCCACAATTTACAGAGTAGCCATGGACTTTTGCACTCGCGTGGTTGCACAGGCAGATTTTGTAAGGAAAATAACATGCGCAAGCTGGCTATTTGCTGATCCTGTCCAAAACAGGTTCCTGGGAACACCTCCCCTAATGCAGTGAAAAGTATGTGCAGTTGCCTTCCCACACCGAGGGAAGGCAACTTCAAGGCATCTACGTTTACGCACATAAATAACTTTGAAATTTGTCTTTAGGAAGTTACACAAAAAACACCAAAAAACCCCGCTTCCAAAAACAATTAATATTACTGACACTCCACGACTTCAATACCATCTAACGCGTGCTTAGTGGCATAAATGCAGTCCATTTAAGGGTGTAATTTTCACACTAATTACATAGCTGTATAGTCCTCGGGAATTGTTTATCCACGGTGTTTGGATCGATATTCAAAATAAAAGTATCTCACTGTGCAAATTGCCTAAGGACTTCATGGGAAAGCAGTGGAGCTTTCTCGTCCTTAGGCACAGCCAACCTAGCACAGCCATCTTAGCAGGAGAGTTCCCAGAATCAGGAGAGTTCCCTGCCGCTGGACACGTGGCATCAATTCTAAGGTGAAAAATGTAGGCCTCGGTCTCCACCTCTAGCCCCTCCCCCATAAATTAAAACCAAACAAACCAGAAATTAAAAATAAAGCAGGCAAACAGCAACGTCTTCCTTACTGCCACAGAAGAAAAGCTCCAGGGGGATTGCGATACACCTGCTAATGATTAAATCTGTCACTGAGTAAAGCATGACAACTGGCAAGGCCAGGAGTGTTTTGCTGATTTAGAGGTCATGCATGGTTTATGCAGAAGTGCTATGGACAGAGGCTTTGATTCAGACTGGTGGCTCCCAAAACTCATCCTCTAGATCTAGATGCTGAGAAAGGTCAGATTTTCAAAGCCAGCAATAGCAGGCAAATTCATCTACTCTTAGACCAAATAATTGGAAACATCTCATGAATATTCATTGTTCAGATTCTGAGGACCAGACTAGTCTATGGTTCTCAAAGACAGATTTGGAAATGAACTATTTAGCCATATTTTCTTAAATCTTATCTACCTGAAGGACTACTGGGCAGCTACTGAAGAGTGCAGATTCCCAAGGGTACCCATGGACTCTCCCAAGGAAGCTCTATTACTTCACATGGAGTTGCTTGCAGATTAATACAGAAATGGGCAATTCACTAGCTGTATTTCTCTCCATACTTAGCTTCAGACTAAGAGTAATCATTTGATTAGAA
The DNA here is from genome assembly GCF_901001135.1 of Rhinatrema bivittatum. Taxonomy (NCBI): domain Eukaryota; kingdom Metazoa; phylum Chordata; class Amphibia; order Gymnophiona; family Rhinatrematidae; genus Rhinatrema; species Rhinatrema bivittatum. The sequence goes on from NC_042617.1 coordinate 160,846,606, forward strand.
CCTGGGAGGTCAATATTCAAAACTAAACATTTAAATGGAGTTAGATGGATAACTTATGAGTTATTCATCTAAATGGCTTGAATATTGACCTCTGGATGAATAAGAGACAGTAAAAAACAAAAAAAAAAAGATTAAATAAAAAAGGCAATCAAGGAGACATGTACTTCAAGGCCATTTCAGAAGTATCTTCATATATGTGCTCAGGGGATGTATATTCTTTATCCATGTTACATAAATTTTGCATTCTGTCAGCATATATGGGATTCTAAGCTCCCTTGTAGGCCTACGGAGCACTGACCTTCGTCAACCTGCAACGGAGGATGATAATATAAGAATATAAGGCATAGACTCTGATTTGCAAGAGAAGCACAATTTTAACTTCTTCACAGAATGATATTTTCTTCTTATAGAGCCTACAAGTAAAACAGGGTATAACAGGAAGTGCCCAAAGCTTAAAACGTGGACAAGATAAAGCTACATTGCTTTGTGGGAATGTCCTAAGGTTGAATCCTTTTGGCTTGCCTTATTTAAAATAATTTTACATGGTGGGGATGAACCATTTCAGACACTGCCGAGCTGTGTCTGCTGGGGATGGATGCCAATATTTCTGAAGGTGGAAATCATCACAAGGCGTTTCTGAATAAGTGCAGTTTAGTTGGAAAACAATGCATTTTATTAAAATGGCTTGCACTGGATCCACCTGCCTTATGTACTTGGCATACCAAACTCGTTCTGTTATGCTTAGAATCTAAAACTATCCTATTGAAGCCTCAATCTTACCTGCAAAGTTTTGTACTAACTTGGAAACTGTTTTTGGACTCTCTACTGAAGGAGATTCAAGAAGCTGTTGATGTTTTGGGAATTAATGATTTTTGCTTAGATTAGTGCACTGAAGGAGTCTTTGTTGCCTGTCTTGTGCACATTTTTCTGTTCTTTATCTAAGTTATGTATTACCATTTCTTTGTACTTCTACTCTGCTCTTACGTAAAGTATCATGTGCTAATTTCAGTAAAAGATTATGTGAAAAAAAATAAAAAGGCAATCAACAAATAAACACGTTTACAAAAGAATACAACAAAGAAAAGTTTCTCTAAGCCAACACAGGGACAACCCCTGTGAACTGCAATGCAGAGAACTTTGATCTGATTCCCAGCCAAGGTCCTTTGCTCCCCAAGTTGGCTGGGGTTTGGGGAAGCTACAGAGGCAACACCCCTGCCTGAGGACTATTGCTGCAATGACTGCACTAGCAGGCCGATTCGGTAAACCGCGCATTGGGAGAGCCGGCGCTCCGAGGCGAGCGCCAGCTCTCCCAATGCGCGCCCAGGCCCCTCTCCTGGGCGCGCGATTCAGTATGCAAATGAGGGCCCACACTAACAAGGAAGCGCTAGGGGCACTAGCGCATCCCTAGCGCCTCCTTATTGGCGGAAGCGGCAGCTGTCAGCGGGTTTGACAGCCGACGCTTAATTTTACTGGCAATAGTTTCGAACCCGCCGACAGCCACGGATTCAGAACACGGATGCCAGCAAAATTGAGCGTTTGTCTTCCAACCCGTGAGCTGCGGGCAGATTTTTTTTTTTTGAAGATTTTTAATTTCTTTTAATTTTTGGGGCCTCCAACTTAATATTGCTATGATATTAAGTCGTAGGGTGTACAGAAAAGCAGTTTTTTCTGCTTTTCTGTACACTTTCCCGGTGCCGGCAGGAGTTAATTTCTGAGAGTAAAATGTGCAGCTTGGCTGCGCATTTTACTTTCTGGATCGCGCAGGAATAACTAATAGGCTCATCAACATGCATTTGCATGTTGAGCGTGCTATTAGTTTCGGGGGGGGGGGGGGGGTTGGCCACGTGTTTTCCACTCGCTATTACCCCTTACTGTATAAGGGGTAAGAGCGCATCAAAAACGCGTGTCCAAATGGGGGCTAATGGTGCGCTCGGCTTGAGCGCACCGTACTGAATCGGCCTGAAAGTGCATTGGAAGGGAATATAAAATAGAAGAAAATCCTTAGATAGTTGCAAATATTTGTGGCACCGGGTTCTGGTTCTAGTTCTGACTGACCTGGAAGCCCAAAACATAGAAACATAGAAATGACGGCAGAAGAAGACCAAACGGCCCATCCAGTCTGCCCAGCAAGCTACGCACTTTATCCATTTTTTCCCCCTTTTATTCTCTCCCACCTGTTACTATTGGCTTCCAGTACCCTCCAGCCCTAATTCCCCTCCAGCCCACCACCAATTTAGAGAGCAGCGCCGTATCTGCATCCAAGTGAACGTCCAGCTCAATTAGGGGTAGCAACCGCTGTAACAAGCAGGCCACACCCTTACCCCATACTCTTACCCACCCCTGTTTTTATTTTTTTTGTTTTTTTGTTTTTTGGAGATAGCAGCCCTCCATCCTTCCACTCCGTGAAGGTGGAACACCAACTACTGGCCACTGGCATCCCACTCCGTGAATGCCTCTGTGGCTACTGCCGCTCCGTGCAGTGTTTTGCTGCCTCCTCTTTATTCACGCCCTCTAGACTTGATGGATCCACAGTGTTTATCCCACGCCCCTTTGAAGTCGTTCACAGTTTTAGACTTCACCACTTCCTCTGGAAGGGCATTCCAGGCATCCACCACCCTTTCTGTGAAGAAATACTTCCTGACATTGGTTCTTAGTCTTCCTCCCTGAGAAGGAGAAACCTGTTGAGGGGGGCCCCTCTTCCCCACCCCCAAAAAAGTTAATTTACCTTTTAAAGAATATGAATCATTTGCTAAAACATATCGCTCAAGCTGGTAGTCAAAAATTTCCAGCTTTGCTGTCCCGTGTCAGATAAAGTTATCAACTTTATCCAGTAACTAGCTTCAATGTGAATTGTCACCAGCAATCCATCAATCAAAATCTTTATTTTAGCCTGTCTACCCTGTTTTTCAATAGCACTGGTACGTATGCATCTAAATTTTAACCAGATAAGTCATCATCTGGCTAAAATTTGGACAGATAATGTAGAGGTGTTTCAGGGCGAGCTGAGGTAGCCAAATTGGCTATCTCCGATATTGTCCAGACGTGAGCAGCAGGAGGTTTAAGTCATTTGGGAACATTTCCCTGGATAACCTTAGCTTAACTGGTGATTTTCTAAGAATATCACCTGCAAAGTAGTTGTTAAATAACTAACTAAATAAGTAAACAAATAGAGAGAGATTCTTTTCACTGTCTCAGTAGGGTCTCAAATAGCATCAGTGAAATGCTTGGGCCCTCTGGACGCAGCTTAAAAATACCCACAGCACAAAAGCATGCTTAGTGTGAAGATCAGTTATAAACATACTAGCTGTACCAAACAGATATATGCTTTTAAATAACCCAATTGGCATTTGAAAGAAAATCAAACCTTCAACATGTCTCTTTTTGGTAATTCCCCAGAGAGCAGAGAGAGCTGAAAGATGGAAAGCTCCTCCTACATTAATGATTCTATTTTTATGGAACAAACTGAGGTGTCTTTGCTGCCCTACATTATAGATCCTTCCCACCACCACCTTAAACATATCCAAAATATAAATAACAGCAGGAACAGCTGATATATGATTTTGGCGACGTGAGTTATTAAAAAGATGAGGGGAGGAGAATATGTTTTACTGTGCTGTAACCCTGTGCACAAATAAACCATAAGGTTCAATGTAAGGATGTCAATGCCTGAACAGGGATTTTGATATAAATATATAGATATACTAGCAAAACGTGCCCAGCATTGCTTGCTGTATAACATCCTGTGTGTATGTGTGCGAGTGCCTATTTCCATACCTGGGAACTTTTGATTTTGATCTTGTCATGGATTTGGGGGGGGAGAGGGGTGCACACATTATACACCAACACACACTAACATTCACATATTCACACACATACAAACTCATTCTCCCATTTATTTATTTATTTATTTTTTAAAAATCTTTTCATACCGTCGTTAAGCTAGTTGCCATCACAACGGTTCACAATAAGGCACATAATTTAAAACTTAAATGAGTTGAGTTATATTAAACAGGTGCCATCAAATACTGTAACATAGTTTCATATTAAATAGTATTCAGTGGTTGTGATAAGTCATGTCTACTTTAAGTATATCAACTGTAAGATAAATTAACACTTAAGTCTGGTCCTCTGTTGTAGCAATCTAATAGAGGTAAAGTAAAATAAAAATATATACACACACACCATTCGAGTAAGCTGATGTGTGTGTGTGTGTGTGTGTGTGGGAGTTCTTCGGACTGCATCATACAATTCCCTGGATTCTACTCTTCATTCTCTTTGTGGTATGCTTGCTTAAATAGCATACACACACACACTCTCACATGCTCTTTCTCACTCACACACCAGGCTGATTACCTGGTTTGTGATCGGCCAGTGGCTTTCCATGTGGCTGGACACGGTAGGCAACGTCAATGTGCTGGGACACCGGGAGGCATCAGAAGTTTGGAGTCATGGTAGGCTGAGGTAACTGCAAGCTCTGGATTGGGTATTCAGCCTGCCTCTAAATCTCCCAGCTGTCGGGGTTGAAGTTGGAATATAAATCAAATAAATAGTAGCGGAGTATTGTTGCTTCCTTTTCTGCATGCAAATGGTGTCAGTGATGATATCCTTATCCCATTCCTTCCTGCGGGGGGCCTTTGCTGGAGGAGCGCAGTAGCTTTGAGGAGCACTGTTGAGGGCCAGGAACGTGTTAAGCCCACAGGCGCTCGGGTGTGACGTCAGCGCAAAGTGGCACATCTTCTAGCTCTACAGTGCATGCCTCATCTAGCATGTAGATGATTCCAGGTGCTACGAGAGTTGGTGCAAGACGCGAGACCTGAATAAAGGGAACTTCTGTCGTAGCTTTGGTTTCAGCTCCTTTTCTGAGTGCAGGCAGACAGGCTGTGGTGGATTGTCAGGGACTATGGAGGGTTAGTAGTACTGGAGATTTGTACATGCATTTGTACTCTGAGGGGGTTCTACTCATCCTGGGTACCCGTTAGCACTGCAGTGCTAACGGGTACCCAGTTGATTGTTTCTCTCTTTCCTTCTGCCCTATCCTTCCTTGCTGCTCTTCACCTGCCCACCTCTCACCATTTTCTTGCCTGCTCCCCTCTCCCCCACCCTGTTCATTGTATTTTCTACCTGCTTCAGTTATTTGTAAACCGGCATGATATGCCCTATGAATGTCGGTATATTAAAAGTTTCATAAATAAATAAAAACAAACAGTGTACCCACAGTATTCATCTTTTGCTGGGTCAGGTCCTGCCAGCCACTCTGGAGCATCCTGGAGCAGATCATGGGCTAGGATGTAGGATTGGAACCTGTGGATGATATCCACTCTGCACAGGGGCTGGGGTTGACCATGGGTTCAGGTGCAACCAAAGGTCAGGGGTTTGGGGGATGGGAGGTCCTTGCCAGTGGTTGGATATTTGCCAGATGTGAGCTGGGAAATTCTAATATGGCACAGTGATTATCCAAGTTGGGCAACATCGAGTGCTTCTTTCAGTCTGGATGTTTTTTTCCAGCTAGGTCAGCCATCATAGTATGGCGGTTGTTGTGGAGGGGCTGGTTGCTTGTCTAGGAGTGTAGTTCCAGTGGACAATGGGCTGTCCCGCAGGGGTTTTGCAGCGGGTCATATATTTTGTCTCCTCAAGTATAGATTGGTGTACACAGGGAGGTAGAGCTTGATGATCATCCGTCTTTTCTTAATAGTAAAAACATAATGCAGTTATCTAGGTTTAGAGATGTTTTCTTGTAATTGCCTTTGTATTTATTTTAAGTGTTTTATATTGTGCGTGTTGGCTTGTATGCCACCTAGGGCTTGGTTTAGGAAGCATATAAATAAATAAATAAATAAATAGATAAATAAACAAACAAACAAACAACATCAACATTGCAGCAGGAAATGTGAAGGTTTCAGTGAGTCTCTGTGGAGCAGCATGTGTTGCAGCATGACTTGGGGTCAAGCTAGATGAAAGTCTGAACTAGAGGCGGTGGCTCATCAGAACATGGCTGAGCCTGGTGAGTTTGTGGAAAGTGAACTTGGTAGATCTATTGTGGCTGGTGGGTCCTCAATAGGATCAGTAGGTGTGTAGAGATTACTGGTGGTGATTCCCTGGGGATGCCTTGGGGTGCAGTTGTGCTGAGTATGGCTAGCAATGTTGCATTGGAGATGGCTGACAGTGGTTTTATGGCAGGGGATGCCGGTGGTATTGCAGCGGATATGTAGACTGGTGGTGGGACTGAGATGGATGGTACTGGTGTGGGAGCAACAGAAAGCACCAATTGTCAGGTCAACAGAAGCAGGCTACTGATAGTAAGAAAGATTTCGTTTCTGAGAAAGCTAAGAAGAGTAAAAGTAGGCATCATAGTGGTCCTATTTCCAGTTTACCTTCTTTCTTGTCTCTCCCCAGTACTGTACTAGCACCTCTTAATGGGGCACGGTGCTAGTAGAGGAGTGCCACTTTGGTGACACTTACAGAGCTGTGGGAGGCAGTATCTTATTCTCATACGAACAAGATTAGGAAACAGAAATATATTGATATTTTCTGTTTATTGGAGGGGAGGAGGAGTAGAAAGAAGAAAAAAAAGAAAGGGAAGATAGAGAGCTTCAAGGGCATAGAGTACAGGGTACAGACGACAATTCTAAATTGGATAAGATGTTTTCTCCATTTGGCTAGTGTAGTGGGCTAATGTAAAAGACCCACCATAGTACCGTCCATTGCTTGCTTATGTGGACAAAATTTTGATGGCTAAAAAGGATTGTGAGGGTTGGGTTTGGCTCAATTATAATGAGTGTTTCGAGGACAAGATGGAAGAAACTAAGCTTATGTCTTAGTGTACACAGGACGTAAACCTATGGCTCACCCAGATGACCAATAAGGTGGCTGAGGGTTGGCAGGTATTAGGAGCAGCTTTTGCAGCTCCAGGGTGTTACAAATGACATGAGCCCCTCTTGCCATGGAGCAATTGACGCAATTTCAAGGGCAGGGCCCTAAGATCTGCGCCAATTGTGGGTGAACAAGTCTTTGCATGGGCACGCTACAACAAAGTTCAAAAGTCTGAGGCTAAGGTCAGACAAGGCTGAAGAACTCGGCTGAAGCTGAAGACGGTCGTGAAGCTAGACTGAGACTGAAGCTGAAGATGGATGTGGAACAAGGCTGAAGTGGAAGATAGACATGTAGCAAGGCTGAGGCTGAAGATGGAGCAAGGGGAAGACGGGACAAGGCAAGCAGAAGGCAATTACATGGCTAAGGACATGCTTGCTGAGGCAAAACCTGGTTGCATGGCCAAGGTTTAAATACATGGCCATGTGACATCATCAGGAGTAGCAAACAGCCTGGTTTCCCACCATAGGGATCTAATAGCTTAGTGTGCAACATGAGCGTGTGCCTAGAAGGAAGACAGGAGCTGTGGGCCTACCCTGCTGTGGGGAGAGGTAGCCTTCAGCTGGCAGCATTGAGGTGAATGAAGCCACTTGTGTGGCTGTCCTGCGAGGAGTAAATGTAATAATACCCCCTCCTCAATCCTCTTTTCTTTGACTTCTAGGGAGATTTTGAAGGTACATATTTACCATCAGGGAACTCGGGGTTTTCAACATGACTTCTAGTGATTCTTTATGAAGCTGGAGAAACATCCACTGGTTGATCTTTTCTACAGACAAGGATCTTTCAGAGGAACAAAGACATGACTTGTAGGTTTCAAAATCATTGTGTAGAATGAGGACACCTCCTGCAGTATTGGCAGTTGCTTCTACCTCCATGACAAAGGACTTCAAAGATTTGGAACGGTCGGCTAGGGCTCCTGGTCATTCCTTATTGCATAATTTGCCTATGGGATACCCCTTTATCCTGCTAAGGCCTGTATTCCCGCCTACTCTTTCCTATGATTGCAACGTATATTAAATGGACCAGATTAAATAAAGGATGGGAGGGAGGATGTAAATTGTTATTTGAATATTGGTTAATGCAAAGTTATGAATACTTGCATAACAGTCAGGTAATGGCATGTTAGGTAGTTGATGAGTATTCTTATTGTACACCACATATAATAGGTCACAGCTTGGAGCGGGGCATGCGAGCTGGTGGGACCGACTGTTTAGATGACCCGGGTGGCCCCCTTGCTTGGTAACAAGGCAGGCGGTTGGATAAAGTATAGTCAAGTTTCTGGACTCATGACAGATGACAAGGTGTTGGTGACACGGCTGGTGTCTTGGGCAATAAAATAGCTCAGGTACCCAGAGGAAGTCACTGTTATTATGTATGTGTAATAAAGCTGCAGCCTTATATAACCAATCATTGTCTCCATATGTTACTGTGTTCCAGGTGTTCAGACGGGGGCCAGGATAAGGGTATTCATACTGCCTTCCAGTGTTACTAAGAATCTTCACTAGTTGAAATTTCATAAAACTCGCTGGTTGTTTGTTTTGAATTGTTTAAAAAAATATGCAATTGAGGTTTTGCAGTTTTCCTCTGATAAGTATTTTTTGCCTTCTACTTGCTTTTATTTGCCTGATAAAGAGATGTGTTGGCTCCCTTTGCTAGTCCCGATCACTCTCTTTTCCTTCAGATATATTAATAAGAATATAACTAGATCTACATTGGTGGTTTCCTTTGTTTCAGCTAGTGATGAAGAGATTTTCTTTCAACATTTTAAATATAAAGGATCTTTATTTTGTGGTCATACAGTGCAGGGGTTTCCTGATGTTTCTAGGGAGTCACAAGCTAAGAGGAAAATGTTTCTCCAACTAAAACCTCAGGTACTATCAATGGGGGCTTCTTTTTCTTAAAATTCCCCTGTAAATGTTTAGTTGAATGAATATCAAGGTAATAAGTTTATTTTTCTTCTACCACTTCTTAAACATTTATTACAGATAAAATATCTTGATTATGTTTCTGTGAATTAGATTAGTAGGGGGGCTAAAATATCTAGGAAATCTTTTTGCATTTCTTTTACTCTTACTGTGGCTCTTTTCCTCTATAATGAGAACTAATTAATTGTCAACGAGAATTTGCAATGTATTTCCTAATTTTTTTTTCTGATTTTCTTAGTTTTGCATCATAATTTTAATAAAATTCAAACTTTAAATAAAAAAAAATATGTGTCGCGTTGATAACAACATAACAAATGGATGCTAAATGCCCAGGAACAGAACTAATAATCCGTAGTAGCTGTCTGATATCAAATACTTCTCCAGTATTTCAATTTAATGGCCACAGTATTCCCATTGCCCAGTCAGTGCAAAATCTAGGTGTCATCCTAGATTCCATCCTCAGATCATCAGTAGTTAAATCATTTTAAAAAGCTGAGCACACTTAGGGGCGGATTTTAAAAGATTTACGTGTGTAACTGCTCCTGCGCGCGCCAAGCCTATTTTGCATAGGCCCAGCAACACACGCAAAGCCCCGGGACGTGCATAAGTCCCGGGGCTTTGTGAAAGGGACGGGGTGGAGCGAGGCCTCCGGCACAGCGGCCGTGCTGGTGGATTGTATGCTGGCAGCCGGCCGGCAGGTGTAATTTACAAAATAAAGGTGGTGGGGGGGGATTTAGGTAGGAATGGGGGGCGGTTAGATAGGGGAAGGGAGGGGAAGGTGGGGGGCTGAAGGAAAGTTCCCTCCGGACCTCGGAGCAGCCTTGGAAGGAATGGGGAAAGTCATCGGGGCTCCCCTAGGGCTCGGCGCATGCAAGATGCACTAGTGTGCACTCCCTTGCGCGCCGACCCTGGATTTTATAACATGCGCCTGGCTGTGCACGCATGTTATAAAATAGGGCGTAGATTTGTGCGCGCCAGGTAGCGCGCACAAATGTAGGCCATGCGCGTAGGTTTAAAACTCTGCCCCTTAGAGTTCTACAGCCTCTTTTTTAACCACAAGTTTTCCAGACTGTCTTTTAGGCACTTATGTTGACAGGCCTGGACTATAGTAACTCACTATATAAAGATTTACCAGCAATTAATATGCAAGCTCTACAAATAGCCCAGAATACTGCAGCCAGAATTCTAACAGGCACACAAATGAGCGACCATATTACTTCAGTTCTCGCTTCATCGAGCTGGCTCCCAATCAAATGGCAAGTGCATTATAAACGAGTAACTCTTATTCATAAGCTACTGTATAATGACGCAGTTCCTTAAGCCAACAAAGCTCTGCGTGTATACAGACATGCACATTATGGTTGGCTAATAAAAACTTACTGGAGGTACTTTCTGCAAAATTGCCACTCCTGGACAGAGACAGAGCTTTCTCCATAGCAGGACCAGTAGTCTGGAACTCTCTTCCTGAGCAGCTCCAAACTTTTGCTTGTTTGAAGTCATTTTAAAAAGCTCTAAAAATGTATTTGCACGAGTTCAAATCTTTGATGCATTTATTTATATCATGTCGCTGATACACAAAGCCATTCAAAACAAAAAACAAAACAAAAAAAACAAAACAGAGAAATGCACTGGTTCACAGATCAACTACAATTCAAAACGTCTTCCCGCCCAACGAGATTTCAGAATTTAGCCAAACTAAATATCCCAGCACCCAATCTGACTAAACTTTCTAGTACAAAAGAACGATCTTTCATCATTGCTGGATCAACATTATGGAACATTATGGAACATTATGGAACCCTCTGAATTACGCCAGGATCTCTGTCACAAAAAATTTAAACAAAACCTTAAAACCTGGCTATTTAAAAAAAGTCTACTATCAATGATCTGAATCCTCAACTACTCTTCCTAACTGCCACAATCTCTCATATATTGCTTATATTCTATTAATACAAAGTTATATACTATATTGTATTCGTTCAGTTACCATGTTATATTGTAAAGCGCAATGCTGAATTACTGTTTGAATGTAAACCGAGGTGATGTTATTCACGTACTCCGGTATAGAAAAAAAATCTATAAATAATTTATGTTGTGGTTTTGAACGGCAGTCTGATTTTGTTGATTTATGTTTTCTATGTATGTTTTTACCTGTTCTTCACTTCAAACTTTTACTATGAACACAGATAAGAAATCCTTTTAAATAAAAAAAAATATATATATACATTTTAAACACTATCAGTTTGCTGTAGGGTAATTCTGAAGATATTTTGAAGTCATTTGGTACTGAAATTCCCTAGACAAGGGAATGTTCTAGGATGAAAGTGTGTGTCAATGACTGTATTAGGGCAAAAGAGTCACGGGGTATTATTTGTTTTCATTAATTCAGACCCTCACTGCTCATGCAGGGGTTTACTGTGAATGTTTAGTCAGGGAAACACTATCTTATATTTAATTTTATTCAATAGATTCACTGTTCACTAGCGTCCTTGAAGAACGAGGCTTACATTGATACAGATTTCAAAAGAATGGCAGAAATCAGAATAAGCAGCCTCTCTTTTTTATTTCATTTCGGATAAGGAGTAGGTTCACCAGGATGAGAGGGCCGGGTTCCTGAGCTGGGAAGCAGTGAAGACATATAATCCAGGAATGGTGAATCGAGAAAGAGTAGTTCCAGAGGGCTCTATGCACATGAGCATCGTTTACAACTGACAAAGGAGACTGTACAGCCACAATAATTGTATTTCTGACCATAAAAAATTGAAATATATTTTTAAGTACTTCCAGAGACAGTATAACACCTATTACTCTGCTGTCATCTTCTGAGCTAGCGATATGTTAGAAGAGAATAAACATTTTCCCTTAAATTTGTGATATTCTTTTCCTGGATAAAAGAGTACTAAATAGTGATGTTATGTGAATAGGGACTGTTTTGTTGGTGCTCCTTGTATTTATATTGATGAAGAATATCATTTAATTACTAACAATTTTTTTAAAACAAAAAATTAAAATATCATTACTTTGATATGTAAATATTGATTGTTCTTATACTATAGCTTTTAGATATTTTCTTTTAAAATTTAATTTATTTACTGCATTAATCTCTCACCCATATCATTGGGGTAAACAATCATAATGTTAAATTTCACAGTATGGATGGATAGTGTTATTTATGCAACCCCTTTCTATTGAGGGAATTGTGACTGGTATTAATAACAAGTACAGACTCAATAAAAAAAAAGTGACATGGGTAAATGATCTTTTGCAAAATATTTCAATAGGTAGGTGTGGTTACATATATTTTTTCCAGAATGTGATAATTTATTAGGAAGAAATGCATATATGATTATATGTATAGAGAGAAAGCTATAGATATAGATATTACAAACATTTTTGTAATGAAATTTATTTTCCTATACTTTAAAACAATTTTTTTTTCTTCGATTGCATTTATACAAAGTGTTTTTATGAGTGAAGGGGGCTTGATGACATGGAAAGAATACACATGCTCCTAGTCATAAGGCGTGGATTTAAAAAAAAGTTTGCACATCCTTTGAATAAATACATGAATTTGGGTTGGCAAGGGGGTGCACATTTGAGCAACCTGCGCGCCGAGCCCAGCGCGCACTGCCTGTTCCCTCCGAGGCTGCTCCGATTTCGGAGCGGCCTCGGAGGGAACTTTCCTTCGCCCTCCCCCCACCTTCCCCTCCCTAACCCACCCCCCCCCCGGCCCTATCTAACCCCCCCCACCTTTGTCGGCAAAGTTACGCCTTTCAGCAGGCGTAACTTTGCGCGCATCGCCGGCAGCCCCACTCCGTCATCCGGTCCTGGGGGCTGGACCGGAGGCCTCGACCACGCCCTCGGGCCGGTGCCATGCCCCCGGGCCTGCCCCCGAAACGCCGCGTCGTTTCGGGAATGCCCCAGACACACCCCCTCCCGCCCCTTTTCGAAAGCCCTGGGACTTGCGCGCGTCCCGGGGCTTTATGCGCGCCGGCAGCCTATGCAAAATAGGCGCGCCAGCGCGCGGGCCTTTTAAAATCCGCCCCTAAGATTGTTACAACACCCCCTATTTTCTTGGTCCTTAATTCTGTCAATTAGCCTTACATTCTCTTTCTGTCAATCCGCAGTCATAATCCAGGTGATCAGTCTGATCCTCTTGTGTTGTGATTCTCTGTTAAGCAGAGGCGATCTAATTCAAACTTTTATTTCCTCCATAAGCCAACTGCAATCCTCCAAGGCCACAAAACATTTTTTCAGATATTTTCAATTGCTTCATCAGACACCACTGCACTGTTCCAGCCCTATTTTGTTTTGGTTGGCTTGCTCTATCATGAGCTGCAAATGGCAAAATAAATTTAATGTGGACAAGTGCAAGGTGATGCACTTATGGAAGAGTTAGCTACATTATAGCTACAGAATGCAGAGTTCAACATTGGGAGTCACCAATCAGGAAAAGGATCTAGGCATAATTGTTGATGATATGTTGAAATCTTCTGCACGGTGGGCAGCAGCAGCCAAGAAAGCAAATAGAATGCTAGTGATAATTAGGAAAGGAATGGAGAATAAAACAGAATATCATAATGCCTCTGTATTGCTCCATGGTGTGACCTCATCTTGAGTATCGTGTGTAGTTCTGGTTACATCATCTCAAAAAAGATATAGCAGAATTAGAAAGAGAAGGGCAACCAAAATGAAAGGGAATGGAAAAATTCCCCTGTGAGGGAAGGCTAAAGATGTTACAACTCTTCAGCCTGGAGAAGAGACAGGAAATATGAAAGAGGTCTATAAAATAATGAGTGGAGTGGAACAAGTAAACATTTATCAGTTGTTTACTCTTTCAAAGAGTATAAAGACTAGGGGACACACAATGAAGTTACTAGGCGATACATTTAAAATTAAGAGAAAATTATTTTTTTTTTACTCAATGCATAATTAAGCTCTGGAATTCATTGCCAGAAGATGTGGTGAAAGCTATTAGTGCAGCTGTGTTTAAAAAAGATTTGAAAAAGTTCCTGGAGGAAAACTCCATAAAACATTATTAAGGTGGAGTTGCAGAAATCCACCTGTTAACTCTGGGATAAGCAGCATGGAATCTACCTTTTGGGATTCTGCCAGGTACTTGTGACTGTTTTCTGTTGGAAACAGGATACTGGACTTGATGGACCTTTGGTCTGACCCAGTATGGCAAATCTTATGTACTGTACAGTACAATTTTTTACTCATATTCTTTCTCCTTTTAACAAAAAAAACTTGTCTATAATTTAAGAGATACAAATTCTCTTTTGCTGATAATGTTTGGCGAGGCACAGATAACATTAGTGCAGTGATGTTAGGGGATTCTCTCAGAGCTAGTCAGGCATGATACATCTCCAGAACTCAAAGCATGTTTAAAAATTGCGGATAACATTTGTTTAAATAAAAAGTTTTAAAAAAATATGGAGGGCCAGTACTTCCTGGCTGCTGATCTTGTGAAGGAAGTGTCAGCCCAGGAGTTCTAAAAAATTCTCACACTGCCTTAAGTTTATGGCACCCAGAGATTTCCCGTATATCTCTGGAGCCTTGAAGTAAGGCATTCATGAAGCTGATTTGCTGCTCTTCAAAACGATTCTGATTTGGTGACCTAGCATGATCTGGCAGAATGTCACCCCTGCTGGTCTGGTTAACAGCTTTTTTTCTTTATTTAGACCTGGCAGTTTTCTTGTGCTCCTTTAGGCTTCTAACTCAATCAGAACCAGGACCAAGATTTGACACCACAGACCTTCATTTTCAACTAACTGGGGATTTTTCTCTCCATTATTTATCCTCTCCAGCCTCACTTCCTCCAGTCTTTGCAGTGACCATTTTCAGCCAGGGGCCATGCACCCGGTCTTCTTCTGGAATCCTGTAATCATAAGTACTAAATCTGGCCAGTAGGTGTCACCATTGACTGTGACCCAACCCCACAGCATCCCTAGCCTCACCTGGCGATCAGAAGACTGAGCGAAGAATCAAACCCCGATCTCTTCAGTGAATCACCAGGTTAGCCCTAATAACAGCATTTCTGAAAAAAATTTAATAATTAAAAAAAAAAATAATAATAAATATATATATATATGTAACCTGCTGCCTTTTATATTTAATTTTGTTTTATTCTTGACGACCATTACCTGTCACTATAGAATACTTATTCTACATTGTGCATAATGCTAGGAGGGCCAGCTGAGCTACATATGGGAGAATGCTTAAAAAACCCTCAGGCTGATTTTAACCCCCCTGCGCATAAGAAATTGGGGGTCATGCACGCTGCACGCATTTTAGAAGAGGCCCATTATGCGCAAAAGAGCCAGGCCTCTATGAAGGGGCAGGTCAGGAGAGGGGCGGTCCAGGGAGTGGGGCGGGCCGGGACACCACCATTCCTCGCTCTGCTGGCGTGCGCAAGTTACTTCAGATCGGGCCCTGAAGTAACTTGCTGAATAAAAGGTAAAACAAAAAAAAAGGGGGGTTTTAGAGGGTGGGGAGGAGAGGGGAAGGGAAGGGAAAGGGATGTTTGGGTAGGGGGTAGGAAAGTTCCCTCCCAGTCTGCTCCAATTTAGGAGCAGACTGGGAGGGAACTGGGGAAGCCCCAATTTTATCGCCGCGTGAATTTGCTAAATTTTACCCCCTCTTGTGCGCACCGCCCACACATACGCGTGCAGATTTTAAAATCCGGCGCACATGGACGCATGCGTACACGTTTTAAAATCTACCCTCCTGTTAGC
This sequence comes from Rhinatrema bivittatum, assembly GCF_901001135.1. Lineage (NCBI taxonomy): Eukaryota > Metazoa > Chordata > Amphibia > Gymnophiona > Rhinatrematidae > Rhinatrema > Rhinatrema bivittatum. Next base: position 160,862,135 of record NC_042617.1, read on the forward strand.
AGGTAGGAGATTTTCTCAGAAATTTCACCTCCAGTAGCCAGACCCTGGAATTCCTCAAATTAGTACCCTGCAAATTCATGGGAGGCAAGATACACTACTGCTTCCTAATTACTGCCAGAGCCGGTTCAAGAGTACTTGACGCCCAGGAGAACCTTTGGTCATGCACCCCCAAATTACCTATTGGTGGCAGCTCCAGTAGAGCACTCCCTTCTTTGACAGTATTGGCTTTCCCCCTCTGGGCCTCGAGCTGGTAGGATTTTGCAGCTCCTATATGTTTGCGCTCTGGGTGCCCATCTAGATTGCCTAATGGAAGCACCAGCGCTGATTACTGCTGCTAACATCTTCTTTCCAAAATCTGAATCAGCAGCTGAGTGTGTCTAAACTATAGTCAAAGATCCTAGTTTCCTACAATTCCTCAGCAACTTCCACAAAATTTGCCTTCCACTGCAGAATTCTTTACTTTCCATGGCATCATGAAAGATCCGCAGTCTTGCTCCTGACGCCTCTTTGCCGGTACTGCCTACTTTATCTAACAATAATCATCCTCCCTGCACAGCTCGACTCTGGTCTCTTCCGGCCAACCACCCACAGGAGCTCTGGATTCACTTCCCCTAAGTATCTCTCTGCATTTTCCATAGGCTGCTGCACACTTCACACTCTCCCCTGCTACCACACACCTTTTTTTTTTCTCTCCACTCCTACAGTGCATCCATACCTCTCTCTTGCTTCTACCTTCACTCTGACTGCTGTACCATTCTCTTTCATCCCTAGCCTAGCTATTACAGTAAACCACCACCCTCATGACTCTCTTCTACTTCCTCTATCTACCTCCTGCTCAGTCACAGCCACTCTTCTCCCTCCTGGTCACCCCATAGCTCTCTCCTCATTTATAAAGTCAGTCTATAAAGTGCCACCTGACTCCTGCCAGTTTTTGCTACACCAGACTAACACGGCTATCTCTCTGAAGACTTTAGGCAATACTTAGTAACAGTTCTCACTTTCAACAGCGAGGCTGCAGGCTATGGATGTGAGATTACATGAGACAGTGTCTCGAAGAGAAGGGGGGGGGGGTGTCAAGGATGTTACACTAGAGGGGATGAAGGAGAGAAATGAAAAGGATGGAGTGAGTGAGGAGGGATAGAAGGGTGAGAGAGGAAGGAAAGGAATGAAGGAAAAGTTGAGAAGGACCCACTGTTTTTCCTGAAGCCCCACCCCAGGGACCTAATAAGATATACATTCTTGCATTCTCCTCCTTTCCTACATACTCTGTCACAAGAAGTATACTCATGTAACAGTCTATCAATTTGTGTTTGACACGATCCGCCCCTCCAGTCTCCAGAAGCTGAGGTCTGGCAGTAGTCCTGGCTACCTCAGCTAATGAGTCATTTTTGAGACGTTGAGGTCTCTGGAGTCTACACAGTCTCTCTAGAAGTGGAGTCTTGTATTGCAGCATCCATTTGTTCTGCCCTATCTGTACTGCACCAGAAATATATATAGATGGCAGTAGCTGTTCCACATAGTCATGTGCAAAAAAATGAGTTGTCCCATGGGAGCAAGTTGTGTTATGCCAACCTTAACATTGAACCTGAGGTCTAACAACTGCCTTGGAATCCTTAGAAAACTCTTAATTAGTTCCAGCCTTTGTAGTGGCAACCTGTACAGCAACGTGGTTTTTGTACATTTTCCTATATGATTTTTCTTCTATTTATCTAACAGCTCTGCTCCGAAAATTGAGATGGCAACTGATGCAAAAGTTTGTTGCCATTGTCGTTTATTGGGCTCATAATGCTGGGGTATTTCCCCTACTGAGTCTTATGAAGCCAGGGCAAATGCCCTTTTCAGAGAGTATGTATATGAGTCAATATAGAGATTGAAGTGTGGCCAGGTTTATTTTGTTACTTGCCCTTATATTGTGCTGAAATCCTATTCCAAATATACTCAATGGGCCGGATTTTCAAAAGGTTATTTTAAAAAGGCCCGGCGACGTGCCTAAAGCCCTGGGACGCATGTAAGTCCTGGGGCTTGCAAAAAAGGGGCGGTCCGGGGGCAGGGCCAGAGGCCTCCGCATTGCTGCTGGGCTGGGGATCACGCGCCGGCATTTGGCCGGGGCGCACAACTTACTTCAGCCCCAGGGCTGAAGTAAGTTTTAAAACAAAAAAAAAGACGACGAAAAAGGTAGGGGGGAAAGGGCGGGGGAGATAGGGGAAGGGAAGGTGGGGTGGGGGGGGGAAGGAAGTTCCCTCTGAGGCCGCCCCAATTTTGGAGCGGCCTGGGAGGGAACGGGGGAAGGCAGCCGGGCTCGGCGCACACAAGGTGCTCAATTGTGCACCCCCTTGCGTGCGCCGACCCCCGATTTTATAACATGCGCGCGCATGTTATAAAATCAGGCGTACATGTGTGTACGCCAGGTAGCGCGCACACATGTACGCCAAAAAGTGCTCCTTTTAAAATCTATCCCAATGTGTTTTCCTGCCCTTTTCTAAGGGGAATTGACTTCAACCAAGCAACTTTGTATGTTGAAAACGGAATAAGGCAGATCATTTACAGAAAAATAAGTAAGATAATGAATTGTGGCTTGGAGCAGCAAGGGCCCAAAAAACATCTTTATATATGCATTTTCACTCTAATCTGCTACCTTTATGGCCTCTGCTCCAGCTTTGAATAGCAGATATTTTTATCTGCTAGGCTGCCCAACTTAGGGGTAGATTTTAAAACATGCGCGCAGTTTCTGGCATGTGCACACCGATTTTATTAACATGCGCGCGCTGGCAAGCTCGTGTTATAAAATATGATGGCCACACGCGTGGAGGGGGGGGAGGATTTTGGGGAAAATATACGTGGTAACGCAATCGGGCCTCCCCCAGTTCCCTACTCTCCTACCTAAACTCCCTCCCCTCTTCCCCTAAAGCCACCACCCTCTAAACCTTTCCTTTGCACTTACGGTTTTTTTTTTATTATTTACTGCTCCTCTGGAGCAAAAGAAATCTGCACTCACCGGCCAACTGTTGGCGTGCACTTCCCCGGGACAGTGTAGAATGTTGGTGTCTTGGCTCGCCCCCACCCCACCCCTCCCAGACTCCGCTCCCTGGCCTGCCACTTCGGAGAGGCCTGCCACTTGTGCGTGTACCGGGGTTTATGCACCTGGCCGGGCCTGTCTTAAAATGTGTGCAGCGCATGTAAACCCTGGGTTTTATGCGCGCAGACCTTTTAAAATCCGGGCTTAAGTGTTTGCCTCTGTTCCCTTTCCAGTCTCAAAATATGTGAATTGACACACTCCCCATCCTTCCCTCGTGAGTTAGATTGTAAATAGTGTTTATTTTTGTCTTTTTCTTTTATCTTGTATAGGTTGTTTCTTCCTAGATGGAGATTCTCCATATTTTTCCTTAATTCATGTAACAACTTCCAATGTTAGAGAAAGTAGTTCATTAATTTTTGGATTTGCTAATCTGGAATTTATGGAAGGAATTGCTCCTCTTTATAAATTTTAGATTGAACTGTTTCCTGTGGATGACAAATCAAATCAGTAATAAAGGAACTAGATGTGGCAATATATAGAAATAGAAGCCCCTTTTGCATTTTTGGCTCTGTCTCCACCTACTGGTATCCAAAGGTCTGAGCTAGTGAAAGTGAAATGTTCAAGAAAGAAAATAAATCCTAACAATTAGATTATTTACATGTACCAGAGCAAAGGAACCCCCAGCATTCTGGAAAGACTTGATATGGAAAACTGTCACAACCGAAAAAAATATGACTCCCAGTGGATTTTAACACCACCAGTGGCCAAGTAATAACTCTGGCTATGTAAATGTCATAGGAATTTTTACTACCCAACATTCTACATGAGCTCACCAAAAACAATATTGAAGTTGAGGCTCAAATTATGTTACAACAGATGAAAAATTAACACGTACAGTTGGAAATCAGCCACATTTAACTCCAGATGGCTGTTAAAAGGTCATAAGTTAGAGTTTAGTAGTCTTGGCTTTATTCCTCATCACCTCTGACCCATTTCACAAAGACAAGGATGACATAGCTTCCCACCCAAAGATGGTCTCCATATGCAAGGATTAAAGAGTACTGACAGAGCATTGCAGGAAAGGTTATTCATATTCAGGGGGCAAAACTAAAAAGAGATATTGTAAGGACAAATAACCTTTTTTGTTAGGAAAGTAAGTGCAGATAAGAGTTAAAAGAGGCCACTGTGGTTTTCTAAAGAAGAGGAAAAAGGGTAGCGGGAGGAAGGCAGACAACGATATCTGGAATAGCTTTGAAAAGCTGGGAAAGAGGTCAAGAGGGTAAAGACCTTAGAGTCCTTGTGGACAATACACTGAAATCCTCAACTCAACATGCAGCAGTGGTGGTTAAAAAAAGCAAAGAGAATGTTAGGAATGATCCAAAATGGAATGGAGAATAAATGAGAAAACATTATGTTGCCTCTGTATCAAGCCATGGTACGACCATACCTTGAAATACTGTGCACAGTTTTGGTTGTACCATCTCAAAAAAAGACACAGCAGAACTAGAAAAAAAAATGAAAAGGAGAGTAATGAAAATGATAAAGGGGATGGAATGGCTCTCATGATGAGAAGCTTTGCAGACTAAGGGGTTCATTTTCTATAGCTTTCGCATGCGATAGCTAGATCGGGGTGGAGTCGGCACTGGAAGAGGAGGAGTCGGGGCGGACGCAGCGAAGACATCGCTGATGGCGAAAAGGTAAGGGCCCTTATCGCCGCCAGTAACGCGTCCAATAGCACCACCTTTCACGGTGGTGCTATTGGTTTGTGAAAGCTGGCAGCGATCGCACTGCGGTGGTGCGATCGCTGCCGGCTTTTGCAGGCCTGCCCCCCGCTTCGCCCCCGCTCTGGTACTGTGTGATTCACTAAGGCCTGCGATTTTAGAAAATCCAGGCCTAAGGTTCTTCAGCTTAGAAAAGAGATGGCTGAGATGGGATATGATAGAAGTTTATAAAATCATGAGTGGAGTGGCATGGGTCAACAAAAGATGGTTATTCACCTTTCAAAAAATACTAAAACAACCAACTAGCAGATTTAAAGCAAATAGCAGAAAGTTTCTTTTCACTCAGTGCACAATCAAGCTGTGGAATCTGTTGCCAGAGGATGTGGTGAAGGTGACTAGCATTGCAGGGTTTAAAAGAGGTTTGGACAAGTTCCTGGAATAGAAGTCCATAAAACATTATTAGCCAGGTAGACTAAGAAAAGCTATTGCTATCCCTGGGAGTGAGGAACAAGAAATATAATAGATCTACTTGATGGGATTGCCCAGATACTTGTGACCTGGATTGGTCACTGTCAGAGACAGGTGCTGAGCTAGATGGTCTGACCCAGCATGGCAGTTTTGTATTATGTTAAGATGCAAATGGAGAAAAAAAATAGCTAATATAGTAAAAGAAAGAAACAAGACCTTTTTTTAAAAGATATATTAATGATAGGAGAAAATGCAAAATTGAGAATGTAAGACTCAAAGGTTTAGGAGGGGGAATATGTAGAAGCTGATGAGGAGAAAGCAGAATTGCTTTAACAAATGTTTCGGTTAAATGTGTATTTATTATTTATAGATATCGATATTCCGCCTTTTCTCAAAGTTGATCTCAAGGCAGATTACAATAAATTTAAGTAAACAGAGGGAGGGCTTGGAATAGGACCACAGAAAATCATCACAAATAAAAATGGAAGTGAGGTAGACCAGACCTCAATCAATTTTCATGAGGAGCCAGCAAAGCTAAAAGTAGATAAAGTGATGGGGCGGAATGGGATAGATCTGAGAGTATTAAGGGAACTTCAGGAAGTTCTGGCAACTCAGTTTGACATTTTCAGGGCTTCTTTAGAATAAAGAGTGGTTCCAAAGGACTGGAGACAGGAAGATGTAGTTCCTCTTTACAAAAGTGGAAGGAGGAGGCTGGGAACTACAGGCTGGTTAGTACCATCTCGGTGGTAAGTAAATTAATGGAATTGCTGCTGAAACAAAGGATAGGGCAGATTGTAGAGGAGATTATGGAGGAGTAACCCAGTGATAAGAGCAGTGGGCAGTGAACCAGGGAAGCCAGGGTTCAAATCTCACTGTCACCCCTTGTGACCTTGGGCAAGTACCCTTCACTCTCCATAGCCTCAGCTACAAACTTAGGCCCTCATTTATCAAGCATTTTTCCCATAGATGCAGAAAGGGAAAAAAATCCTTAATAAATCAAGTCCTTAGATTATAAGCCCAATGGGGATAGGGAAATACCTACAGTGCCTGAATGCAATCTGCTTTGAAGTGCTTAAAAAAACAGAATATAAATAGATAAATAGGATCCGAGGCAGCATGGTTTTAAAGAGGTGGATCTTGCAGACAAATCTAATGAATTTCTTTGATTGGTGACTACAGAGTTAGACTGGGGAGAGTGCTAGATGTAGTGTACTTGGATTTCAGCAAGCCCTTTGACTGACTGAGTTAGAAATAGGTTGAGTGGGGTAATGCTTGGCTGGCCGCAGGATGGCCCTGCGGCCGGTCTCACTTAAGCCAAGATGCCAGCAACCAGCACTCCACCCCCTAGGTGTGTGCATGCGCCACTGGCTGAAATAAGAAAGCCCCACAGCGGGAACAGGAGCATCAGCATGGTGGGGTATTTAAACCTTAGCTGTGCTCCCAGCCAGTGCCTCAGCAACAGGCCCTCCTGCCATGTCTACAGTGCGTGTTGCTACTGGATCCTTGCTTTGCCTCCACCTTGTTTCAACCTTGCCTCTGCCCCTGCCTCGTTCCAGCCTAGCCTTACTCCCACCTTGTCTCAGCCTTGCCATCTTCTTGCTTTGTACCTGATTGCCCTGCTCTTCCTCCCGATTGTTCTCCTCTGCCCTGACCATTGTCAGATACTGGCATTGCCTGATCTCCGCCTACCCCAACCTTTGCCTGGAGTCCAACACTGCCTGGCTTCTGTCTGCCTTGACTTTGGCCTGCTCACAAAGTATTCTTCTCCACTCCTTGGGACCTTCACCTAAATCATGTCTGCCTCAAACCCCAAGGGCTCAAACTGCAAGGGAAGAAGTCTAGACCTAGTCCCAGTAAGAGCAAGTCGGCCTGTTGTCAGTGAGTGCCCCGCTGGGTCACCAGAAGGGCAGCGAATCTCATCATAGTTCAAGGGCTCACACGCTGAAACAAGTGGGAGGCAACAAGGGTAGTCCTCAAACAGAGTTCACTTTGAGTAAGAGAGGTGTCTGCAGGGCTTGATCCTTGGGTAGGTTCTTTTCAACATTTTTGTTAGTGATATTATGAAAGGGCTGTAGGGAAAGGTTTGACATTTTGCAAATTATACTAAAATTTGCAGTAGGATAGACACCTTGGAAAGTATGGAAGACATGAGGAGGGATCAACTGAAGCTTGAGCAATAGTCTAGAGTCTGGCAAGATTTAATGATTAAAAAAAAAAAATAGATGGGTCATGCATTTGGGTTGCAAGAGCCCAAGAGATCAGTACAGTATAAAAGTGAAGCTCTGTCCCCAGAACTAGAGTAGGATCAGGGGGTGATCATCTCTGATGATCTTAACGTGGCCGAACAGGTAGATAAGATAGTAGCAAAAGCCAGAAAGAAGCTTGGATACAAAGGGATAGAAATATCCAGCAGGAAAAAGGAGGTCATGTTGCCTCTGCACAGGTCTCTGGTGAAACCTCATATGGAGTACTGTGTATGATTCTGGAGACCACACCTTCAAAAGGATATAAACTGAATAGAGGTGGTCCAGAGGGAGGCTAGTAAAATGGTCAGCAGTCTCTCTCATAAAGCATAGAGACAAACTTAAAGATCTAAACATGTACACCCTGTAGGAAAGGAAAGGTGAGATGTGATAGAGGCATTTAAATACACAGGAAGTTGTGGAACACGGAGCCATAGGATGAGGTTGAAATGGGGTAGAGTCAGAGTAATACAAGAAAATATTTCTTTACAGAAAGAGTGGTGGCTGCATTAAACAGCTTCCTATGGAGGTGGAAGAGATCAGGGCAGTGTCAGAATTCAAGAAAGCTTGGGACAATATGTAACATGCTGCTGCTCCCCGGCTGCTACACCACACTCAGGGTCCTGTACCTTGCGGCCCTGGGCCCGGCCTGGTGTCATGTCTTCTGCAGCGATGTCCCAGTATGGTTCCCGAAGTCCTGCTTCAGGGTTGCATCCTGTGGCCTATACTAAGGGCTTGCAGCACTCATGGGTTTATGGCTCACCTCCAGAACTTCCTGTGATGCACACTAATGACATCACTGCTACTCTAAAATAAAAGGAGGTTCAGTTCCCTTACTGAGTGCCTGAACAATAAGTCCTAATCATTATGGCTCCTGATTCTTTTCGACAGAATTTTGAAAAGTACAAAGACCAGGGGACACACAATGAAATTACTAGGCAATACATTTAAAACTAATAAGAGAGAATATCTTTTTACGTAACACATAATTAAGCTCTGGAATTCATTGCCAGAGGATGTGGTGAAAGCTATTAATGTAGCTGTGTTTAAAAAAGGTTTGGACAAATTCCTGGAGGAAAAGTCCATAAACCATTGTTAAGGTAGAGTTGCAGAAATCCACTGCTTATTCTTGGGATAAGCTGCTTGGAATCTATCTGCCCCTTGGGATCCTGCCAGGTACTTGTGACTTGGATTGCCCACTGTTGGAAACAGGATACTGGGCTTGATGGACCTTAGTCTGACCCAGTATGGCAAGTCTTTATGTTCTTATGATTAACATTTACTCGTTCCAATCCACTCATTATTTTATAGATCTCTATCATATCTCCCCTCAGCTGTTTCTTCTCCAAGCAGAAGAGTTCTAGCCTCTTTAGCCTTTCTTCATAGGGGAATCTTTCCATCCCTTTTATAATTTTGGTTGCCCTTCTCTGTAACTTTTCTAATTCTGCGATATCATTTTTGAGATATGGTGACCAGAACTGCACACAATACTCAAGATGAGGTCGCACCATGGAGCAATACCGAGGCATTATGATATTCTGTTTTATTCTCTATTCCTTTCCTAATAATCCCTAGCATTCTATTAGCTTTCTTGGCTACTGCTGCACACTGGGCAGAATATTTCAACGTATTATGCCTCAATCCTTTTCCTGAGTGGTGACCCCTAATGTGGAACCTTGCATTATGTTGCTATAATTTGGGTTCCTCTTTCAGATTCTTTGCAGAAAGCTATCAATAAAGTAGGTCAACCTTCCTTATAGCTTCCAAAGATTACTCCTGTAAATCAACGTGTTTTTTTTCCCTGGATTCTGATTTTGGAAACTGTTTTGACTTTATAAACAAAGATCTTACAGGTCTTATCTATTCAAAAAAAATCTGCCCATTTTTTCTCCTGTTTGTATACAATAGAGCTATTTGTTTTTTAAGCATCTCTAATGTCCTTCATCAATTCCCTCAGGCAAACTAATCACAAATACATTTTCAGTTCTAGGTTTATTTGAGTGCATGTTTCATTTTGTCTATTTAAAGAAGACATTTCCTTTATAAAAAAAAAAACCCCTGAAGATTCGACCCTCAAGTTGTCATTATCAATGTTTGCTTAACTAAAATATTCTTTAAAACTTTTCATCACCACAGAATGGGAATTAAATTTCAGTCTACTTTTCATCCAATCAAATCATTTATTGATCTGCTGTGTAAGCAGTTCAAGCTCAATAGTAATTGTTTTGAGTTCACCTCTTCAGCAGGGGAAATACATGAAGGTTCTAAAGAACTCCGATAAACTTGGGATTCTTCCCAGGAAACTCTATTTTTGTTTGGAACACAACACCCAAAATATAGACTGGTTTATTTATTTATTATTTTGTTATACCGAGTTTCATGACTAGAATCACATCAACAAGGTTTACAATTAACAATGTGTGTTTGGTTGAGTGTGAGCCTTAAATCCCTATAGATTATTCTGTCCCCATCACAGAGTCTATGTTTCCCAACCCTGCAACAAGTTGGTCAGTGCTCAGCGGGGATTGGAAGTGTGACCCCCCCCCCTTCCCAAAGGGAGGGGGCTGGGATGTCTGCATGTTTACATTTGTTTCTACGTTACCTCGATGACTTGAAACATGTTAAGCCAAGTTTCATCTTTCAGACATCCTTCTGGTTCGTAGCCCAGAGAGGGTGTAACAGAATGAAAGACCACACAGTGGTTTAAAATAAGCAGGAACAATTGAGAAGAAGTGAGAACTAACATCATCCAGGAGCAAAATATTTATAAGGTGTGCAAGGCAAGTTAACTGCACTAAGAACAGTGGCATTGTTAGCAATGGGCACAAGGGGCCCCTGCCCCACGTTCAAAGCTTGCTGCCCCGAGTACGGTGGGACCTACCGCAAATTTTTTTTTCTATTCCCGATGTCTTCCCTGCAGGCACTGTGGCCGTGTTCTATTGCTGCCTTTGATTCACCCATAGCTCCGGGTCTTGTCTCCCACTTAGACTCAGTCAAAGAATGTGGGAGAGGTGCGTGCATTACTCGGAGGGAGCAACAGAACAAGGACATGCTGCCTTGTAGGGAAGAGGTCGAGAATAGAAAAATAAAACAGCAGCGGTCGCCTCCTGGTTCATTTGCCACCACCGGTTCTGCTGCCTCTACCTCCATTTGCCACTGTTGGATGGGAGGATTGAATGCTGTCTTCCTTCTGCTCTTGGCTCCGGCAGCAATCATGGTCCCCACTGGGCCTACCAGCCTGATGGAGGGACCTGCCACCAATAAGGAGGAGGAAGGCGTTGCTATCTGGCAGCCAGGAGGCAGGGGGGGGGGGGGGGAGGAGGGAAATGGGAGAATTGATACTGTGCAAGAAGAGAAGGCATGACAGGCAGTTGGGGGGGGGGAGGGAGAGTGGCATGCTGGGAAGATGCTCAGGAGATGGTGAGCATAGGGTAAGGAGCCTAGGACAGGTGGGTTCAGGGGTTAAGGGGGATAGTTGGAAGAGGATGGGGGAGAGAGTGGGGTCAGGGGATGGTGGGCAAAGGAAGGGGGTTAGGGAGAGGGTGGGAGAGGAAGGGGTTGGAGATGGTGGGGGAGAGGCTTGGGGAGAATTCAGGGAGGAGCTGCATAGAGGGTTGAGGGGGGGGGGGGGGAATTGTTTTCAGGGGTGAGTGGAAGGGGAACCTTTTAATCCTAGTCCAGGCCTAGAATTTGCAGCATCAGGAAAGTACAGGAGTAGGGATAGAGGTAGGGGTAGGGTCAAGGGGCAGCAGTGTTGGGGAGTGGTGGCTTATTTTTCTACTGTTGCACTACAGAGCTAGCTTCTATGCATTTCCATTTTAGTTTTTATATGAATGTTTCCCTTTCTAATTTGTGGTTCCTTCTTTTGTATTTGGTGAGGGTTTGTCTGGATTCTGCATGTGTGATCAAGGTTAGGGATTCTGCTAATGTGCAGTTTCTGTGTAGGAGTCTTTTATAGCAGTCTGACTTGTCCTTTTCCAATAAGAGGTGTATTGGCCTTATAGGGCCTGGTGTAATTGAGGTGTTGCCTTTTCATAGATAGAATTGTTGCTGTTGAGTCCTGGGAGTGTTTTGATATGGCAGATTTGGCTTGTGGTGTAAACTGTATTCTTGGCAGGCTGATAGCTTTTATTGGATCTATAGTATCCAAAAATAGTATAACTGAACTATTGAGACAACATAATAGGTTCTGTTTTCAGATGTGAATGTCTCTGATCTGACATCTGAAGAAGGGACCTATGTATTTAAAAAATGTTGTACAATATTTTTAGGTAATTTTTTTTAGCTATCCCAGTAAACATTTTCAGAATCCCATAACTGGGATTTTCAGTATTAAGTTATTTAAGTTGTATGTACAATTTATTTTAGCTGGAGAGAGATGGTGGAGATTTAAATAATTTTGTGAAAAGGAATAAAGGCACACTCCACTAAGTGGTGAGAGGCCCTTGACTTGAAATTGGCACCACATTCCTGACAGAATCAACCAGAATGGTACATCCCATGGTTCTTGCAGTGTGATTGGTGCACAAACGTTATAAGGCCAGCAGGAACCCAGGTACACTATTCTGGGTTTGTGGGGTTATTTTTTTTGTTTTGTTTTTTACATGATCCTTTTGAGGAAGTGGGGACTTAATTATCAAAATCTCAGGGTGGGGAGTCTTAGCAACGCTTTTGGTGGGGTGTCCTGTTACTGGTCCATGGAAAAGTTGGCCACCCTGCCTAAGGGCCTGTGCCCCGGATCTTTGAAGTATCCATCAATGCCCCTAATTAAAGAACATCAAAAGCTGAGTAGGATAAAGAAACCCACCATAACAGAGGTGCCAGGATTAGCTCATTGTTTATAGTCAGAGCCATGTTAGCAACAGACAATTCAGATTATGAAGAGCATTTAATAGGTAAAAATCAAAGCTCTACAGCCCCTAAAAGCTTACTCCTCTATATGAACATAGCCCAGGGGCTTAGCAGCAATGAATGTGGCTACTATTTGGAAGCACATGTCTGAATAAGCTTCTTGCTGATGGAAACCCTTCCATTTGTAAACACTGTTGAGGCTTACAAAAACCTGTCACATCTTTTGGATTATGTTGACAAACTGGGACCTATCTGAGAAAACAGTCATATTTTTATATTGCAAACTGAACATTTCACTTGCTTCTGATCCACGACAGAGATGTCCTGGAGAGCAAATGCTAAGGTTGCTTCAAGTTTATAACACTGTAAAGCTGGCATTGAAAAAACTTGCAAGTCAGCATGTAGCTATCTAACAGCTTATCTGCCCATAAATGAACACAGATGTCAACATGGGTTTTCACTATCCAGGGGAGGAATTTTCTTCAAGTGTTCTGGAAATTCTACAGGAGAGACTCTGCCACCCAGCTTCCACCTCCTATGAACTAGAACAACACTGTTAAATGCTTCACGTTGTGGCCAATGTGATGGCCAACAGGCAGTCTATGCTGGAGATCCAGGTTCAGTCATCGCACAGTTTCTGTTCTTTGGACTGACAAGGGCTGCAGGGATCATTTATACAGCCCTTGGTCAGAGAAAGCATCAAACCATCATTCAGTAGCCACACCTACTGGCTGGCTTCACCAGATTACCAAGGGAGCTGTGGTCCATGCCCATCAAGCAGAGGATTGTCACTGAAATGGCAGAATAGGAGCAGAGAGAGGAAGGGGAAGAAAAATGAGGGAAGCCCCGTGTAGTTGCAAATGCAAGCATACAGGGTATGTAGACCAATTGAAAGCAGAAAGAAACTGGGTGAAAATGCTGGGCAAAAAAAAAACAATCAAACAAACAAAATAACCTTTTCATACTGTGCTTTCTATGTCATGAATATATGGCTTCAGTCAGTGCCGTATTGCCATGCATTAGGCATCTTTATAGTTTCTCTTAGAAACTTTTATTCTTACTGTAACTCTTAAGAACATAAGAAAATGCCATACTGGGTCAGACCAAGGGTCCATCAAGCCCAGCATCCTGTTTCCAACAGTGGCCAATCCAGGCCATAAGAACCTGGCAAGTACCCAAAAACTAAGTCTATTCCATGTAACCATTGCTAATGGCAGTGGCTATTCTCTAAGTGAACTTAATAGCAGGTAATGGACTTCTCCTCCAAGAACTTATCCAATCCTTTTTTAAACACAGCTATACTAACTGCACGAACCACATTCTCTGGCAACAAATTCCAGAGTTTAATTGTGCGTTGAGTAAAAAAGAACTTTCTCCGATTAGTTTTAAATGTGCCCCATGCTAACTTCATGGAGTGTCCCCTAGTCTTTCTACTATCCGAAAGAGTAAATAACCGATTCACATCTACCCGTTCTAGACCTCTCATGATTTTAAACACCTCTATCATATCCCCCCTCAGTCGTCTCTTCTCCAAGCTGAAAAGTCCTAACCTCTTTAGTCTTTCCTCATAGGGGAGTTGTTCCATTCCCCTTATCATTTTGGTAGCCCTTCTCTGTACCTTCTCCATCGCAATTATATCTTTTTTGAGATGCGGCGACCAGAATTGTACACAGTATTCAAGGTGCGGTCTCACCATGGAGCGATACAGAGGCATTATGACATTTTCCGTTTTATTCATCATTCCTTTTCTAATAATTCCCAACATTCTGTTTGCTTTTTTTGACTGCCGCAGCACACTGAACCGACGATTTCAATGTGTTATCCACTATGACACCTAGATCTCTTTCTTGGGTTGTAGCACCTAATATGGAACCCAACATCGTGTAATTATAGCATGGGTTATTTTTCCCTATATGCATCACCTTGCACTTATCCCACATTAAATTTCATCTGCCATTTGGATGCCCAATTTTCCAGTCTCACAAGGTCTTCCTGCAATTTATCACAATCTGCTTGTGATTTAACTACTCTGAACAATTTTGTGTCATCTGCAAATTTGATTATCTCACTCGTCGTATTTCTTTTCCAGATCATTTATAAATATATTGAACAGTAAGGGTCCCAATACAGATCCCTGAGGCACTCCACTGTCCACTCCCTTCCACTGAGAAAATTGCCCATTTAATCCTACTCTCTGTTTCCTGTCTTTTAGCCAGTTTGCAATCCACGAAAGGACATCGCCACCTATCCCATGACTTTTTACTTTTCCTAGAAGCCTCTCATGAGGAACTTTGTCAAACGCCTTCTGAAAATCCAAGTATACTATATCTACCGGTTCACCTTTATCCACATGTTTATTAACTCCTTCAAAAAAGTGAAGCAGATTTGTGAGGCAAGACTTGCCCTGGGTAAAGCCATGCTGACTTTGTTCCATTAAACCATGTCTTTCTATATGTTCTGTGATTTTGATGTTTAGAACACTTTCCACTATTTTTCCTGGCACTGAAGTCAGGCTAACCGGTCTGTAGTTTCCCGGATCGCCCCTGGAGCCCTTTTTAAATATTGGGGTTACATTTGCTATCCTCCAGTCTTCAGGTACAATGGATGATTTTAATGATAAGTTACAAATTTTTACTAATAGGTCTGAAATTTCATTTTTTAGTTCCTTCAGAACTCTTGGGTGTATACCATCCGGTCCAGGTGATTTACTACTCTTCAGTTTGTCAATCAGGCCTACCACATCTTCTAGGTTCACCGTGATTTGATTCAGTCCATCTGAATCATTACCCATGAAAACCTTCTCCATTACGGGTACCCTCCCCAACATCCTCTTCAGTAAACACCGAAGCAAAGAAATCATTTAATCTTTCTGCGATGGCCTTATCTTCTCTAAGTGCCCCTTTAACCCCTCGATCATCTAACGGTCCAACTGACCTCCCTCACAGGCTTTCTGCTTCGGATATATTTTAAAAAGTTTTTACTGTGAGTTTTTGCCTCTACAGCCAACTTCTTTCAAATTCTCTCTTAGCCTGTCTTATCAATGTCTTACATTTAACTTGCCAATGTTTATGCTTTATCCTATTTTCTTCTGTTGGATCCTTCTTCCAATTTTTGAATGAAGATCTTTTGGCTAAAATAGCTTCTTTCACCTCCCCTTTTAACCATGCCGGTAATCGTTTTGCCTTCTTTCCACCTTTCTTAATGTGTGGAATACATCTGGACTGTGCTTCTAGAATGGTATTTTTTAACAATGACCACGCCTCTTGGACATTTTTTACTTTTGTAGCTGCTCCTTTCAGTTTTTTTCTAACAATTTGTCTCATTTTATCAAAGTTTCCCTTTTGAAAGTTTAGCATGAGAGCCTTGGATTTGCACACTGTTCCTTTTCCAGTCATTAAATCAAATTTGATCATATTATGATCACTATTGCCAAGCGGCCCCACCACCGTTACCTCTCTCACCAAATCCTGTGCTCCACTGAGAATTAGATCTAAAATTGCTCCCTCACTCGTCGGTTCCTGAACCAATTGCTCCATAAAGCTATCATTTATTCCATCCAGGAACGTTATCTCTCTAGCGTGACCCGATGATACATTTACCCAGTCTATATTGGGGTAATTGAAGTCTCCCATTATTACTGCACTACCAATTTGGTTAGCTTCCCTAATTTCTCTTAGCATTTCACTGTCCATCTCACCATCTTGACCAGGTGGACGGTAGTATACCCCTATCACTGTAGTCTTCCCTGATACACAAGGGATTTCTACCCATAAAGATTCAATTTTGTATTTAGTCTCATGCAGGATGTTTATCCTGTTGGACTCTATGCCATCCCGGACATAAAGCGCCACACCTCCTCCCGAGTACTCCTCTCTGTCATTGCGATATAATTTGTACCCCGGTTTAGCACTGTCCCATTGGTTATCCTCTTTCCACCATGTCTCTGAGATGCCAATTAAGTCTATGTCATCATTTACTGCTATAACATTCTAATTCTCCCATCTTACTTCTAGACTTCTGGCATTAGCATACAACATTTCAAAGTTTGTTTTTTGTTTGTATTTTTATTCTGCTTTTTAATTGATAGGGATAAGTTAGAATTTTTTAGCTCAGGTGAGTTTTTAGTTACAGGCACTTGGACTACTTTTCTAATTATTGGAACCTCACTGTCGGGATGCCCTAATTCTAATGCATCATTAGTATCCTTTAAAGATACATCTCTCCGAACCATGCGCTGCTGAGCGACTGTCGGCTTTCCTCCCCTTTGTTCTAGTTGAAAAGCATGCTCTATCTCCTTTTTAAAGGTTAGCGCCAGCAGTCTGGTTCCATCCTGGTTAAGGTGGAGCCCATCCCTTCGGAAGAGACTCCCCCTTCCCCAAAAGGTTCCCCAGTTCCTAACAAAACTGAATCCCTCTTCCTTGCAGCACCATCGTCTCATCCACGCATTGAGACTCCGGAGCTCTTGCCTGCCTCTGGTGACCTGCGCGTGGAACAGGGAGCATTTCAGAGAATGCTACCCTGGAGGTTCTGGATTTAATCTTTCTACCTAAGAGCCTAAATTTGGCTTCCAGAACCTCCCTCCCACATTTTCCTATGTCGTTGGTGCCCACGTGTACCACGACAGCCAGCTCCTCCCCAGCACTGTCTAAAATCCTATCTAGGTGACGCGTGAGGTCCGCCACCTTCGCACCAGGTAGGCATGTTACCAGGCGATCCTCACGCCCACCCGCCACCCAGCTATCTACATTCCTAATAATCGAATCACCAACTATGACGGCTGACCTAACCCTTCCCTCCTGGGCAGTAGGCCTTGGGGAGATATCCTCAGTGCGAAAGGACAATGCATCACCTAGAGAGCAGGTCCTTGCTACAGGATCCTTTCCTGCTACACCTGGATGGTGCTCTCCCATTATGAGACCTTCTTCCTCCAAGGCAGCACCAGGGCTGCCAGTCTGAAGTTGGGACTGGACTACTATGTCCCTGAAGGTCTCATCTATATACCTCTCTGTCTCCCTCAGCTCCTCCAGGTCTGCCACTCTAGCCTCCAGAGATCGGACTCGTTCTCTGAGAGCCAGGAGCTCTTTGCATCGCATGCACATGTACAACTTCTCACCGGTGGGTAAAAAATCATACATCATCTTATGATCCTTTCCTTCAATTCTATGGTCACTCGCAGTCTATGGCAGATGACCGGCTTTTGTACGATTACTTGCTAGAATATGTAACATAGAAATGTCAAAATGCTATTCTCAAGGGCCATCGGGAAATTCCCTAATGCAGCGATTCTCAGCAAAGTGTGTCGCCAAGCACCGGCAGGTATGTCGCAGCTCCCGGTGTTCCACTGCTTGGTTGTGCTTCCCTTCTCCCTTTTTTCTGTCCCCCACGGCCCAATGGGAAGCCTCCTCCCTTCTTCCTACCACCTCAGGCCAATCGGAAGCCTCCTCCCTTCTTCCTAGAAGAGAGGAAGCCTCTGACTGGCTGGTGTGGCAGGAAGAAGGGGCATCCCAAGGCCTGGGGATGGGGTGGTTTGAGGAGGGCTGGGAGGAGTGGCAATGTTCAGTCCAGTGGTGGCGAAGAAGCCCGACCTGCTGAAGCATGGCTGTCACTGGAGCTCATCCCTGTGACGGCAAAGAAGAAGCCTAACCCGCTGAAGCAAGGCCACCACGGGAGCTCATCCCTGTGGCAGCAAAAAAGAAGGTCCACCAGAGTAAAGCCGTGGCAGAACTGGAGCCCAACCCTGGGTGTGGGTGATGTGTGTGTAAGAATGGGAGCCTAGGGATGTATGTGTGTGTGTTTGTGTGTGTGAGAATGGGAGTGTGGGTATTTATGTGTGTAGGTGAATGGGAGCCTGGGTGTGGTTGTTTGTAAATGGGAGCCTGGGTGTGGGTGTTTGTGTGTGTGTGTGAGATTGGGAACCTGGGTGTGGGTGTTTGTTTGTGTGTGTGTGTGTGTGTGTGAATGAGAGCCTGGGTGTGGGTGGGTGTGATTGGGAACCTGGGTGTGGGTGTTTGTGTGTGTGTGTGAGTGAATGGGAGCCTGGGTGTTTGTGTGTTTGTGAATGGGTTGAGAACTACTGCCCTAATGTACATGCATGTAGTCATACCCTGTTCAAATCAGGAGTCCCATTTAAGGGGTAGTCTAGGTGTTGAAGAAAAAACACAGTTGCTGTAAAAAAAAAAAAAAGTCACTTACACATACTGGGCTGGTGTTCCCAATGATTTGCATTTATTGTCAAGGTCAAATAGCTGCAGGTAAGAAAGAAAATTACGGTCATATATGTTTCTATTCATGCAGAATAGACTTCTCTTCGCTCCCAGCTCCTCAGAACTAAGGTGCTAGCCTCTTTCTGAGAATGCAGAATCAAACCTTCAAGGTCACATGAGAAATAATTTTGATTCTGAATTCTTTTTAATAACGTTGTTATGCTGTTGCTAACCAATGATGAATAAAGTACTTCTTACCATTAATATGACTTCTGGTGCTGCATGGTTCCCTCTCACCTCCCCCCCTTCCCCTCACTCTCTCCTCCCTCCCCCCCTCAGTCACTCCCCCCTCCCTCCGTCACTCTCTCCTCCTTTCCCCCCCTCAGTCACTCTCTCCTCCCTCCCCCTCTCTCAATCCCCTCCCCTTTCAGCTCATCCACAACCCCTTCCCTCGGATGGCGCAGACGGAAGATCTCGGGGGGGGGGGGGGGTGTCCCTCCCTTGCGCGCCGCCGCTACTGCTCTTCCCAGCGCCATTTTTTTTCCAGGCACACTCTGCTCTGACCGATGTGCTCACCCGCGCATGCGCGGTAGAGCTGCTCTCTACTGCGCATTTGTGGGCCATCGGTCAGAGCCCATTTATAAAGTAGATTTGTCTGCGAGCCAGATGCAGCCATCAAAAGAGCCACATCTGGCTCGCGAGCCATAGGTTCCCGACCCCTGGTGTAGCCTTTCCTCTCCCTTTCTGTGAACAAGTAACACTTCTGAAAAGGCAATAGTCTTTACAATGTGCCCAAGCTGCTTCCCCAGACACTGAAAATCTCTCTGAACTGCAGGGGTGCTGTTTCTGCTGAGGTCATTGCTCCCCCAAATGTATTATAACAATTTTATAGCCCCCTACTTCAATCTAGTTTGCATTTCTAGTAGTTGAGGATCCTGGAAAGCATTTTATTATTGTGTGCCCCTCAAAATATGTCCCCAAGTTAGTTTCTTTGACAACAGTCTTCTACCAGGAATTTTCTGTTTTGACGATTTTTGACAATATTTTGGGGTTTGTGTATACATTGAGAATCTTCTTTCATTTTGGATACCACTTCAGTATTGTCATTATCTAACGGAGAAAAGGCATTTTGTAGAGGCATCATTTGGGGGATAAAGTGTCTGAGCTACAAGTCTTTCCCTACAAGGGCCTAATAAAACCCTGTGGAAGTGGAAAAAACTTCTTGGATGCTTTTCATTGGGGGAAGTGCTTCTAATGGTAACTAATTCCTCTTTGGTTTATTGAACTGTAGCTAACTCTGTTTTAAATTGAGGCAACTCCTTTCTTAATGAAGATAGCACGAGACAAGAGGCATAAATCTAAGCCTCTGTATGGTCTGGTTTAAGACTAAGGGATGTGACAGCGGAGTCTACCAGTGATGTGCACATGGTGCAGGAGTAGTTGGTACACTAAGAAAGGGTCCGCAGTAGTTGGTACACAAGTCAGACAGGGTCCGCAGAAACATGATGGCAAACAAAGACCATATGGCCCATTTAGTCTGCATATCCACCCAAAATATTTAACTCTCTAATGCCCATCACTCCTCTTAGAAATCCCCTCTATTTATCTCATGTTTTAATTCAGATTCTGTTTTTGTTTCAACCACCTCCACTAGTAGACTGTTCTATGCATCCACCACCCTCTCTGTAAAGAAATATTTCCTAAGATTACTCCTGAGTCTATCCCCTTTCACTCTCATCCCATGACCTCTTGTTCTAGAGCAGGGGTGGGCAAGTCCAGTCCTCGAGGGCTGCAAACCAGTCGGGTTTTCAGGATACCCCTAATGAATATGCATGAAATAGATTTGCATACAACTGAGGCAGTGTGTATGCAGGTCTCTCTCATGCATATTCATTAAGGATATCCTGAAAACCTGACTGGTTTGCAGCCCTCGAGGACCGGAATTGCCCACCCCTGTTCTAGAGCCTCTTTTCCATTGAAAGAGGCTTGTCTCTTGTGCATGGAAACCTTTGAGATATTTAAAGGTCTCTATCATATCTCCGCTATCGCCTTTCCTCTAGGGTGTACATGTTTGGATCTTTAAGTCTATCCCCATATGCTTTAGAAAGAAGATCATTGAGCATTTTAGTAGCCACTCTCTGGACCAACCCCATCCAATTTATATCCTTTTGAAGGTGCAGTCTCCAGAATTGTACACAGTATTCCAATTGAGGTCTCACAAGGGACCTTTACAGGGGCAATATCATCAACCCTTTTCTGCTGAACATTTGTCTCCCTGAGCAGCCAAGCATCTTTCTGGCTGTTGCTGTCGCTTTATCCACCTGTTTGGCCAACTTAAGTTCAACAGATACAATCACTTCTAAATCCTACTCTTCCTTCATATTTAGAAGAATTTCACTTCCAATACTGCACCTCTCTCTTTGGTTTTTGCATCCTAAATACATTACTCTGCATTTTTTTATCACGAAATCTTAACTTCCGGCAGAAGACAGGGCTTCTTCTGCCTGTGATGACCACCTTCCCATCAGGTTGAGTCCTAGGGTGCTGGTGGCTGATACGGCTTAGGTAGTAGGCTTTGAAGCAGGCTTCAACAGGAACGGAATAAGAAGCACAAGCGATCTTGAAACAGGAAGATCAGCATGAGAAGCGAAGAATATGCTGGAGTCAATGCAGAGGCATGAACTCTGAAAACAGGACTCCAACGAGGGAGGCTGGAGCATGAGAACCATGCTCTAGCAACATGCTGACTGGAAGCCTGGAATATGCATGTGTCCAGACAGAAAACAAGATGACTTCCAGCAGGAAGTGTGGGTCAAGGAGCTACAAGGATTAACCAGCTAGTTTTCGAAGACTACAGAAGTCCATGCTGGCAGGAGGTGACAACTGTCTGTTGGGACCTCACAAGATATTGCAACTGTTACATTGAAAAATAGCAATGTTAATTTGGTTTGATATAGAAGACCCATACTTTTGATAAACTTTCAAAATACCTTGTATACCAGTCAAAATTAATTTGAGAACCTTGTTTATTGGCCCTAGAATTATTTAATTAAAGCAAGATGCAGAGTGGGTAAGAAAAAAAAAGAATGTTCGCTCAAAGCTTTAGTTAATGGTGTCTATGTAAAAAAAACCCCACACAAATTTCCCTTAAACAGATTCAAGATCAAAATAGCAAAATATTTTCAAAAGCTATTATCCAGAATTAGAGGAAAGCAGCTAAAGGTTTCTCTAAAGCATTTATTTAAAATCAGAGTTAGTTTATAGTTTTTTGCTACTTTCCTAACTTCAATTATTTAGCATTAGATTAGTATAGGCAAGCAAAAACACACTTTTGAAAGATTAGTAGCATAATTTCAAATTGTAAGCAGAAATGTTTAAATACGGTCTATAGCTATGTGATAGCACGGTGGGTGTCCTTGAGCTTCAGTGGCCGGGAGAGGCTGGAGGGCAGGAAATAGTCTGGGCTCCAGCTTCCAGCAAAAACAACTTATTTACAGAACAAAAACACACAAAGCCAGCTACTTCAGCTGCTTAAACAAAAAAAATCAGGTGTACTCATACATGCAGGGTCTTAGCATAATTCCTGCAGCTTCCAGTCTGGGCCTCATGCTCCTTAGGTTTTATTTTCTTCCACAGAGAACCGCCCTCTGATCTGATTTCCCACGAATCTCTTAAGGTGGATGGGGTTAGATAGCTGAATCCCCGTTCTTTAAGGTGATCTGGGACTATACCCACTTTCACAAGCCAGAAGAGCAAAGCTTAGCTGTTGGAGAGAAGGCGTTCCTGTGAAACCAGAGGCCATCAAATGTGCTTCCCAAGCATGCTTGTTTCAAGAGAGTGGAAGTATTTTTTTTTGCCTAGCTTTCAGTAAGGAGACTCTTGAGCCATATGTCCAATTCCATTCAAATTTCTGCCACAGATGAAAGCAACCAGTGACCCTTCACATTCACACAAGCAAAATAACACCCAAAAAATACAAGAATGCAAGGTACTGCATTAGAACACTAAAATCATTTTCAAACATACTCTTTTCCCATTAGATGAAACTGGATGGTACCCCTTTGACTTCATTTTGTGAGACCCTCTCCAATTCCACTGAATGCATTTTCATTGTGCCTGCCTGCACAGTTATTAAATAGATATCGCCTAAAACAAGTGCAACTTAGATCCCTAAGAGTAGTGCTAAACATGTATAAATTCATCAAGGCTAGGCCATTGCCTGTCTGTTCTGCAGTGGCCACTGTCATGCAAGCACATACTTATTCCGAATTAATTTTCTCCTGTAAAGCAGCCACCGCCATGTGGCAGGAGCAGCTCTTCAAGTCTCCACACACAAGAGCTCAAGCAATTATATTTTCTTATTTAAAAAAAAAAAAAAAAAGCCTCCATTACAAATCAGATTTTTTTTTTTTTATTAGCACTTTTGGACCATGTTCAGGAAGGTATGAGTAATTCTTTATCATCTCTGATAGTTATTCCATGAACTTGCAGGCAGCTTATTTTCCCTGTTTAGACAAAGGTTTCCTAAGCATGATGCAGTTTAGTTCAGAGTGCCAATTATAATACTAGTAGCACAGCTAGTTAAAGTGACTTTCATGAGTACTTCTCATTTGAAAACCTGAACTAATTCTGTCAGAAGTTTTAGTCGGTGTTTTTTTTTCCTTCAAATTTCAAGTGTTGCTTATCCTTCGTTTTTCCTTGCAATATGCAAGAATGGGGTTGAAGCACACACAGTGCAGAAGAGACAGCCGGAACATTATTAATGGCTGACTAGGTACACTGGGGCTGGAGTGGACGGATATAAAATAGGGATACAAATCTCCAGGTAGTTGCACATGAAGGCTCACAGTGCTAGGGTCCCAGCCCTGGTTCTGACTGAGCTGGAAACCCAAAGGAGGGAGAATTACTAGATAAACAATAAACACCCCCATTCCTCCCCTCCCCCCCCCCCTTCAAAAGACAGAGCAGCCTGGAAGTGAAATAATTCACTGTGGAGAAAACTTTTTTTTAAACTCTGAAGGTTGCTAAAATATTTTTTTTCTAAAATGACAACCGGTGAAGGTTTCCAACGGGCTCAGTTTTGTCAGGATAGGTTGATCCAGTCCTGTTTTTATCCCACCGCATGCATGGCCTTGCAGTCCTCTTTTACTCAGCAAAAAAAATCATAACACACACAATGGGCTAAAAGTTTTTTGGGTTTTTTTTTTAATTTTCCACAAATTCAATAAGAGATCAATGCAGCTTACAATACTTTTTATTTTTTTTATTTATTTTAGATTTAACTCACACCTCTTCATTGATAGCTCAAGGTGAGTTACATTCAGGTACTGGAAGTATTTAAAGAGCTGCTGTCCCTCTTGTCAAGAGGCAAGACAAATTTTTGGAGGGTGGGTAGGTTAGGGGAAGGGGTGTAGGAAGGTTAGATTAGGGGATAGGGAACTTTCCCTCCCAGGCCGATCCTAAATTGGAGCGGCCTGGGAGGGAATGGGGGAAGGCCGCAGGTGTCGGCGCTTTCAAGTTGCACTAATGTGCACCCTCTTGCGCGCACCAACCCCTGATTTTATAACATGCGCGCACATCTTATAAAATCGGGAGTCCATGTGTGCGCGTCGGGTAGTGCACGCACACATTTTAAAATCTACCCTTAAGATTTCTAGCACTTCAGCATGCCAGAAAGTTAACGTGGGTGGGTTCCCCACAACCCATCTGACCAATATCCACCTTCTCACAATACACAGCAGCACAGTCATTGCATTCTACATCATCAGAAAGTACTCCTAAAATGCAGACACAGTTGCTTTCGCTGAAACTTGAATTTGTATCTTATCAAGCAAAAACTCCCTGACCTCTGTGGTGGGCGCTAGCCCCGGGACGCGTGTATGTCCCGGGGCTTTGAAAAAGGGGCGGGGTGTGGGCATGGCGCCGATCTGGGAGCGGGACAGAGGCCTCCAGCACAGCGGCTGTGCCGGGAGTTGGAACGCAGGCAACCGACCGGCGCGCACAAGATACGCCTGCCAGAGGCAGATGTAAATAAGTAAAACAAGGTGTGGGGGGGGGGGATTTAAGTAGGGCTTGGGGGTGGGTTAGATAGGGGAAGGGTAGCACACACAAATGTACCCCGCGCGTGCAGATTTTAAAATCTGCCCCTTAGGGCTTTTAAAATCCAGGCCTTATTACTGAATTTTTAAGTCTTGGTGTCTGGGAATTGGTGGGAAGAAGAGTAGACTATTTCCTAGCATCTGAGGTGCGTTTATGGAACAATTGCCTCATTCTCTTAAGGAACGGTATTTTTGTTGAGAGCAGCTGCTTCTTTGAATGTCCCCTCTGACCGTGTTCATATTGATCATACAGTGATTACTCCAGAGTGATTCTACATTTCGGCTGTATTCTTGATACCTCTGTGAGTGTTGGTTGGCCTCTGACAAGTATGGGAGGGAAGGGAGGGATGGAGCAGGGGGTCTTTTTGTTGTGTGTTTTGCAGCATTTGTATATTTGTCTGTTTTGCTGTAATATTCCAAACCAAAAAATAAAGAACCAAAGCACTTGTTTTGTCAATCAAATCGTATACAACAAAAAAAACAAGTATCCTGTAATGTGAACCGTATCTTCAATGTGCTGTCATCAAACAAAATTTCAAAAAATATATTGTATTTTACTTTGAATTTGTAACCGCATCAGCAAGCCAGACAACGGCAGTGAATACACTTGCCGTCCGGACTACTCGTCATTTGCGGCAAGGTGGTAAATCAACTGTTTTTGTATCAGCTAGATGTAACTGCAAATGCCTTCTAAGTCCCGTTTAGAAATAATATGCATCATATGCCCCGAAATGTCAAACAATGACACCCGACAACGGCCGGTGTTTCGCAATGAAAATCGCTTCCTCAGGAGTAATTTATGTAAACATTGTCATGGCAGATGCTATAGAAACAGAAAAGGACAAAAACGAATTTTACAAGCTGATGAAATCAAAGTGGATACTTAGCTTTGCATGAGTGCAGCATCACAGACCTTTCCGATGGACACGAATGTCTCTGAAGTTTATTCAGCAACTCGGGACAGAAGAACCCTGGACGCCTTAGATCTTTAAAAAAGCCCGCGCTTTCCTGCACGTGATGACGTCATCACGGTGCTGCCGTCAAACAAGCGGTCTTAATGAAAACTAATTTGTGAATGAAATCGATGTTAATCACATAATGAGCCTGACGGCTCTGCAAATCGCTATGCTGGATATTCAAGGCTGCAAATCGCTATGCTGGATATTCAAGGCTGCAAGGATATCCAGCATAGCGATTTGCAGAGCCATCAGGCTCATTATGTGATTAACATCGATTTCATTCACAAATTAGTTTTCATTAAGACCGCTTGTTTGACGGCAGCACCGTGATGACGTCATCACGTGCAGGAAAGCGCGGGCTTTTTTAAAGATCTAAGGCGTCCAGGGTTCTTCTGTCCCGAGTTGCTGAATAAACTTCAGAGACATTCGTGTCCATCGGAAAGGTCTGTGATGCTGCACTCATGCAAAGCTAAGTATCCACTTTGATTTCATCAGCTTGTAAAATTCGTTTTTGTCCTTTTCTGTTTCTATAGCATCTGCCATGACAATGTTTACATAAATTACTCCTGAGGAAGCGATTTTCATTGCGAAACACCGGCCGTTGTCGGGTGTCATTGTTTGACATTTCGGGGCATATGATGCATATTATTTCTAAACGGGACTTAGAAGGCATTTGCAGTTACATCTAGCTGATACAAAAACAGTTGATTTACCACCTTGCCGCAAATGACGAGTAGTCCGGACGGCAAGTGTATTCACTGCCGTTGTCTGGCTTGCTGATGCGGTTACAAATTCAAAGTAAAATACAATATATTTTTTGAAATTTTGTTTGATGACAGCACATTGAAGATACGGTTCACATTACAGGATACTTGTTTTTTTGGTTGTTGCTGTAATATTCGCCATTGTTTCTTTTAACTTAAGGTGCTGTTATCTCTTGTTTATGCCTGGCTTGTACAGATTATAATGTTCATTTTGGTGTAAACTGAATAAAGATATATTTAAAAAAAAAAATATAAATACTTTAAGAGTATAACATACTTTAAGAATATAAATATTAGCACTCAAAAATGAGATACAAGTCCTGAAACCTACCAAACTAGGTAGGCTGAAATACAACCCGATGTATATAGCAAATTTAAGCTTAATTGCTCAGCTGCATTTTTTACATGGTAATACAGGATAAGGTAAAAAAAAACCAAACAAAACCCTCCAAACATTATGCCTTTATAGCCAAGTCTCCAAAGATGAAAAATATAGTTATCGGCTTTAAATTCCTGGTTCAGCATTTTAATCTACATAGTTAAACTATGATAACTACCAGTATATTCCCTCTCTAAATACCAATTTAGTTTAGGACTAGCTCCTATGGCTACATATTTTCATTTCACCAGTTTAAAAAAAAAACCTTTTTTTTTTTTTTTTTTTTTAAGATGACAAAATCTGCTCTCCTTAAACTTACAGGATGTCTTCTCCTCTCCTGTTTATTTGTTGTACTTGTGGTAATAAGAATCTGAGATAAATATATGAATAGTTCTTAAAAGTATTTACTGCAAATAAATCTAGTCTCAAATCTTTTTGTTCCAATATAAATAGCCCCCAGCATAAGCACTATTTCAGAATATGTAAGGTACTAAGGGATGTCCTAGCAGCTCCGATGGGTGACCTTTTCAATGCTTCTTTAGAGTTAGGAGTTGTTCTGGAGAACTATAGATGGGAGGATGTGGTTGTGATGGAAACCGTTGTGATGGCTTGTTTTGATCAACGGTATATAAGAATTTTATAAATAAATACATTAATTAAAGGGGAAGAAAGGAGGAGGCTGGGAACTAAAGACCGATTAAGTCTGACCTCTGTGGTGAGCAAATTAATAGAATCACTGTAAAAACAGAGGATGGTGCAGGTTTTGGAAACTAATGGATTTCCAGATCTGAGGCAGCATGATTTTACAAGAGGTAATTCTTGTCAGACAAATCTGATCAACTTCTTTGATTTAGTGACCAGAGAGTTGGCCAAGAGAGATGTAGTGTACTTTGATTTCAGTAAGGCATTTGAGATAGTTTCGCATAGGAGACATAAATAAATTGAATACCCTTGGTATGGGACCTAGAGTGACTGCATTGGAAATTGGTTGAATAGAAGGCGACAAAGGGTAGTGGTAAATGGAATTATCTCTGAGGGGGTTGTTACTAGTGGTGTGCCTCAGGGGTCAGTCCTTGGACCGGTTCTTTTCAACGTTTTTGAGAGCGACATAATGGAAGGATTGTCGGGAAAGGTTTGTCTTTTTGCCAATGATACCAAAATCTGTAACAAGGTGGACAGCCAGGGAAGTGTGGAAAAAAGGCAGAGGGATCTGGCAAAGCTCAAGTAATGGTCTAAGGTCTGGCAGCTAAGATTTAATGCTAAAAAATACAGAGCGATGCATTTAAGATGCAAAAACCCAAGGGGAAAATACAGTATTGTAGGTGCAAATACTTCTAAGCACAAAGAAAGAGCAGGATTTGGGGGTAGTTGTATCTGATGATCTTAAGATGGCCAAACAGGTGGATAAAGCAATGGTAAAAGCCAGAAAGATGCTTGGCTGCCTAGGGAGAGGAATGGTCAGCAGAAAAAAGGAGATGATAGTGCCCCTGTATAGGTCCTTGGTGAGACTTTGCTTGGAATACTGTGTACAATTCTGAGACCGCACCTTCAAAATGATATAGACAGAACAGAGTTGGTCCAGATGGTAGCTACGAAAATGGTCTTCCTTCTAAAGCATATGGGGATAGACTTAAAGATCTAAACATGCACACCCTGGAGGAAAGGTGAGATAGGGGAGATATGACACAGACATTCAAATATCTCACAGGTTTCCATGCACAGATGAGCCTCTTTCAACAAGAGGGTCATGCAATGAAATTTAAAGGGGAAGACTCAGGAGTAATCTTAGAAAATATTTATTTACAGAGTGGGTGATGGATGCATGCAACAGCCTCCCAGTGGAGTTAGTGCAGACAAAAACAGTATCTGAATTCAAGAAAGCATGGGATAAATACAGTTGATCTCTAAGGAAGTGATGGGAATTATAATGCTAAATTAATTAGACGAATGGGCATAAGAACATGACATACTGGGTCAGACCAAGGGTCCATCAAGCCCAGCATCCTGTCTCCAACAGTGGCCAATCCAGGCCATAAGAACCTGGCAAGTACCCAAAAACTAAGTCTATCCCATGTCACTATTGCCAGCAATAGCCGTGGCTATTTTCTAAGTCAACTTAATTAATAGCAGGTAATGGACTTCTCCTCCAAACACTTATCCAATCCTTTTTTAAACCCAGTTATACTAACTGCACTAACCACAACCCCTGGCAACAAATTCCAGAGTTTAATTGTGCGTTGAGTGAAAAAGAACTTTCTCCGATTAGTTTTAAATGTGCCACATGCTAACTTCATGGAGTGCCCCCTAGTCCTTCTATTATCCGAAAGAGTAAATAACAGATTCACATTTACCCGTTCTAGATCTCTCATGATTTTAAACACCTCTATCATATCCCCCATCAGCCGTCTCTTCTCCAAGCTGAACAGTCCTAACCTCTTTAGTCTTTCCTCATAGGGGAGCTGTTCCATCCCCTTTATCATTTTGGTCGCCCTTCTATGTACCTTCTCCATCGCAACTATATCTTTTTTGAGATGCGGTAACCAGAATTGTACACAGTATTCAAGGTGCGGTCTCACCATGGAGCGATACAGTGGCTTTATGACATTTTCCGTTTTATTCACCATTCCCTTTCTAATAATTCCCAACATTGTTTGCATTTTTGACTGCCACAGCACACTGAACCAACGATTTCAATGTTTTATCCACTATGACGCCTAGATCTCTTTCTTGGGTGGTAGGTCCCAATATGGAACCTAACATTGTGTAACTATAGCATGGGTTATTTTTCCCTATATGCCTCACCTTGCACTTATCCACATTAAATTTCATCTGCCATTTGGATGCTCAATTTTCCAGTCTCACAAGGTCTTCCGCTTGTGATTTAACTATTCTAAATAATTTTGTATCATCTGCAAATTTGATTACCTCACTAGTCATATTTCTTTCCAGATCATTTATAAATATATTGAAAAGTACGGGTCCTAATTCAGATCTCTGAGGCACTCCGCTGCCCACTCCTTTCCACTGAGAAAATTGTCCATTTAATCCTAACTCTCAGAGATCGCCACCTATCCCATGACTTTTTACTTTTCCTAGAAGTCTCTCATAAGGAACTTTGTCAAATGCCTTCTGAAAATTCAAATACACTACCATCTACCTGTTCACCTTTATCTACATGTTTATTAACGCCTTCAAAAAAGTGAAGCAGATGTGAGGCAAGACTTGCCTTGGGTAAAGCCATGCTGACTTTGTTCCATTAAACCATGTCTTTCTATATGTTCTGTGATTTTGATATTTAGAACACTTTACACTATTTTTTCTGGCACAGAAGTCAAGCTAATTGGTCTATAGTTTCCCAAATAGTCCCTGGAGTCCTTTTTAAATATTGGGGTTACATTAGCCACCCTCCAGTCTTCAAGTACAATGGATGATTTTAATGATAGGTTACAAATTTTTACTAATAGGTCTGAAATTTTATTTTTTAGTTCCTTCAGAACTCTGGGGTGTATACCATCCGGTCCAGGTGATTTACTACTCTTCAGTTTGTCAATCAGGCCTACCACATCTTCTAGGTTCACCGTGATTTGGTTCAAGTCCATCTGAATCATTACCCATGAAAACCTTCTCTGGAACGGAGACAGGCCATATTGTCTTTCTCTGCCATCATGATTCTATAGTTAAAAGATAGAAAACAAACTGAATGGTCATTTTTTTCAATGGAGAAAGGTCAATAATGGAGTGCCCCAGGAATCTATACTGCGACTGGTGCTTTTTAAACATATTTATAAATGATCTGGAATAGCGTGTGCTGAGTGAGGTTATCAAATTGGCAGATGACGTAAAATTGCTCAAAGTAGTTAAATCACAAGCGAATTGTGAGGAATATCAAGAGGACCTTGGAAGACTGAGGAATTGAGCATCTAAATTGCAGATGAAAATTAATGTGGTTAAGTGCAAAGTGATGAATATAGGAAAGAATAATTCAAACCATAGTTACATAATGTTGGATTCAGTATTACACGTCACCACCCAGGAAAAGAATCTTGGAGTTATGGTGGACAAGACTTTGAAATTCTTGGTTCGGTATGCAGTGGTACTCAAAAAACAATGTTAGGAATTATTAGGAAAGAAATGGAGAGTAAAACTGAGAATATAATAATACGTCTGCATCGCTCCATGGTGCAACCACACCTACAGTACTGTGTGGAATTCTGATTACTGGATATCAAAAAAGATATAGTAGAACTAGAAAAAGTAAAGAGAAAGGGGACCAAAATGATAAAGGGAATGGAACAGCTCTCTTATGAGGAAAGGCTAGGGCTCTTTAGCTTGGAGAAGACACGGCTGAGGGGGGATATGATAGAGAACTGTAAAATCATAAGTGGAATGTATAAATGCAAATCGGTGCTTATTCTTTTAAAAAAAAATAAATAAAAGACTAGGGTACACTCCATGAAGTTAGCGTAGCCGCGCGTATCTTATAAAATCCGGGGTCAGCGCACGCAAGGGGGTGCACATTTGTGCAACCTGCGCGTGCCGAGCCCAGCGCACGCTGCCTGTTCCTTCCGAGGCCGCTCCGAAATCGGAGTGGCCTCGGAGGGAACTTTCCTTCCACCTCCCCTCACCTTCCCCTCCCTAACCCACTCCCCCGGCCCTATCTAAACCCCCCCCCCTATCTTTGTTGGCAGATTTACGCCTGCAGAAAGCAGGCATAAATCTGCGCGCGACAGCAGGCTGCTGGCGCGCCATCACCCGACCCGGGGGCTGGTCCGGAGGCCTCGACCACGCCCCCGGGCCCGCCCCCAAAACGCCACGTCACTCGCGGCCCGCCCCCCGACACGCCCCTCCATGCAAGCCCCGGGACTTGCGCGCGCCGCCGAGCCTATGCAAAATAGGCTCGGCGCGCGCAGGGGGGGTTTGGGGTAGGTTTTCGGGGGGGTACGTGCGTACCCCTTTGAAAATCTACCCCTTATTGTACAGCTGAGTAATTGGTGTGGAAGGGCAGACTAGAAAGACCATATGATCTTTTTCTGCAATCACATGATTATACCCCTATTTAGTGCATGCCAGCTTGCACTCAGCACAGTTTGGCTTTGTATACATTTCTATTCAAATCAATTTTTCTCTTTCTGATGTTACATTCAGCCCTTCCTGAGTTTAAAATATAAACTGGTTGTATGTACAGACTGATCAATTGCTTAAGGACTCCAATGCAGCACTTTCTCAATTAAAAATAATTTTATTAATTTTTTTTTTTTTTTTTTAACAAATTCTCCCCATCCCAATGACAAGATCCTACATCAAAACAATTATTCTTTAGAAACCTAAAGACTGGCAATTCTTCCCCAAACCTCCCACAATGTCTTTCAACAAGGTGTAAGTATACAGCAGCAAATATGTGAGCACTGCTGTAATTTGCTGTGCATGCAGAAGCCATCAACCATGCCAGAGGTCACTGTTTTCTTTAATTTAATTTTAAGATAATTGGTTTTCAATAAAAACCAGAGCAGCATCAAAGCATGCGGTTGCCACACATCATGACAAGCTACACAAAGGTTCAACTGAACGGGAGGGGCTGATGCATGCATTATTCTCATAGTCCATTCCATTTATTACTGTGAATTCCCAAGACAGCAGACGCTCTCATTCAGCTCTACACCATACACACACACCGATTTGACATATTAAAAAATAGGCATCTTTTAACATGCATGATTTGTAAATATTTTAAAACATATTGGGGTCTACGCACTGAAGATTCTCTCCCATTTTGTGTCTACGGGGAAAATACTTAGTACACACGGACCATTAGGTATGCCTAGGGATCTTCGCTTTCAGTTTTTATTTTCTCCATAGAATGTATCAGTGTTTATTATAACAAAAAAAAAAAAAAGGAAGTAATTTTTTTCCACTGATTTTATGCTATTTGGTTGGTTAGAATACATACTGAAGTTCCATGAAAATTAAAATGAATACTGAAAATGAAGATTCCTATGTATGCTTCATGATTGGTACAGATAAAATACAGGTCGGTAACTTTCAAAGTGGTGCGTGGGTGCACATGTGCACGCGTTCATCCTCCCACGCCAAGGGATATGGTTATTTTATAACCTATGCATGTATAATGCATGCATGTTATAAGATAACCTGTCCGTACGCACAAGTACACCCAATTTTAATTGGGTGCACGCAAATGCCGCTTCTACAGTGGGGAGAATTTTAAAAGGCCCGCGCGAGCTGATGCCATTGCCATTTTTCCCAGCTTGCCCAATTAAGTGATATGACTTCCAAACCTCCCTAGTTTAATAGCCTTTCTTCCCTTGATAGGCCCGACCTTTAAAACCCTGTTAATGTGCCTAGATATTTTTGTTTTATAACTTACACGTCAACCATAGCAGAAGTTACACAGCAGGGGACCCCCGGTGCACGTTAGATCATGTAAGTATTTGTGTGCAATTTTCATGTTAAAATCCCGGAATGTCCATGTCCCACCCCTTTTGGCTACTTTTCATTTGTGCGCGCAGTGGCATGTACGTGCGTATCCGGGCGGCTTTTAAAATCCGCTTGGTGCACGCCAGACCAAGATATTCATGCACCCCTAATTTTGGTGTACGTCGGGCTTTTATAATTCAACTTTATGCTTATATTTTGCTTCTAAAAAGAAATAAATATCAGCAAGCAAGCTGCAGGTGATAGTTTGTTTTTTTTTTTAATCGAGCTAATCTAATCTATTTGTGGCAAACTTTAAAGAGTTACACTCCTTGCAGTAGGTCAGACTAGAATAAAAAGGTATCACACAATTATGTGTTTATTGAATTTTATTTTTACATATACAAGTTGATGTATGTGCCAACGATAATTAGGTCTCAAAAAGCAATTTTGACTAAAAATGTGACTTATTTATAAAATTTATATTCTGAAATCTCCCAGCGATATTGTCAGATGTGGACTTGCTGGCATCTATAATCAAAGTGACTATAATACAGATCTATATATTGTTATGAAAAAATTATAATCTACATTATTTTTTTTCCCATTTTAAGCAATTAACAGTATTAATTTTCTAGAAATTGCTTGCATTATGAACGTAACTGTAAAAAAACATTTTCTAACATGGGTGATAAGATGCCTGGAATATTCTTCCGGAAGATGTTGTGAAGACAAAAACAATCAAAGAATTCAAAGGGGCATGGGAGAAACACTGTGGACTGCTAAAGGCTAGAGGACGGAAAGGAGAAAAGCAGGCAGGGGGCTAACTTGCTGGTGTGGCGGTTTCTACCCTTAGCAGAAGGCACGGAGATTACTTTCCTTAACCAATAAGCCTTGATGCTTTTAATGCAACTGCAACATTGCTGCCCGTTTAAATGGTTAGAGGACGAAAATGAAGGAACGCATGCGCACGTGTGTGTGTGTGTGTGTGTGTGTGTGTGGGGGGGGGGGGGGGAGATAACTTGCTGGTGCAGAAGTTACTACCCTTAACAGATACTACCTGTTTAGATGACAGGTGAGAAAAGAGGAATTGGATTCAGACGACAACAGAGGGCCCCAATTTCTGATGGCCTGGGATACTGATACACAGACATAAGGGAAAGAGCACAGGATTGCTTCTCCGGCCAAGTCCATAAGCAAAGCACTGTCTGAACTTTCAAGAAAGCTCATCATCCAGTAAAATAAATGTTGCTAGCTAGTAAGCAAGGCTTCTATTTCCTCTACGTTGGTTGAAAATGGTTATCAGCTCCTTTACAGATGGTACCTATCCCCTGATAGACGAATGAAAATGCTACCCAAGTTTGATGGGATGTGTTGGAGGGGCTGTAAGACTTTAGGTACATTTGCAAATATGTGGTGGATGGGGGATTGTATTGTTCCCTTACGAAGGCAGATTGAGGACATGCTTTCCAATATACTAGCCCATATAGTGCATCTACAGATGGAGTTGGTGCTTTTAAACAATACAGGAATTGGCAATCAATCTAGCTCTCACTCCTTTATTGTTCAGGCATGCATAGCAATCAGGCTTGAGACTGCCAAAGCTTGGAAGCTGGCTCACAGTCCAATGCTTGCGAATGTTTTAATGAGACTTGATAACATCTGCACGATGAACAAATTGACGGCAGAAAAACATCGAAGTATGAAACACTTTCATTCCATCTGGGACCCTTTCCTTAAGTGGCATAAATCTCCTGATGACCATCTATATCATGTTGAGGAACACTATTTGGAAACAGACACCATCCTGTTTTTTTAGGAAGCGTGTAACGGGGGACGAGTACACTACCTTTTTCTTGATGGCTGGTCAACAGAGACTAACACTTTGTCAAGTTGACATTCTTTTTCAGCTTTTGTTTTACCTGGTTCTCTAATCTGGACATTCAGTATAAAGCATTGATGTACTGTGCAAGGGGGGGGGGGGAGGGGAAGGAAAAGATGGCGCACTGTAAGGTTAGGATAAACATCAAAATGGTGGTTATATTGTAGGTCTGTTTGCTCATTATGTTTGTATGATTTATGAAGATCACCAATAAAAATGTTTGTTCAAAAGAAAAATGTTGCTAGCTGAAATTTTTATGGGTATAGAGTGACAGTTACTATCCTTAAGAGAAATATAGGAGTAACCCGCACAGAGTGGCAGTTACTTCCTTAAGCTTGCTGGGCAGACTGGATCAACCATTTGGTCCTTTTCTGCAGTTTCTATGTAACATAATTCTTTTCTACAAAAATCATACCTCCCCCTGCCGAAAACAGTACTATAAGCAGCATAATTTAACATGTTATAGCAACAGTTCTCCAACTATTGCAGGAATGGCCAACTCCAGGCTTTAAAAGCCAAACAGGCCTGTTTTTCAGGATGTCCATAATGCTCCATGGTACAACCACATCTTTACTATCATCTGCAATTCTAGTCACCCCATCTCAAAAAAGATATAGCAGAATTAGGAAAGGTACAGAGAAGGATGACCAAAATGATAAAGGGGATGGAACAATTCCCCTATGAAGAAAGGCTAAAGAAGTTAGGACTCTTCAGCTTGGAGATGAGATAGCAAGGGAAGATATGATAGAGGTTTATAAAATAATGAGTGGAATAGAACGAGTAAACCTTAATCATTTGTTTTCTCTTTCTAAAAGTACAAAGTCTAGGGAACACACAATGAAGTTACTAGGTAATACATTTAAAACTAATAAGAGAAAATGTTTTTTTACTCCATGCATAATTAAGTTCTGGAATTTGTTGCCAGAGGATGTGGTGAAAGCTATTAGTGTAGCTGTATTTAAGAAAGATTTGGACAAGTTCCTGGAGGAAAAGTCCATTAACTATTAAGGTAGACTTGGGGAAATCCACGTCTTTTCCCTGGGATAAGCAGCTTGGAATCTATCTAACCCTTGGGATCCTGCCAAGTACTTGTGACCTGGTTTGGCCACTATTGGAAATAGGATACTGGGCTTGGTGGACCTTTGGTCTGACCCAGTAGGGCAAGCCTTATGTTTTAATATGTATGAGTTATATCTTCATCCAGTGGAGGCAGTGCATACTTTATCTCATGCATATTCATTTATTTATCGAGTTTTATATACCATCATTCGGTTTCGCCATCAACAAGTTTCGATGGATAAAAAAGTGTTAACGGGTTAGTAGAGGCATTATAATACAGATTTCACAATTGGTGGATATCCTGAAACCCAGATCTGATTGTGGCATTCAAGGACCAGAGTTGTCCACCCCTGATCTAGGACATTTGTGCCCAGCTAGATGAATCCTTAACTCATGCCAGTCCTCAAGAGCCACAAACAGATCTGGTTTTCAGGATATCCACAATGAATATGGATTGCTTAGGATCTTTAACTCTTTCTGAGAGAGTATGCACCATTAGTAAACATCCTTCTCTAACAGACCTATAACAGCCCAAATAATAAACTGCAAAAGTTGGGTATATGAAAAACCCTTTTTTAAAGCATATTGATTAATTTCTTTTAACTGAATAAATTTATCAAAATGATTTTAAATGAAATAGTTCATTTTAAGGTCAGAACATAATATATTATTTTTAAAGTGGCAAACTTATTGAATGTTAGCAGACACAAACCAAAAGATGTGCCACTCAGTTTACCTACTATTAATTTTTATTCCAGAAAACCATATGTTAATTGGATGTATACAATTAGGAACCAAAATTAATTTAGCAGTAGTTAAGGAATATATTGTATCAAAATGCACAAAACTGTTGTGAAAAAAGTATATTTACACAAATCAACTGTAAAATAATCAACTGAAAAAAATGAATCACAAGGGAATCAACAACTCAACATTTAAGTGTACAAAACAGAAGACATACTATACTGCAGGGCTTCCCAAACCTGTTCTGGGGATGCCTCAGCCAGATGGGTTTTCAGGATATCCACAATGAATACGCATGAGATAAATGTGCATATCATGGAGAACAGTATATGCAAATTTATCTCATGCATATTCATTGTGGATATCCTGAAAATTCAACTGGCTATGGGGTCCTCAGGACAGATTTGGGAAACCCTGCTATATGGAGTCAGACTAAATGTCTATCAAGCCTAGCATCCCGTCTCCAACAATCGCCAATCCAGGTCACAAGCACATGGTAGGATCTCAAAAAGAAAAGGTCTAACCCCTTTTGCTCATAACCAGAGATAAGCAGAGGCTTTCCCAAGTTTACATGGCAAAAAAATTGTTTAAGGTCTCTTCCTCCAGAACTTGTCAAAACCCCTTTTTAAACCTAGCTCTGCTAACTGCTTACACACTTCCTCTGGTGGCAAATTCCATAGTTTAATTGTTCACTGGATGAAAAAATACACACATTTGTTTTTAATGTGCTATTAGCTTCATGGAATGTCTACTCTATTTGAAAGGGTAAATAACCATTCCCTGTTTACCCACTCCACCCTACTCATGATTTTATATACCTCTATCTTTTCTTGTCTTAGCTATTTCTTCTCCAGGCTGAAGAATCCTAACCTGTTTAGCCTTTTCATCCTATTTATTTCATTTGTTGCCCTTCTCTGTATCTTTTCTAGTTATGCTACAGGTTTTTTGAGATGGGGACAACCAGAACTGCATACATTACTTACTCAAGATGTGGTGACACCATGGATTGATACAGAGGCATTACAGCACCCACTGTATTAAGTTCCCTTCCTTTTCTAATACCTAACATTTATTTGCTTTTTTAAACCATGCTGTACACTGGGATGAGGATTTCAAAGTATTGGCCACACTGATTCCCAGATGCTTCACACATTGAAGTATTTGAAAATCTACTCTTTGTATCACGATTTCTTCTGTTGCCAGATACAATGTTGCTTCTATTAAAAGTGTTAATTTAGCTGCGCTGAGCCGATAAAAGATTCACGTGGAGAGGGGTTATTGGTATCATAGTTAATAACTATGATAGTTTGAACCAACACTTCCGGTTTCTAAGACGACAAGACACGCGAATCTTTTATCGGTTCGGTGCAGCTAAATTAACATGTTTAATAGAAGCAACATTGTATCTGGCAACAAAGCAAATCTTGATACAAAGAGTGGATTTTCAAATACATCAATGCATGAGCTATTTTGACTCTTGCAGCCCCTGAAGCAGCTCATACGAGCGAAACTTGGCCTAAGTTGGGCTTTTTATTTCAACTGTACCACATCTGTTAATAAAGAATCCCTGTTGTCCTGATCTTATCTTCTTGGTTGCTACTTTGCCTCATGTGATCAGCTTCTGTATTGTTCCGCAGGCCATAACAATGATTGCGACCTTTCCACACTATACTGCAGGGCACCACCAGACCGGTCCAAACATTTGAATCAGCTTTACAGCACGCCGAATATACGTCCAATTACATTTCTTGAGCTAGTATGTGCCTTGTTATACCGTCTATGGGCTGCAGTACACAGGGACAAGAGCGGAAAAAGCAACAGTTTACAGCCACAGCTGCCATCACCTATAAAAGGGGTAACCAATATTGCATTAAAAAACATTAGCGACACACCACCCAACACAGACACGACTCCATATAGCATATACATATACTCATACTCCACCCCCCTACCAATACAGTGGTCCAGAAATACTTTCACAAATAAACAGTACACAATGACAGATCTTTTTAAGAATGTGGCAACGTTCTTATGGCTGTGCCTCTCATGCTTCCATCCCACCTAGTTGCCTATAATTCCTGCCCCTAGCAAATATTAGTTATTGAGCAGCCAGTCATCGCTGTATCTTCCCCATGGGAAATGGATTCCAAGCGACGAATGGGCAAAGATGTAGGAATCATGGCAACAACCAGGAAACTTTGACACTACGTTCAGGATTTGAAGTTGTGCGTCACATACAACCTGCACATTCATGGAATGGAATTGCTTAGCGTTGCGGAATGAACTTTCCTGTTCTTACTTCAGGGTCAATGCTATATGAGTGCAGTCTATCGCCCCCAACACATTGGGCATCCCAGCTATCTCGAATAACTCATGCTGGATCTCCTGAAGTTGCACTGGGTCCTCTGGATAGTAGATGCACTGCTTCATCACCTCCCTCAAGACTTATCTTAGTGCCGCAAGACTGAGAACTGATTCATCCCTGCAGCGATTCCAATCATATTTTGGAAACTTCCTGTGGCGAAAAATTGCAAAGAGCACAGAAGATTCATGAACCTATGCACAACATAGTTGCGATAGGCGATGGAGTCAAGTTCGCTGCCAGAGAACTAAGTCTGTATCTTCATACAACATCTGTCTCGAGCAATCCAAGGAGGGTTGTCCATGGCTGAATGATACGCTGCCAGCACAGTCTACGGATGGCTCTGGGCTGTACTTAGAACAAAGGAAAATCAGAATATAAGACATGCCAAACTGTGTCAGACCAAGGGTCCATCAAGCCCAGCATCCTGATTACAACAGTGGCCAATCCAAATCACAAGTACTTTGCAATTCAAGATAACATGTAGGAATAGCTACTGTCCATTAATCAATGTCAATATAACATTCCACAAAAGATTCCTACAAAGCTGGCACAAATGGACAGACAGGAAAACATGCAGGGAATGAAAGGACAAAGGAATAGGCCACATGTGGATAGCATAAACAGGAAAACCTACATTTAATGGAAGGACGTCCATTAGTTGTGCATCCATGTACAGGCCTCTGGCAAACAACTTCACAGATGTCCATTGTACTGCCCCTTTTCTAAGCATCCAGGAAAGGAGTGTCTGGGTACATGCCCGTATCAGACGCTCAAGTCCTGTTCTTTTTCTAGACATCCAGGAAAAGGGCGTCCGGGCACAGGGCTGTAACAGACGCCCAAGTCCTGATCTTTTTCTAGACATCCAGAACTTGGGCCTCCATTTGCCAACATCCATCAAGTTCTAAATGAGCTACTTGCTTACCTATGCCACCACCTGGACCTCTTGTCTTCTAACATTCTCCGAATTGTTTGCCTTAATTGTCCTCCTTTGCCTGAAATTCCTTATTCTTGCTTGTACACGCAAGAGAAAAGTCAGCAGGACCAAAAATTGAATATAATCCATTGTTGAAATGGTAGAAATTGCTTTTGGGGGTCTAATTGTTTTTCCTGAGAATTCCTATTTTACTTTGGATTTTCTGCCACAAGGTGTTCTTGGGTTAAAGCAAGGGTCGCTGGTTTCTCTTATTCCTGTCCTCCGGTAGCCGTGGCAGTGGGGATTTGCCCCATTTGTTGGCTAGTTTCTCTAGTTCGCTTCTGAACAGGAGGGTTCCCTTGAAGGGCATCCTTGTGAGCCTCGTTTTGGAAGATGTGTCGGCCGACCA
The DNA here is from genome assembly GCF_901001135.1 of Rhinatrema bivittatum. Classification (NCBI taxonomy): domain Eukaryota; kingdom Metazoa; phylum Chordata; class Amphibia; order Gymnophiona; family Rhinatrematidae; genus Rhinatrema; species Rhinatrema bivittatum. The sequence goes on from NC_042617.1 coordinate 160,902,638, forward strand.
GCTTCGGAGCCAGAGTTGTCTTCTGGCTGCCACGGCTGATGATACTCCTCTAGCTGCGGTGCACACCAGATCAGAAGCGCATCCGTGAGGAATGATACTGCTGGTTCCAGGGCTTCCCCAGAGTGTTGTTCCTGGTCTGTGATAAGCAGGCGCGTGTCACCATGGCACAGCAGGCTGCGATCTGTAGAGACATAGCGGAGACGTCAAAAGGCTGTTTGAGGATGGATTCCAGACGTCTGTCTTGAGCATCCTTGAGTGCTGCTCCTCCCTCAACTGGGATAGTAGTGCGCTTTGAGACCACGCAGACCATGGCATCCACTTTCGGACATGCCAGGAGATCTTTGGTAGCTGGGTCCAGAGAGTACATGGCTGCCAGGGCATGCCTCCCTTTGAACATAGTCTCCGGGCATCCCATTCCAGGTCAATTAGCTGCTGGATGGCTTGTAATACTGGGAGATGACGGGAGGTCTGACAGAGTCCTTCCAGTAGGGGATTCGACTTAGGTTCCCCCGAGGCACTTGTGCCTGGGATAGCTAGTTCTTTCAAGCTGTGTGTGACCAGGTCTGGAAGCTCGTCCTTGGTGAAGAAGTGCCTCATGATTCGATGGGGCTCTGTCCCCGGAGGGAGTTCCCCTTCCTCCAGGGGTTCTGATTCCTCCTCTGAGTTGTCTGTGTCCCCGAAGGTGGGGCTTCTGGGTGCTGGAATCGCTTCCCTGGGCATAGAGGGTCCTGGGATGTTGAGGTCCTCTGGCGAAGGTTGTGGCCATATTATCGGTGGTGTCGGTTGCATGTGGACGAAGGTATGCAGGCCTTTGAAGAATTCCACCCAGGAGATAGATGCTGGGTCTAAATTAAGAGACGCTGTGTCTCTGGGGAGCCCCGTTTGAGGGAGGGTCCCTCTGGGAGACGCTAGGTCCGGCATACTGTTCGAGAAGCTGGGACCCAGTACCGGCTGGGGATGGCCATGGGCTGGATCCCCCAGGGCCTCCTCGCACTGTATACACAGGGTCGTGGCCTCCTCATGCTGTGCAGCTCTAATGTGGCATGCTGGGCAAAGGCCTTGAGCTTCTTTTCCTGTGGTGCCATGGCTTGTGCGTGTAAAATACAAGGCCCGGGTGGCTTAGTTATGTGCTCTGGTGTGTCAAAGTTGTGCATATGGGATTGGTACGTGCTCAGGGAGATGTGCGTGCTGTGGTGTGCACAGATCGAAGTTATGCGCCCGGCACAGTAAGCGCATGGCTATGCGCGTCGCTTGTGTGCACGTACTTGGGCGCGTGACGTTGTGCGCACAAGGTATTTGTGCGCATGGCTCACCTCTGTGCGAACAGATCAAAATGTTGATGGCGACCACGTGGAAAATATGGCAACCACCTCGGAGGGTCTCCACGTGGGAGGGCCCTCAGATCTGACCTGGGTCTAGCTCTGCTAGGGCAGATCAACCCGGTGACACTGGTCCTGGCTGGCGACCTGTGCGATTCCTCGAGCTTTGGAGACCGGAGAATTTTAAATAGATTTCTACCTTACCTTGTCTCGGCGCTTCCCGGTCTTGTTCCAGGCGGTCTCCGGCTGCAGGGGGAGAGGGAAAATACCTTCACCGCTCTGCTCGAAATTGCACCCGCTGCCTCTCAGCCTCACCCGATGTTGGGGGCTAGGTCCCCGCCGATGGTCGGCTACTGAACCAAGGCTTACCTCCGAGGGATTGCGGAAATCACCTCGGGAATTCTCAACTGGGGGAGGGACCCAATGGGTGTCACAGCAGGAGAGTGGGGCTCGTCTGTAGAGGTAAGATTTCTTCTTGTTTTGGTTTTCTTTGCTAAATCACTCTAACGCTGTGCTAGCGTGCACAGAGTCCCGAACTGATATGGAGACGGAAAATACTGAAGAGCTGCACTTCCTGCAGGGGTATATGTACTAGGGCTGACGTCAGATTGAAATCTGATCCGTCTCCAACTGCTAACAGGAGTACACTATACCCATTGGTCCTGAGTCCATCTGCTACATGCTAGGAAAATAGAAACATGATGGCAGAAAAAGACCATACTACCTATCTAGTCTGATATGTACACATTTCTCACAGCATTGAGACATTGCTTTTACCCAAGAACACCTTGTGGCAGAAAATCCAAAGTAAAATAGGAATTCTCAGGAAAAAACAATTAGACCCCCAAAAGCACTTTTCCTGCAGATATTATAAAATTAGAAATATATAAAGGGGGTCATTTTCAAAGGAGTTACGCATGTAAATGTGACATACTATCGTAGCAATTTTCAAAAGCTATTTACTCGAGTAAAGTGCACTTACTTGAGTAAATCCTATGGACAATTCAATGGCATATATTGTAGCAATTTTGAAAAGCCCACTTACTTGAGTAAAGTGTATTTACTCGAGCAAAAACCAGTTTTGCTCGAGTAAATGCTTTTTAAAATCTACCCCAAAGTAAATTGAAAATTCCCAAATTTCAGCTAAGCCAATTAGAAGAAACATGTATCTTAAAATTGTTTTTTTTTTTAAGTGCTTCCCCTATAATTCATAGAGAGTATTAGTACTTTCTGTATATACTTCTCAAACACTGCACAAAGTCTATAGCTTTTATTTAATCTAGACTTGGTCTACTCAAACTTCCTTATATGCTTGAAATATAATTTGCTGATGTTGCTTTCATTTCATTCATTCTTTCATATTTCTTCTAAGCATTAACTAACACTAACTCCTTATGTGAAATTTGTTGGCTATTTTGGATTAATATTTAATACTTATCAATTCTATAGCACTACTGGACATACACAGCACTGTGTGATGGTGATAAGTATTCAGATACAATAAAGACTCTGTGCCATGAAGGCTTACACTCTAAATGGATACTGAAGCAATGAGAAATAAAGTGACTTGCTCAATACCACAAGGATGATCAGTGGGAGAAGCAAAATTTGACCCTTGGTTTCTTTGGTTCCCAACTGATTCCTTTAACCACTAGGCCACTCTTTTCCCCAGCTTGCAACTTCGTCACAAGATACTATTGCTTTCTGATGCCTAGCAGAATATTATTTGAAAGCTGGGACAGTATCAGCAATGACTAGTATGGAATTTTTTTTTTTTTAAACAAACGTCTGAATGTCGTACAATGAGGACACAAGAAACAAAATTATATGAGCATGGTGGGTGCAGGTATTGAAGCACAGTCCTGGTCTTGAAAAATTTCCAATTCTATTCAGCTTTGGAAATTTTTTGTAAAACAAGTTTTTTAATGGGGGAATTCTGTGCATAGTAAACATTCTAAACAAGTAGATTGTTCACTTTGAGAGGGTAAAGACATTCAGTTTAATAACAATGTAAAAACCCATCTATCTTTCAGAATTGCTTTAGGAAGCCATGGCTTCAAAGCAGTAAGGTATGCAGGTCAGAGCTTGGTTGAAACACCATGACACTCTTCAAGTGGATGAAAGGCCTCATTCTCTGATCCTGTGCTACATAATTCACTCAAACATGACCACATTAAGAAAGGAGGTTTGCTCTGGAGTACCTAACCATATAATTAAATTACTGAACTGGAGAAGAATCCTTTGCATCATTTTGTAACTATTGCCAGTAAGTGTCAACATTAGAGGACTGCAACTGAAAATACAGCATTCAGATGCAAAGTCAGTTTGGAAAAAAATGTATGTCCAGAAATAAAATCTAATACCTCGGATTTTATTGCAAGTTCATTTCCTTTTACCTTTCTATATTTAGTTCTAAATCATTATAGATCTCATTTCATCCCATGACATTAGTAGGGACACCGAAATGATTCCATCTACAGTTAAGTACAGCAACAGACATGAACCAATTACAGCACATTCATGTAACTGTGATAACCGCAATCTGCTGGTACGTATACATATATATATATATAGATATATATATACATATATATATATATTCTGTAAATGGTATTGTAAAGTAGATGGTATGAAGTGCATAAATTGTTACATAAGTGAGTAGTTTTGACTTCAATGCATATTAGTCTAATTATGTACCATCAATGTCTCTATTAGTTAATCACACAAAAATTTTCTGGTATATATTTTGTGTTTTTTATGCATGGGAAAAGCTCAAAACACAAGGGTGTCCACTTATTTTTATGCTGATAATGGCTCCTAAATCTCCACAGGTTCCTCCTGCAGCTAAACATGTAATAGTCCTGGGCTTGGAATATAGGTCCTTGGAGCAACAATCCATCAACGCTGTGCCACACAAAGATTCAATCCGTGCACCCACGAAGGATTTCAAAAACCAAAGCCTGACACTGGGCATATGCTGCCTTCAGGAGCCATTGTGTTTCAGTGCTACTCAGCCTCAGACTTTGTGTCTCAGAGACTATGGCTAAAATATAACACAGACAGGATAATTTTTAAACCTATGGGGTCGATGTTAAAAGCGGCCCACCCTCTTCCCTGCCCCTTTGGAGAGGCCCAGCACTTTGACAAGTACCAGGGTTTATAAGCGTGGCCGGGCCCATTGTAACATGCACGTGGCACGCGCAGGGCCCGGCCACGCGCTTAAACCAGGTATTTACGCGTGCGGCCTCTTAAAATTCAGCCTTATTTGTGTTACTACATTTGCATATATAAGTGAATGAGCAGAGATTTATCCTATCATTTTATAAATAAAGTAGCAGGAGCAGTGCAGTTTATAAAATACTGGAGACTTATGCTCCAAAAGTACATGTGTATGTTTCAGATTACACATATACTGCCGTTGCAATGAAAGCACTTGCTTTTCCTACTTATATTTATAAACATGTGCATGTACAAACAAATAGAACATGTACACGGAAAGCCAGGTATTTTCTAATGTACGCATGAATAAATTCTTTCCAGCACGCATGTGTGAAATCACCGACTCGATACCTCTGCCAGTTCACCTAGTTTTGTCTCCAGTTCACCAGGACTCTCTAGCACATCTTTCTGAACCCCACCAGTTCACTCAGACCTCCCACCCAAAAATTACCAACAGAGAAGTCTGTATCAATTGTACTAGTTAATTAGCAGGTGCAAAATTGTGCAAATAAGTTAGATAATTTATACGTAATCTCTCTTATAAAATAGCAAATCCCGTGCGTACCTCTTGACTGCACCCTGGAACGCCCCCCTGGACCACCCCCTTTTTTGCACTGGTAAATATGCGTACGAAACTTTAAATATGAACGTACTTTCAATATTTATAAAATAGCATGTCCGCATATACAAGCTACTTACGTATGTATATGCAAATTTTCCGCACGTAACCCCTTTGAAAAAAGAATATTTGTGTGATTAACAGGTATTTATGGTACACAATTAGACTAGTGTGCATTGAAGTCAAAACTGCTCACTTGTGTAACTGTTTACCAACTATATGGCATCTACTTTACATTTGTTTTGGAACGTTTGACAAAGTGAGAACTGCTTGAATTTCCTTTTCTTTTTTTGTTGCAAGGCACATATTCATGTAGAACTAATCTCAAATAATTGCCTTATAAGTAAGATGTTCCACTCCATTGTAGAAGCAGAAGCAGCATGTGATTTTAAATAGTTTTGAAGCTTACAGATACTTGGCCAACTAACTAAATGAACAATCACAGTGCGGAATACAAAATATTTATTATGGTAGGCATTGTAAATTACATAGATATTGCAGTTGCAATTGTTACAAATTCTAGTCAGCAAAGAAACATATTCCCCTTTTCCTGGAAGCCTAATTGTTACTTCGTTAATGATTTCTCAGCTGGTTGCTCATTTCTTGGAGCTCGCTGATCAAGATGTCCATTGTTCTGACTTCATCAGCCAACTCACTGCAGACATCACCACTTGCTACATCTGTAAATAGTTGCTGTGTGATTAAAAAAAAACAAAACAAAGCAGACATTTTAACTTCTAGATTGCATTAAAACTCATTAGAAAAGCAAGGACAAGAATCACTACACTCCTGAAGTTCCTTTTTTTTTATTTCCTTCCTAATGCCCAAGGGTTGTGTGTGAAGAGTGCAATGGCTCAGATATCACCTATTTGCATATACAAGAAAAGCTTATTTTCTTCCACATCATCACTATATCACTATTTTGACATCTTTTCCCCCCAAACTAGCTTATTTTTTAGCCCAATAAAAATTTAATAAAATCTTGTATAAAAATCTGAGCCTCTAACCTTTAGTTTGTAAATATGGAGACAGGAAGCATGAAGATGGGTAGCAGGATTGAATTTGCTGCTTGCTCTAAATTAATGGTGACTTGCAGGGAGGTTTGTATCCAGGAAAGGATGAAATAAGGTGTGATCCTAGTATACCCTGTGCCTTTTTTTTTTTTTTTTATTAATTTTAATATTTCTAATTTTTCCTGAACAGCTCAGCACTCTCTAAATCTTCAGCCTACCGCTGAAGGATCTCCTCAACCATCACTGACTCTCACTCCCCCACCCCTCCCCAATCCCTACCCCCCCTCTTTTCCCTCTCCCGTTCCCCCCCACCCAACCTCACCCTTTCCTTCTCCCTCTGGACATACCATGCTAATAACTGCCTAGGATAAACCTATGTTTATGTATCTTACAGTTTTTTGTTGATTTATATTTATTTATTTATTTATTTATTTATTTATTAACTTTTATTTACCGACATTCGTGCAGCACATCATGCCGGTTTACAAAGAACTCAGATGGGCGATACAATAAAACATTAAAACAAAACGATGTATAAAGAATAAAATAAAGTAAAACCATAACAATGTAATCTTGGAGCAACATACTATTTCTTACAAAAGTACACATTAACCGATCATGATCAAAAAATAAATTAAATTAAGCCGTAGGGGAATGTTGTTTCTTCTAGGGTATCCATGGGAGGGGCGGGGGGAAACTTAGGATGGGGAGGGGGAAATTCGAACAGGGGGGGCTGGGGAGAAATTAAGTTTGGTTTGTGTCGGGATAGGCCTGTCGGAATAGCCATGTTTTGACTCCTTTCTTGAAAATTTGCAGGGATGTCTCTTGGCGTAGGAGGGTGGGGAGGGAGTTCCAGAGGGTGGGGGCAGCGATGGAGAAGGCTCTCTCTCTGGTGTGAGTAGAATGTGCTGCCTTTAGGGATGGGGTGTGTAGAGTACCTGCATGGGTTGTTCTTGTGGGTCGGTCGGATGACCGGTAACGAGGCATTTCGTCGAGCCAGGTGTGATTATGTTTGTGTAGGGAATTGTGAAGGATGGTGAGGGTTTTGTATTGTGAGCGGAAGGAGATGGGTAACCAATGTAGGTCTTTTAGTATGGGGGTGATGTGTTCCCTTTTTTGTGTGCCTGTTATGATTCTAGCCATGGAGTTTTGCAGAATTTGGAGGGGTTTGATGGTGGTGGCGGGGAGTCCTAGCAATAGGGAATTGCAATAGTCTAGTTTTGTGAGCATTGTGGTCTGTACGACTGTGCGGAAATCGTGGGTGTGGAGGAGGGGTTTGAGTTTTTTTAAGATGTTAAGTTTATAGAAACCCCCCTTTAATAGGTTTTTGATGTGGGGTTTGAAACTTAGGTGTTGGTCTATGTAGACGCCCAGATCTCTTACAACCTGGGTCTGAGGGGTGGCTGTGGTTGTATTTTGGGGAGTGTTCTGTCGCATGGGGAGAGTGAAACATTCAGGCTGCTTAGAAATGACGAGTAATTCTGTTTTTGACGAGTTTAGAGCTAGATGGAGTTCGGATAGTGAGGCGCTTATGGTGGCAAGGCAGGATTCCCAGCGTTGCAGAGGTTCTTTTATGGATCCCTGAAACGGGATGAGAATCTGTACGTCATCTGCATACAGGAAGAATTTCAGGCCCAGTTTGGAGAGAAGGTGGCATAGGGGTATGAGATAAATATTAAACAGGGTGGAGGATAAGGATGATCCCTGGGGTACGCCCTGCGTGATAGGTATGTGTGAGGATTCGTGCTTGTCGATTTTTACTAGATACTCTCTGTGTGTGAGGTAGGAGGAGAGCCATGAGAGGGCTGTGTCGGTGATACCTATTTCTGTTAGGCGGGTCATTAGTATCTGATGGTTGACAGTATCGTAGGCAGCTGAGATGTCTAGTAGGGGCGAGTAGGTACGAGTTTCCGTGGTCCATACCTTTAAGTATGGTGTCTGTCATGGCTAGTAGTAAGGTTTCGGTGCTTCGGTCTTTACGGAAACCGAACTGTTGAGTGTGGAGGACATTGTGGTCTTCTAAAAACTCCGTTAGTTGTTTGTTAATAGCCCTCTCTAGTACTTTTGATAAGAAAGGGAGATTGGAGATTGGACGGTAATTGGCTGGGTCTGTGGGGTCGAGGGTGGGTTTCTTTAGAAGGGGCTTGACTATAGCCAGTTTGAGTGGGTCTGGGACACTGCCTGCAGTAATAGAGCAGTTGATAAAGTCCTTAATATGTTTGGTGATGGCGGGGATGATGGAGAGGAGGGTTTTTGAAGGGATGGTGTCTGAAGAGTGTGTGGATGGTTTCATCTTTTTAGTATTGCTTCTACTTCTATGTTGGTGGTGAGGTCAAATGTTTTAAGGGTGATCTTTTTGTCATTGGGGATGGGGGGGAGGGGGGTAGTGTTGTCTGGGAAGCGGAGTAGAATATTGTCGATTTTATTCTTGAAGTATAGGGCTAGTTCTTCGCATTTTTTGTTGGAGACAGTATCGTTGAGTGTTGGTGTATTGGGGTTGGTGAGTTCTGAGACATATGTGAATAAGGCGTTTGCATTAAATTGGTAGTCGTGGATCTTTGCCGCGTGGAAATCACGCTTGGCTTGGGTAATTGCATGACGGTATGCGTGTAAAGTGTTGTTATATGTGGCTTTAAGTGAAGCCGATGGTTGTTTGCGCCAGGCGCGTTCTTTGGCTCTTAGCTCTTGTTTCAAGGTTTTTAGCTTGGCGGAGAACCAAGGTTTCCTTTTCTCCTGTTGTGTAAAGGGTATTTCTTTGTGAATAATGGGGCATAATTTATTGGCTATGGTTGTAGTGAGATTGTTCCAGGAGTGTTGTGCGGTGTCTGGATTGGTGAGATCGATGTTGTTAGCTATTTTGTTGAAAGCTAGGGTGAGCTCTTCCGTACTACAGTGTTTACGGAAGGCGATGGTTTTATGGTGTTTTTGTGTGGAAGGTGTGAGGGGTTTGGTTTCAAGGGTTGCATTAATGAGGAAATGGTCGGACCATGGTACTGGGGTGACTACGGGTCAATATTAGATCGAGTGTGTGGCCTGCTTTGTGTGTGGGTTCGGCGATGATTTGGTTGAAATCTAGGGCTTTGAGGGTGTCCAGTAGAGTCTCGCAGGCGGGGGTGGTGGGGCGGGTATCTACATGGAGGTTGAAATCCCCTAGAATAATGGTAGGAAGGTCTGTTTTGAGGTTGACGGTGAAGTATTCAGTGATGGGTGAGGGATCTTTTTCAATTAGGCCTGGGGGGGGGGGTAGACTAGGCAGATTTGTAGGGATCTGGATGCAAATAGTGCAATTTCAATTTTGGGTGGTGGTTGAGTGGTTTGGAGTCTGAGGTTGAGTCTTTTCTTGGCTGCCAAGAGTAGACCACCTCCTTTCTTTTTCGGCCTTGGTATGGAGAGGAGGTCGTATGACTTTGTGGGGAGCTGGTTTAGGAAAACCTGGTCGGTATTTTTTAACCAGGATTCGGTAATGGCACAAAGGTCGGGGTTGTCGTCTGTAAGCAGATCATTTAGTATAGTTCCTTTTTTTTGTATGGATTGGGCATTGAAGAGAGTAATGGCTATTGTTGTTAAACCTAGGAGTTGTGAGAAAGGTGGGGTCATAATTGGTATGAGGGATTTGCGAAGTATGGGTGGGTGGGGGGGTGTTGTTGGGGGTTTGCGTAGTAGTGGGCAGTGCCGTGTTGGGATGGGGAGTAGGCACATGGTTCTAGAAAAGTGAGGGGACTTGGGTGGTGGGGACTAACAGAGAATAAAAACAGGGTGGCGTCCGTAGTGAGAGCGTGGAGGGCAATACAGGGCGGGGTTTAAGGTATAGGGAGAGTTTGGCTGAGGGAAAGGGTACAGTGCTGGTGCAGTAGTGCGAGTAATGTCGATAGTACACCATGCAGGTTAAACAAAGCAGGTATTGCAGGTTAGACAATGAAGGTAATATACAGTTAGTACTGATTAGACAATACAAAACAATGCAGATAATGTGCAGTTCTTAGACATGGTAAGGCTATGTAGGTAAGACAATGCAGGTTATGTAGGTAACAATGCAAGACCATGTAGGTAATATGCAGTTAATACGGCTTGGGGCGTATTAAGATGTTAGGGTGGGGAGTAGTCCCGTGGTAGGGGCAAGGGGATGAAAGGATCTGTGGGGGTGCCTACTCACTCCGGCGTTCCTGAGGCCAGGTTGGTCTTGGCTGAGGGTTGGCAGTTGGGCTTCGGGTCCAGTGGGCCTGCTGAGAGAGCGAGGGTGGTCTGGATCAAGATTCGTGGTCCTTCAGGGCAGTCCGAATGGGCTGCACGAAGGGGCGCACAAAGGGGCGGGCCCCTTTGTCGCGCTCCTTCGGCGCGCGACGCACGGCGCGCGGCACCGGAGTTGCAGCTGGCTTTAAGGAGCCTCAGGGCCCCTTGTGGTTGGCTGGCTGCTGGTGGGGGGCGGGCCTTCGCGGCGTTCGTGCGGTCGGAGGGCGGCAGGGACGGCACAGGTAGCCGCGTGGTCGGGCCCGGATCCAACGGAGGTAAGAGCGAATTTAAAGGGCCTTACCCCGGTGGGTCCGTGGCGCCGATCGCGCAGGCCTTCGCTCGGTCCGGTCGTCGTGGTTGCAGAGGATCGCCGGTGAAGAGGGGGATCCCGGAGCTGCAGCTGGCTTTAAGGAGCCTCAGGGCCCCTTGTGGTTGGCTGGCTGCTGGTGGGGGGCGGGCCTTCGCGGCGTTCGTGCGGTCGGAGGGCGGCAGGGACGGCACAGGTAGCCGCGTGGTCGGGCCCGGATCCAACGGAGGTAAGAGCGAATTTAAAGGGCCTTACCCCGGTGGGTCCGTGGCGCCGATCGCGCAGGCCTTCGCTCGGTTCCGGTCGTCGTGGTTGCAGAGGATCGCCGGTGAAGAGGGGGATCCCGGAGCTGCAGCTAGCTTTAAGGAGCCTCAGGGCCCCTTGTGGTTGGCTGGCTGCTGGTGGGGGGCGGGCCTTCGCGGCGTTCGTGCGGTCGGAGGGCGGCAGGGACAGCACAGGTAGCCGCGTGGTCGGGCCCGGATCCAACGGAGGTAAGAGCGAATTTAAAGGGAATTTAAAGAGAGATATATTTATCTCTCTCTAATTGTTTCTTAGTTTAAACTCTGTACTGTCTTCCATTGCCCAGGTTTTATGCTCCCTGTTTAATGTAACTTTACTTTCTACCTTGATGTTAATTGGTTTCCCCTCAGTTACATTGTAAACCGGTACGATAAGACCTAGTCTTGAGCATCGGTATAGTAAAAGAAATTAAATAAATAAATAAATAAATTGGAACCAGCCCTAGTTGCACAAACTACAAGTCTGGCAGTCCCTGCAGTGTCTGGTCCTGTTACCTGCAGCAGCTGATGTCATCTGGCAAGCCTTTCTCCAGCCCTTACTGGACACTCAGAATCTTTGCGTGATCTCAAATGAAATAATTCATTTCTAATAAATGTGTCCACGATGTGAAAAAAAAAAATCAGTCTTATGTTTTAATAGGCTGCATGTTTGAGTTCTATAGATCTCAGGAGAGTAGTCTAACTGGCTGATGTTCAACCTTCTATTTCAGAGGTCCATTACCTCACTATCAATGACCACAGAAGAAAACAGAATGGTCTAAAGTTATTTTAAATGAATACTTTTTAGCTGTGTTGTAATAAAATGAAGATATATGTGGTAATAGAAAAAACATTCCTTTTTTATTTTCTGTCATTAATATCCTGGTGGATTAAGGGTAGATCCTTAACTCTTCAAGCCATTGTAATATGCCCTTTTGGTTATTTAGGATCAGCTATATAATAATGGCCTTCAGGCAGGATAATTCTTAGTGATCAATGCTCTGATGTCCTGGTGGAAAGAATTAAGGGCATCCTCAAAACATTCCTGGCTCTGGAGATCATTATCAGTCTGCCAATTTCAAATTAAAACTATTTACTTCAAATGCTGTCATCAGCAAGGTAATGACTCTCCGAAGTAAAAAAAAAAAATGGGTAAGAGCCAATCATTTGTTCTAAGACATTCATGATGCTTAGAATTGATTGAAAAATAAAAACCCCCCAACATATTTTGCCATAGTTTGGGCTATTTACTTATCCAGTCTAGGGGATGGCAATACATTAAATACATCCAACAATTAGCATGGAAACTACTGCAGATAAGATTCTTTAGTTTCCCAACATGCAAAGGAGAACATTTGGTGAAACACATCATGTTAGAGAATTTTGGTATCACTATGCGATACGATACAACCCTTTTCAATTACTTTTACTAATTACCTAGCTTTAAAACAGCAGTTTAATTTTATTTTTATTTTTTTTTTGGTAACTCAGCAGGCAGTCACAACAAATGTTTGCAGTTCTTTTTAGGTCCTGAGGAATTATTATTATTAAGTTTTTGAAAACCTCTCCTACTAAGTGACTTCCACCATTAGGACTCAGGAAAATGACTGTCTGATCCTTGAGCCCCATAAAGGCACCATATAATGATGAAAATGTGAAGAAAAAGAGGAGCATCTACAATGGAAAGTGCACAATTTTTTTCCCAGTGCAAAAATCTAAGAAATAAAACAGATGCAATAATCATTTTATAAATATAAGTAAAGAAAAGAAAGGAGACCTGAGCATAAGATGGAAAGAGGAAGTCATGAAACAATCTACTTGATATTTTAAGGACTCTAGCTAGCAGCGCTTTAAAGAGAACATTAAAAAACATTTTACTTGGTAACTAGACCAGTGATTCTCAACTCAATCAGCAGTGACCACCTTGGCCAATCTTGTTTTCAGAATGTCCGGAATAAATATGCATGAGATGTAGTTACATACAATACAGGCAGTGCATGCAACCATATCTGAAATCTGTATCTCATGAAAACCCAACTGGCCAGGCAGTCCCTGAAGACTGGATGTAGATAATGATAGGAAAAGGATAAAATATATTTTTCAAAATGTACTTAGGAAAGAGTTGCAAGCTTCAAAGCCCAATAATCTTCAGAGGCTGGTAAGGCAATGCCAGTGCACAAGCTTTCTGTCATAAGCAAGGAGTTAGATAATTTCTACTGGCGAGAGTACAGAAATGAACAAATGGGTAACTTTACTATTAAACCTAAAGTTTACATTTCTTCTTGGAGGTAGCCTGCATAAAGTGGCAACTGCTAAAACCCTTTAAAAAAAAGAATTTCAAAAAGTTGCTGGGCTGACTGGAGAGCCCATTTTGGTCTTTATCTGCTGCCATTCACTATGTTACTACGATGAGTGATGGTGTTAAACAAAAAGTTAAAAATCTGAGGACCTTTTCTATATTTCTTCCCAGCTCTACTGTAAGCTGAGGAATTTTAGGCAAGAGAGCAACTTCTGTTATCACAAAGTAATGTCTGTAATAAGACACCACTCTGTTTTCAGTGGTTTGAAATATCTTGTATTGAAGCCAACATGCAAAATGGGAGAACTCAACATTGGCCAGTCGGAAGTATGCTGGGAATGTCAAGGTTGAATCCTTGAAATTGCTTGAGAAGTGCAATGCATGGACCACAATGACTCACTAGCGTTCCTTACTTTTATTCTAAAGTGTCTACCTTGTTTAAAAATGACTCGAAGGTTAATCTGTTTTGCAGACTGACAGGGTTTTCCATGGTGGAAATATATGAGAGAGAAGGCTGTGTGTTCTTTTCTGCTGGTGTGATGTTACAATTAAACAGCTATGAAGAAAGTGGACAATCAGATTCATCAATTTCAAAAAGTCATTTTAAAAGAAAGAAAATCATAATACAGGAGAAAAAACCTAGGCCGTACCTGCTCACAGTTAGTTTAGCAGAGGATGATGCAGTGACTGGATGAGAATAAGACGTCTGACAACTGCCCAGAGTGGTGACAATTTAAATCTTACCTTTGCTCTGGAAGATAAACCACGCAGGTTGAGTCGAGCTGAAGAGAGAATCTGCACAGCTTCCTGATGGCTGGATCTGGTTTTACTGCATGTCACTGCCACTGAAAGTCAAAAAGAAAGAAGATCTTTTGGTGGACTCTGCTAACGGCAGCCTGTTGTCTTGAGTTGGCACTTAATTGGAAAACTACTGTTAGGATCTTTCATTAATTACTGGGATTTTAAAAGGTAAGCATGAGGCCTCTTAGAGGCAAACCTCATTATGTTCCTGGAGAAGGTAACAAAAGTCTGCCTTTACTACAGCGTGTTGCTGAATAAATTTACACATCTAACAGGCTAAAAGATGCAGCCTTTAGGTACCTTGTTTAAAAGACTATAGAGAATTCCTCCCGAGGATTACTTCCCCCTCCGCCCATTTACCTCAAAAGCATTAATGGAACAATGATCAGGTATTTACCTGTTCTTTCTAGTGGATTAAGTGCCAAACTGACTGATTGAAAGCGGAAGCCTGCTGAATTTAAACTAAAATCACAGTAAACTGGAAAATGTATTTCCAGCTGTACAAATGATTTCATGTCTTTTTTTTTTTTAAGGGTATTGTACCAGATACATATGAATCACATTTAAGATCCCAAAGCTAAGCTTTACCAACATTTCTATGAATGCCCTTCTTAGATACAGTCCTACTGCCGGTCAGTAGCTCAGGCAGACATTTCCAAATACACATATTTGGGAAAATTCTCGGCAAGCATTGGTGATGAAAACATATAAAAAACTCTTGACATATTACTTTCAATTTGAAACAATTTTGGGGGTTTTTTTTCCCCTTCCCTTTCTTGGAAATCATCACTTTGGCTTGGCCCTCTAATATGCGAATACAAAATGGTATATTTACAAAAGGGATGTACCATGTGCAAGTTCCACTGCTCCTTTTATAACTGCCTTAAATGAGGAAACATCCTTCTCCCAGCCACTCCGATGAGTCTGACATTTATGTGCCTTAGAGAGATACTGTAGAGCCTACCCAAAAAGACAGAAAATGTGCATTCAGAGAATTATATGCGGAAATATTAGTTTCACAAAATGACTGGTAAACACCTGAGAGCCCTTCCATTCCTGATCATGCTCTTAGGTTATGAAAGGAATGATAGGGCATAAAACTTTTGTACAGGCATTGTGACATTATGGGTCTGTTAAGTACCAAAGTTTGGAAACTGCTGTATCAAGGTTTTTCTGATAGCTGAAAACCAACAAAAAAACCTTGCTAAAAAGCTCCAAAGACACGGTGTTTGAGACAATTCACTTTGTGCCCTAATTATCAATTTGTACAGAATTTTAAGATCACTATTATTATTATAGTGAGAAAACTGGTTATGTTGATGTAAACAATATTTTATAACAAAACAAGAATCTAACAGGGAGAGCATTAATTGCTTCCAAACGCCAAGAAAAAAATTCACAACAAACCTAAAAAATGTTTTATAGAAAATGAATTGCTAACCTATATTTGATCCACTCATTATGCCAAAGTCAACAGGTAATTTTAAAGAGCTCCTAACTTGGTGAAATTGTCACACAAACCAGTTACCAGAAACCTGCTAGCTAAAACAACCAATACCAGTCAGTAGACATAACAAAAAGAAAACTTTTAAATTCATCTCAGGAATGTTATTAATTGCAATTTCTTGCAAATACATGCATATAACAGAGGGTGGTGGTAAATGGATTTCACACTCTGAGGAGAGTACAAGCAGTGTGGCCAGGAAATCAGCTCCAGGGCTAGTTCTAGTCAATACTTTCTTAAGTGATGCTACAATGGGGCTAGTGGGGGAAATAGATCTGTTTGTAGAGATCTCAAAGATCTGATCTGCAATTAGGGATGCTCCAGAGGAAATGAAAAAAAAAATTTTCTTTGAGTTTTTCGCCAAATAGATTGCCCCCTAAACATTGGGAGGTCTGCCAACTTCTCGTGGACATCTTTGCATATGCTCTAAGCCAAGCCATACATGAAGCCCTGATAGAGGCTAAGGAGTTATGTGAGAGAAAAACTGAATGACTCAGATCTGAGAAAGGGCTGAATGCCTTTTTCTGCATCTAAAAGTAATTGGAATAGCAACTACCACTATCTTTAGATTGCAGAAAAGGCTTCAGCTTCTGAATTCAGTTATGGAGGTATTTTGCTATGTGAAACTGGTGGATAGCAATGAGAGTGGTGAGCATGGAGCTTTGAAAAACTTTGTGTCAACGTTGTCAATAGTCTATGGTCTTTTCCTGTGGGTGTATTTAAGTGAATTCTTGTCTTTTCATTTCTTCATAGCAGATTTGACCACTACAGACTGGTGTGCAAACTGAATGACACCAAAACCTGGAAACATTTGAACTCTGTATTTGAGATCAAGCTTCCTAGCCAAAGGAGTGTCTGAAATAGGTGTTTCCCACATCCTTTACCCATAACTTTTCCCACATGTTTACCGATTAATATTCCTGTTCTCACTGAATCATTACTACTCGCCGACTTTAACCTTCTCACTGCAAATTTTGACTTTTTTGGTTTCTGAACTTCCATTTATTATTAGTCTGGCCATTTACTAAGGTTCATGATTACCTTTGTTTATTGTATTTGCTTTGATCTTGTTGGTATTTTTTGATATATATCATGTCTATGTTATTTCAATTTCTCTGTAAAGCCTGTTGCTGAATTATTGTTTATTGTAAACCGAGGTGATGTTTTTAACGTGCCGCGGTATATAAAAAATCACGAAATAAATAAATAAATAAATAAATAAATAAATAATCCTCATTTAATAAGACATTGAGGACTGGAAGGGTTGCTGGCTCTTACAAGATGTCCAGAATTTGAAGAAGAACAAGGAGATCTGAGTTGGGGTTATTGTCTTTATGGATATGAACTCCAAGCCTTGATCCCATCTTTTCTATGAATTTGGAATATGTCAGATCCTGGGGAGAGGTGCGATTCAGAGGATGTAAAAGTGGGTCAGAGGGTATTACCCGTAGAATCTTCTTTTGAACCTAATAGCATGGGCTCACTTATCCAGGACTTTAATAACGAAAAGGACAAAAACCAGGAGATTCTTTATAAGAACATAAGAAGCTGTCATACTGGGTCAGACCGAGGGTTCATCAAGCCCAAAATCCTGTTTCCAAACATTAAATAGATCCCATGCCACTAATGCAGTGGCTATTCCCTAAGTCAACTTGATTAATAGCAGTTTATGGACTTCTCCAGGAATTTGTTCAAACCTTCTTTAAACCCAGCTATGCTAACTGCACTAACCACATCCTCTGGCAATGAATTTCAGAGCTTAACTTTGCGTTGAATGAAAAATAATTTTCTCCAATTTGTTTTAAATGTGCTACTTTTTAACTTCATGAGCCGTTCCATCCCCTTTACATGTTATGGAGGCAGTGCATGCAATTTTTCACTCATGCATATTCATTGTGGATATCCTAAAAACCCGACTGGCTGGGGGGGGTCCCCAGGACAGGGTTGAGAACCACTGATCTAATGGGTCCAACTGACTTCCTCACAGATTTCCTGCTTTGGATATATTTTTTAAAGTTTTTATTGTAGTTTTTGCCTCTAAGGCCAACTTCATTTCAAAATCTCTCTTAGCCTGTCTTATCAATGCTCTACATTTAACTTTACAATGCTTTTTTTTTTTTTTCCTATTTTCTTCTGATGGATCCTTCTTCCAATTTTTTTAAATTGTTTTTGGCTAAAATAACCTCTTTCACCTGAACTTTTTTTTTTTGTAATTTTATTTTTATTGAAATTTCAACTTAATTTTACAAAACTATATGTTCAGAGAAACACAGATAATAATATTATTAATTTAAAGGAAATATTACAAACTGATATTCAATGTAATTATATATCTGTATAATAGTTACAGATAATAAGGGAGTCCAATGTACATTAAGCAGACAAAAAGACATACTTAGATTCATCTTCCTGATAAATACCACAGGTTTTGGTTATTAGGATTAACTCATGATTCACACCTGACCTTTTAACCATGTCGGTAATTGTTGGCCTTTCTTGAAGGTTAAGGGTTGTAACTGCCACACCAGCAAGTTACCCCATGTGCTCTTTTCCTCATTTCCATCCTCTAGCCTTTAGGGATCCACTGTGTTTATCCCATGTCTCTTTGAAATCTTTCACCGTTTTTTCCTCACCACCTCCTCCGGAAGGGCATTCCAGGCATCCACCACCCTTCTCCATGAAGAAATATTTCCTGACGTTGGTTCTGAGTTGTCCTCCCTGGAATTTCATGACGTGACCCCTAATTCTACTGATTTCTTTATACTGGAAAAGGTTTGTTGAATGTGTATTATTAAAACCTTTCAGGTACCTGAAGGTCTGTATCTTATCTCCCCTGCACCTCCTCTCCTCCAGGGTATACATATTTAGGTCCTTCAACTTCTACTCATAAGTCTTTTGATGGAGACCTCCCCACATTTTTGTCGCCCTTCTTTGGACCGCCTCCATCCTGTCTTTGTCCCTTCTGAGTTATGGATTTTAGAACTGAACACAATAAGCCAGGTGAGGCCTCAGCAAGGACCTGTACAAGGAGACTATCACTTCCTTTTTCTTACTGGATATTCCTCTCTTTATGCAGCCCAGCATTCTTCTGGCTTTAGCTATTACATTGTCACACTGCTTTGCTGTCTTCAGATCGCTAGCCACTATCACCCCGAAGTCCCTTTCTTGCTCCATGGACAACAGCCCGTTACCCCGCAAGACATGCAGCTCTTTGGGGTTACCATACCCCAGATGCATTTCTTGGCATTGAATTCCAGCTACCATATCTTCAACCACTCTTCAAGTTTCCTTAAATCACGTCTCATTCTCTCTACTTCTTTCAGCATGTCCACTCTGTTGAAGATCTTAGTATCATCCGCAAAAATAAAAACTTTACTTTCTATCCCTTCTGCAATGTCGCTCACAAAGATATTGAATAGGACTGGTCCCAACACTGATCTTTGCAGCACTCCACTTAACACCGTTCTTTCTTCAGAGTAGGTTCCATTTACCATCACATGTTGTCTTCTATCCATCAACAAGTTTGTAATCCACGCCACCACCTTGGCACTCACTCCCAAGTTTCTCATTTTATTCACAAGCTTCCTATGTGGGACCATATCAAAAGCTTTGCTAAAATCCAAGCATATGACACTGAGCGATCTTCCTTGATCTAATTCTTTAGTCACCCTATCAAAAAAGTCAATCAGATTTGTCTGACAGGACCCTCCCCTGGTGAATCCTCGCTGCCTGGGGTCCAGTAGATAGTTCACTAACCTTTCCTTCAGTACAGTCTCCATTAATTTGTCCACCATCAAGGTGAGGCTAACCAGCCTGAAGTTTCCAGCCTCCTCTCTGCTCCCACTCTTGTGAAGCAGGACCATCACTGCTCTTCTCCAATCAATTGGCACCTCTCCCATTTCCAGGGATCTATTGAACAGGTCACTCAGTGGACCTGCCAGCACATCTCTGAGCTCCCTTAGTATTCTGGGATGAACCTCATCAGGCCCCATGGCTTTGTCCACTTTCAGTTTTCCTAGCTTTTCCCATATGTTCTCTTCTGTAAACGGAGATTTGTCTTCTTCACCCCCATCCTCAGTCTTGTTAACTAGCATCTGTCCTTCTCCAGGGTCTTCTTTGGGGAACACAGAACTGAAGTATTTGTTTAATATTTCCACCATATCTTCGTCTCTCTCCACACATTGATCCTGGTCACCTTTCAATTTCACAATACCACTTTGGACCTTTCTTCTTTCTCTGATGTATGAAAAATATTTTGTCACTTTACCTCATTGGCAACTCTTTCTTCCACCTGACATTTTGCTTTCTTGATTACTTTCTTTGTCTCCCATAGTTTCACCAGATATTCTTCCCTGTGTTCCTCATCTTGGAATTCTTTATTATTTCTTGAATGCTGTTCTTTTTGCTTTTATTGTGTCAGCCACCTCCTTTGAGAACTAGATTGGTTTCTTATTTCTCTTACTTTTGTTTATTTTTCTAATATATAGATTTATTGCTTTTGTGATTGCATCTTTTAGTTTGGCCCATTGTTTTTCAACCTCTCCCATTTTCTCCTAGTTCTACCTTCAGGTACGTTAGGTCTCCCCCATAAAGGTATCATCAGGGGGTGGCATCTGCCTTGCAAGTTATCCCCATACTTATTTTACCAAACTGTTAAAGCTGGAGGTCTCCTTGCTAGTTTCTGTCCGAGTCCAATTCCTCTATCTCTTTCCGTTGAAGCAGCGAGCAATGCCCGAGTCCAATTCCCCTTTATCTCTTTCTGATGTAGCAGAGCCCTCAAGTAAGAATTCTGATCTGTTCACCCCTATAGGTGAGACTGGGACTCAGTCTGAGGAATTGCCTCAGCTATAGTGGCGAGGTTGGATAATTCCTTCTGTCTCCTTAATCAAAGAGGTAATCTGGTTAAGTGACTGATGCCTTTTCTGACCTGGTGTGGGCAGTGATATATTCTCTTCGGAGACTAGGATAGGTTCCTGCATCTGAGTGGGAAGCTTACTAGCAGTGAATGGAATTATGGAACATATTGGTCCCGGTGTTTCCAAACGAAGACCCTCCACTAGTAACCTGGATGGAGTGAGGGCTCTTGTTATTGGAAGAGTCAGAGATAATCTGATGCCTTCCATTGCAGATCTAGGATGGGCTGCATACACTTGTGTTGGCAGAGCAGCCTGAAGTGCTGGGTGTTGGGCTTGATACATCAAAAACTTTGATGGAGTGGAAATTTTGAATGCTTTGGAGGAACATGACCGATTGCTTCAATGAATCTTTAGAGAGTTTTATTGAGGAATCTGGTGGAATGAGGATGTTCTTGCACTATGTATCATGAGGTCATGCATCTGAGAACTGGCTGTACTGTACAGCCAGTGTGTAGAAACCTCGAGGTGCATTGATAAAGCATGGGCCGCGCATACTGTGAACATCAGTGCATTGAGTGCATCATGCATCTAATGAATTGATGTGCTGTGTGTCAAGTTCATCGGGTGCAGCATGTATCACGAGCACTGGCAGGATGTGCAATGGATGACCTGATGCGTCACGTGCACCGATGGTGCTGATGATGGTTGCTTCAATAGCACCAGTGCAGATGCACCACACTGAGTACTTATGCTTCTCTGATGCAGGCTCTGATGGGTCCAATGACTAATGTCACTTCTTCGATGCAGGGTGGCTGACTTGACCATGCAGTTTTGGCCTGAGCTGATGGGGAAATCTTTTTCTTTGAAGAGCTCCTGCTAAACTCTTTTTCCGGTGATGCAGATGATGCTGCACTGAGGGAGGAGGATCTACTATGGAGAGATTTATGCAGCTCAATCCTAATCACCTTAGAACATTGGGAGAGCAGAGTCATCCATTTACAAGCGTAACAATTATTTTTATCATGCTCTGGCCCAAGGCACTAACACAGCTCATAGCCATTAGTGGGGGACATTACTGTGCCATGGATGCAGTTTTTGAATCCACTTACTGTTGATTTTTTTCTTCTGACCCAACATATTGAAGAAGCAAGGACTATTTCTTCTTTTTTTTTTAATATCACTGAAAACTGCTGCTGTGGGTGCTGCTGATACAATGAGACAACTAAAGAAAAATGATCAAATTTAAGAAGATTAAGGATTTTTACAGAAATAATGAGGAGAAACTGAATACACGTCTGTGCTGTGCTCAGACAAAAACTGATTGAGAAGGCTCATGAGGCAACATCCCTGCGGGAACTCCCATACGTGCTGGGTAGAGTTCAAAGCTCTACTAGGCTAGGAGAGATGAGTATGTTTGGTGCTGTCAGATAACATCACCCGCATGCAATGGTTAATTCAGTCTGGTTATTGATGGATAATCATTTTAACAGGAGTGATAATGGGTAGTTGA
Source organism: Rhinatrema bivittatum (assembly GCF_901001135.1). Classification (NCBI taxonomy): domain Eukaryota; kingdom Metazoa; phylum Chordata; class Amphibia; order Gymnophiona; family Rhinatrematidae; genus Rhinatrema; species Rhinatrema bivittatum. The sequence goes on from NC_042617.1 coordinate 160,924,593, forward strand.
AACTGAATAGGTTTTTCTTTATTGCACAGAAGACCCTAAAGGCCAAATTTTCAAAGGCCCCCATGCACAAATACTGGTTGTTACACGTGTGGCCACCACACACATTTTCTAAAGGGCACGGCCATGTGCGTAACCGATACTCGCACAAGTGCCGGGCCCTGAAAAAAGGGGCGGGCCTGGTGGGTGTGTGGTCTGGGTGGGGCGGGATGGAGGCCAGCCGGGACAGCTGTCCCAGGGAAGCACGTGCCGGCAGCTGGCCAGCACGCAGAAACTACTTCTGCTCCAGCATGCACATGTTATAAAATCGGCGCATCCATGTGCACACACTGGGAACTGCACATACATGGACGCATGCTCGGTCTTTTTAAAATCGACACCTTAGAGTTTTGCTTTTTCTCATATTTTTTTAGTCAATTTAAAGCTCCCAGATGCACTTAGCATGAGTCCAAGATACGTATAGCCCAGTACAGGGGTGTCAAACTCCAGTTCTCGAGGGCTGCAAACTGGTTGGATTTACAGAAGTTTCCTTAATGAACATGTAAGAGAGGCTTGCATGCACATTGCTCATGAGGCTTTGAAGGAAGTGTTCTTTAACGAAGCTTTTGGTTGAGGCAGATTGACTCAGTTTTGTATTTGTCCTTATGTATGTTAATCTTGACTGTTCATGTAATGATGTAAAGTTTTAATGTTTATGCAAAGTTTTAATCCTTGTTTTCCTGTTTGTATTTTAATTTTATTATATTATGTTAATATATGATTGTTTTAGTGTAATTCATGCTGAACAGATTTTTGGAACTGACGAAATATAAGTAATTTTAAATAAAATAAATTGCCTGATTTAAATGCCAATCTATTTCATGCATTCTCATTAGGGATATCCCGACAAGCCAAACAGTTTGCAGCCCTCGAGGACCAGAGTTTGAGACTCCTGCTCTAGAGTGTGGTATTTTTGGTTAGTTAGGTGAAGTTTGAATTTATGTTGGAGATTTTTTTTTTTGGCTTTTCCTGGAAATTATCTTTGTCTTTTCTAGATTCACCTGCAGGGTTCTCAATTTGCAGTAGGACTCTGGCAAATTGCAAACTTTCTGGGCTATAGGATAGACTAACCAGATCTATGAGCTATTTAGTTTCAGTCATGGTGCTGAGGATCTCTCCAGATAGGTGGTGAGCTCATAGATATAGATATTAAAGAGGTAGGACTGAGGCTACATCCCTATCTTACTCATTACCCCTGCCTGAACCTGTTTATCTTTACCTTCCAAGGTTTCGGGGGATGATGAAGGGAACCATAAATATTGACAGCTTATCTTTCCCCCAAAATCCCTTATGGTCATAACAATATGCATGGTAATGGTGTAGAAAGATGCAACAGTGATGCATGTTTAAAGGCAGGGGACCATGACTTATCTCTGATATTTGCCAATGTGTGGAAATATTTCCTAAGCTTGTCCTCAATACCTAATTCATCTCCCTTTTTCCCCATTAAATACTTCTATTTACAGATGCCTTTGGGGGATCATATCTGATTAGGTTAAGGTTGCTGATGTAGGGAGAGCCAGTAGAAAGCAAAGGTGTGTAATCAGAGATACAATCTACAGAAATAAAAAGGTAGTATTAATATTTCTGTATAGATAATTGGTGAAACCTCATCTGAATTACTGTGTCCAGTTCTGGGAGCTGCATCTCTGAAAGGATATAAACAAAATAGAGGCAGACTAGTAGACAGCTACCAAAATGGTGCAAAGTCTGTACCTTAAGCCCTATAAATATGTATGCCTTAAGGAACCCAGAGGAGTTGGGGAGATATGACAGACATTCAAATACCTCAGGGATGTGAACTAGAGATGTGCATTCATTTTTGCTGAATTGGACAATTTCAACGAAATTGTCTAATTCGGCATGGTTCGGAGGACCCGAATCCCAAAACAGATTTTCCCCAAAATTCGGGAAAAATTCATTTTTCAGGTTAGCATGGGTGGAGGGGGAACATTTATTTAAAAAACCAAAATACCCCAAACCCAACCCTTCAAATTGACTTAATAACAACCCCCCCCACCATCCCAATCCCCCCCCAAAACTTACTGAAAGCCTTGGTGGTCCAGCGGGGTCCCGGGAGCGATCTTCCGTTCTCGGGCTGTTGGGCCTCCCAGGAATCAAAATGGCGCCGTGGCCCTTTGCCTTTATCATGTGACAGGGACTACCGGTGCCATTGGTCAGCCCCTGTCACATGGCAGGAGCAATGGACATCCGGCGCCATCTTTGAAAATGGCACGGGCCATCCATTGCTCCTTGTGACAGGGGCCGACCAATGGCACCGGTAGCCTCGTCACATGGTAAGGGCAAAGTGCCGACTGCCACCATTTTGATTAGTGGCAGTCAATGGCCCGAGAGGGAGAGATCGCTCCCAGGATCCTGCTGGACTACCAGGGCTTTTAGTAAATCTTGGGGGGGGGGGGCGGAGGGGGGGGTAGATCGGGATGGTGATGGGGGTTGTAATTAAGTAAATTTGAAGGGTTGTGGTGGTGGGGGGGGTTTTTGGGTCCTTTTTGCCGAAAAAAAAAATGTAGGAAAACGAAGTTTTCCATGAAGTGCCCGACCCGAAAACTTAAAACTAAGCACATCTCTAGTATGATACACAAGGGGTTAAGCATTTTTTGATATAAAGCAACTTCTAGAACAAGTGAGGGCAAACTCAGAGCACAACAAAATAATATTTCTTCACAGAAGGGGTGGTAGGTGCATGCAATGGTCTTCAAATGGAGGTGGCAGATTTAAAAAGACAGTATCAGAATTCAAGAAAATATGAGAAAAATACAAAGAATATTTGGTTGTGGGGAGCTGAAAGTAAAGCCAGAGATAGGGTCTAGCGGTTTTGCAGTAGTCAGGGAAAATGGCAGACTGAATGACCTTTTAGACTATCTGCTATCATGTTCTATATTTCTATGTTTACCCTTGCTAATATTACTGTCTTAAATTTAACAAAAGCAAGTTGTGTAAACAGAAAATATTTTTATGCAAAAGTTGCTCTATAAGATCTGATAGAGAATACTGAAGAACTGTATTTTCTTTTTATATTATTGCAATCACATGAAAGCTGCTATATTTTATAATTATGCATTTTAGGTTGTTAAATTTAATATGAAAAACCAAAAAAATACTTGCTAGCAATCCTCTCTAATGCCACTCATGGAAAATAAGGTTGCAAAGCCTATCATGTCAATAAATTTAATGCAACACTACAGATATTCCCCAAGCAATAGTCTTCTCTTCTAAAACAGCAAGAAACAGCTGTGGCACAGATGTTCCATAGCGGTGTTATGTCTTGAAGTTGAAAGGCATACAAAAAACATATATAAAAGTAATTTTGAAATAAAAAAGCAACTGTCTAGACAGATAGATGTGACCCATGTTTTATAGGGTCATTAATTCTGCAATTAGATAATCAAAATAATTAAAAGCTTGACAGGGTGAAGGCCTCATTTTCTAAAGGAACATTTCAATCATCAATTCTGCACTTGTGAAATTTATACCCCAATACCTGGGAAACTGTCAGCAAACATGAACACTTATATCCAATAAGAAAAGTTGAACTGCTGGCTCAATGATGTCACAAATATATGTAACAATTCATAAAAATGTCTGGTTTTGAAATTTGTTACAACCACTAAATGCATTTTCAGGGTTATACAAATTCTCCACATTTCAATTTAAACATGCAAATATGCAAAGACAAATTTATAAAATTTAAAAAGGCTTATGTAGTGTAGCTGTGAATTGTAGCATTTCCAAGGTCACCTTTGATACATTTCAAAGTACTGTATTTTCCAGTGTATAAGTCACAGTTTTTTCAGTAATGTCAGTGGTTGCAACTTATACACCAGTGTGACATAAGACACACTTTATTTCCCCCAAATGTGGGGGAAAAATGTCTGTGCGTCTTATGGAGCGAATATAAAAAATAAACAAAAAAAAAACAAACAACTAACTACAACCCCCCACCCTCCTGACCCCCCCAAGACCTGCCAAAAGTCCCTGGTGGTCCAGCGGAGGTCCGGGAGCGATCTCCTGCACTTGGGCCGTCGGCTGCCAGTAATCAAAATGGCGCAGATGGCCCTTTGCCCTTACTATGTCACAGGGGCTTCCGGTGCCATTGGTCAGCCCCTGTGACATAGTAAGGGCAAAGGGCTGTCGGCGCCATTTTGATTACTGGCAGCCGACGGCCCAAGTGCAGGAGATCGCTCCCGGATCTCCGCTGGACCACCAGGGACTTTTGGCAGGTCTTGGGGGGTTATAGTTAATTAAATTTAGGTTGGGATGGGGGGGGGGCGGGTTCTCACAGAAAGAGAACGATCAAAGTTTTCTGATCTGGGGAGTGGACCAAAATGGCCCTCCCCAGATCCGAAAACGAAATGGGGACAAAAAAAAATTTTATGCACTCCCCTAATTTGCTCCATAAGACGCACAGACACCCGGGGACAGAGCCGGTTTAGCACACCATTTTTTTTTTTTAATTTCCCCCCTCTGAATCCTAGGTGCATCTTATGGAGCGAAAGATACGGTAATTTATTTTTGTATTGGAAAAATTATAGCATAAATGCATAAGACTCTGTACAAACAGGTCATTCTTATACAAAGGTGTGACTTAACTACCAACTTTTTCGTAAAATGGCTGTTTATAGAGGGATGCGACTATACACCGGAAAATACGGTAAAACAACTTCCCTAAGATGTTGAAACGATTTTAAAAATAAAAGTGATGTTAGGCTCACCCCATTACAGTTATAAATTCATTCATTTTCAAACAAATTTAGTCAGCTTTCCTCTACTCACCAAATTCATGTCATTAAAAAAACAAACCATGGAGTAAATTCAGACCCATTTCCTATCTGAGGACACCAACATATGTGGTTATGAAGGAGAAACACTAACCTTTTCATTATCTTCTTGGTTACCACTCTTCCCATTGCCATATAGTTTAGCATATAGCTTCCAGATTTCTGCATCACTCGTCTCTCTTGCAGTCACTCGGCCAAACAACTCCTGCAGTTTCCCTTTCAAGCTTGTGGCTAATTCTCCTTTCCGATCCGCTATTCCTTCCACCACTGCCCTCACCAGAATTTTCAGCACCTTAAGGAATAACCAGCAAAGGGGGGATCAATAAGGCGCTGCACACACAATTTTGCCTTATCAAGTATTTACAAGTGACTTCATCACAAACCTTTCTTCTTATTTAAGTATTTGGGCACAGTTCATAAAAGCCAGAAAATAAAAGCCAAGGTAATTTAACTTTTGCAGCAATACAAAACATCTAAAAAGGAGTGTGATAAAGAATTAAATGTAAAGGCAATAAAGAGATACAGGGGATAGTTAATGAGATTTTACCAAGCTGTTAAAGTTGCATACACATGAGAAACTGCAGGAATAAAAAAGTGTAAATTACATGCGACATTTATGAAGCCAAGGGAAAAACACCTGAAAAGGGATCTTAAAAGAAAAATAGAGAGCAACAGGTGAAGTTTACTAAAACTGCAAAGTATGCACCAATAAAACATAAGCAAAGAATTGTACAAGCAATGGCAAGGGATTAAACTATTGTCAAGGTAGCAAAAAGTAATCCCAGAGGGTAAGAATATTAATTTTTTTTTAAAAGGAAGAGGAATTATGCTAAAGATCCCTTCAAAGATGAGAGTGAGAAACAAAGGTAGGAAACAAAGCAGAAATCACTGACTTTTTGCTTTCTGTGTTTAGAATGGAAAGGTTGCTACAGACAGAAATCTTCACAAATATACTAAACCAAGTATTAAGAAAAAAAAACAGAGGTTTACATAACCCAAGAGAAGGCAAAACACACCAAGGGTTAGAGACTAGAATTAAGGCATGGATACGTAACCACTATAACTCAGAATTTCAGGAATTAATCACTGCATGTGTTTCTGATTTGCACATTAAAGACACAGGTGGATTAGAATGAATGGTACATACTCCAGTTAGAAGGAAGTTACAAGTGGGATCCCACAAAGGTCAAATCTTGCTGTTTATACTTTTCTCAATGATGTGGGGGCAACAGTAAGCAGAAATATCAAAATCTGTACAGATAAACTGTTTCATTCTGTAAACAGAATTCATTGATCTCGATGAAGGAACGTCCAAGTTCAATCATTAGGGGCTGCAGACAGGTCTGATTTTCAGCATAATCACCATGAGCATTCATAAAATATATATTTGCACATATTTGACTTAAGAGTCAAATATGTGCAAATATATATTGATAGATATTGCAACAGTAGTAGTCAAGGGATAAGGCAGTACACATGCACCAATACATTAGAATTCAATAACAACCATTTGTTTTCTCTCCTTAACCCCCCCAAGCTGCAGACATTACTATCAATATACGATAGAATGCAAAAAACAAATAACTCCAAGGGTCGAGCTTATTAACAAATTAAATCCATTATCCATCTGTGACCTAAAATTGATATAGTTACATGGCAAAGAAAGTCACTTTGTAGTGGAGCATCTCCGTGTAGTTAAATGGTCAACCCTGAGCCTGAACTAGTTTGGCTCGCAGGTCCTCTGGTATTGCAGATAAGATCCAATCTATATTTGCTGATGGAAAAACAGCTTCTTTTCCGAATTTTCCTCAACCGATTTACATTCCAACATATATAACTCCAGCACAGAAGATGTCCAGAGCCAAAGTCCGGACATGTCTTTTCCAGCCATCTTACCAAAATAAGCTTTAAAGCTCCCAAGCAGCCCTTAACCAGGAATAGCTTGGGAGGATTCTTCAAAACACACCTTGAATCCACATGTCTCAAAGAAAACATAGCCGACTATGGAAATATATCCTTAATTATTTGCTAAAAAAAATGTAGTAAGGACTCCCAACAAACTTGCACCGTTATACAATCCCACAAAATGTACGAATGTTGCAGAGGATTGCAAACATTTAAGACATTTATCAGAGACTGTGAGCTTTGCCAAAAAAGCCTTACTAGGTCAAATAATTATTCTATTGAGAATCTGAAAATGTAATTCTTTAAATAACATACTGTTCACTGCTCTCTTTACTAATGAACTACATGTATATATATATCTTCTGTGAGTATTGTAAATCACGAGACAGGGGCAGATTTCCAAAGCCTATGCGTGTAAATCCAGGTGGATTTACGCGCATAGGGGGGGTTATGCGCACAGAGCCTATTTTGCATAGGCCCGGCGACGCGCGCAAGCCCCGGGATGTGTGTAAGTCCCAGGGCTTGAAAAAATGGGCAGTGCATGGGCGGGATGGTCCAGGGGTGGGGCGTGGGAATGTCCAGAGGCCTCTCCACTGCCGCTGGGCCTGGGGATTGCGCGCCGGCATTTGGCCGGCGCAGGCAGGCATAAATAAGGAAACTAAGGTGGAGGGGGATTTAGGTAGGGCTGGGGGAAGGGTTAGGTAGGGGAAGGCTGTGCGGCTCGGTGCGCGCAAGTTGCACAATTGTGCACCTCTTGCGCGTGCTGACCCTGGATTTTATAACATGCGCGCGGCTGCGTGCGCATGTTATAAAATTAGGCGTACATTTGTGCGTGCCGGGTTGCGCGCACAAATGTACTCCCGCGCATACCTCTTAAAATCCGGCCCAAAGTATTTAGAATTATTGTGAACAATGTCATACATTCTTGAAATAGAAACTGTTTTCCCAAACAGGTGTAATAGCCACTGGAAGGAGTCATTTGTCAATCTGCCATTATCAAAAGGCTTCAAAGAAGAAATATAACTACGTTACTGCAAATATGTTAAGAAATCATTTGCTTGAATATGTAAATGTTGACAATAAAAAGGAAGAGAGTGAATTTCCCCAGCTTGCAGATTAATAAAAAGCTGTAAATTTACAATGCCTTGTTGGTGCACTATATGAAAATGCTCATTTTCAGAGCCTGGTGAAAACTGTGGGTTTCCATAGATAAGTAAACAAAAAGCCCTACCCTTATGTAACCCTAGAAGACTCCTAAGATAATTCCACCTCATTTGTATAGATCTTACAATAATGTGGGATATGTAATAAATAGGGCAGACTATAGGGATATGCAAAATTTTCTTCCATTTCAACTAAATTTTTTGGAGTGCCTAACAAACACTTACTCAGCAAACTCATTCTACAAACTTCATCTTTGGGAACCATTAATCTGGCAATAGATAACTGCGCCCTACCATGCCTCCAGAAAAATTTGGAATACAAGCTCCAAATCACTTTTAGATCTTTTTGTAACATTATCAAAGGGACCATTTGTAATATGTATATCAATTTAGGTATTAAGATAATCTTAACTAGAGCTAAACATCCCATGAGAGACAATGGAAAATGTTTCCAACTCTCAAGTTTTTACAAAATTCCTGTATTAATGGAGAAATGTTTAAAATATACCATTTATCTGGATTACTGTGTATCTTAATAGCTAGATATTTAATAGTATTTTCAGCCCATGTTATTGGAAAATCAGGCCCGGAATCTTTCAAATGACCTATGTCCAATGCTTCAAATTTAGACAGATTACATTTCAGCCCAGAGCAGCTACCATAATTTCCTATTATCTGTAACACTATTGGTAAGGAAGCGATCGCATCTGTCAGGATCATTAAGATGTCGTCCGCAAACATCATTAGTTTTAGATCATAATTCCCTGATTTAAAACCAGTTACCTAGACATCCTGTTTCAATTTGTGTATGAGTTGTTCTAATGTGAGTATAAACAACAAGGGAGATAGAAGGCATACCTGAAAAGTTTTAATGGTGCACAATCGACAAACCTTTTCTGTTGGAAAGAAAGTAGAACAACTAGGAGTCATGAAATCAAACTCCAGGAAGTTACACCCGGTCGCTGTTGCTCACCTCTTTCTTCACATCCCCGACTCTATTGGGAAGACTTGTGGCCTCAACCAGCCATCGCCAGCCTGCCTACCGCTCCCAGGCCTCCCAGGGTGGCACAGACACCGCTGACCGCCATCTTGCTTTCGGAATAACTTAGGCACGCGCGCTCGGGCCAGTCTTAAGCACATCATGGCGGGAACCTCGGGGGCATCCCCTCCGGATGACATCAATCCTCCTGCACATTTAAGTCAGCTGGCCCTGCCTATCTAAGGCTTGGCAACGAGTTCCCTCTTGCTAATTCCGCTTCGCTCACTGAAGGACCCTTCATTCCAGCTTCTACTTCCATGGCGTGCGACGCCCAGGGTACCCGCTCCTTGGGGGCCTCTCCTTCGTCTCTGGCTATCCGCTCCTCGGAAGGCCTGATGCCTTGGACTTCTGCCTGCCCCATTCTCTGGGGCTTTCCAGGAACCATCGCTACTCCAGCCGTGAGTACTCCACTCTGCGGACCATTACCATCTCTACAGAGGACTTCATCAGTGTACCCCGCTCTGCAGACCATTACCATCTGTCCTGAGGTACCCTCCTTGGGTATCCCCCCATTCCACTGACCAGTGGTACCTCAGTGTCTGTGAGACTTTCTCTGGCACCCCCTGCTCCATGGGTAGTGCTGCTCTCTCTCTTTAATAAAGACTCTAGACTTGAACTGTGTCTGACGTCAGCTGAGGCCTCGCCTCCCAACGGTGAGGCTCACGGGGCTCCTCCCCATGGGCAGTACCATCTCTCACCTTGGCCTAGGGCCCACACACCCACTAATCCTAACACAGGAAGGACGACTCAGAACCAAAGTCCGGAAACATTTCTTCACAGAGAGGGTGGTGGATGCCTGGCATGCCCTTCCGGAGGAGGAAGTGAAGACAAAAACAATTAAAGAATTCAAAGGGGCATGGGATAAACACTGTGGATCTCTAAAGGCTAGAGGATGGAAATGAAGAAAAGAGTGCATGCTGTAACTTGCTGGTGTGGCGGTTACTACACTTAACCAATAAGCCTTCATACTGCTGATGTAACTCCATCATTGCTCTCTGCATCAATAGCAGGGGGGAAAAAGGAAAAGGGGAATTAGATTCAGACAGCAACCAACAAAGGCCCTGACTCTTACAGTCTGGGAAACTGATAAGTATGGGTGACCTGTACGGTGCGGCAGATACTACCATAAACTTGCTGAGCAGACTGGATGGACCATTTGATCTTTTTCTGCCGTCACTTCTATATTTCTATGTTACCCCTCCCCAGAGCAAAAGAGTTGAGTCAGACCCATTTCATGAGATAAAAGTTTTAGGGTCTTTATACAATAATTGAACATCCAATCTTATAGAACCAAATTTTTCCAAAATAGCATGAAGAAATCCACACGACACTCTGTCAGAGGCCTTCTCAGCATCAAAGCTCACCACCATGGAATCTCGAGGTCTCACCTTCCTACAGATTCCTAAAGCCAGCAAGAATCTTCTTATAAGCATAGCAGATATTCTCCCATACACAAAATGTATTTGTTCTGGGGAAAATAGACTTGGCAGGATCAGCATTAAATGGTTAGTTAATATGTTGGAATATATTTCCATGCCTTGATTTAATAATAAAATAGGTCTAATTGAGCTTAGGTGTGCCAAATTCTTTCCTGGTTTGGGTAATACTACTATTGTCGCAACCTTCATAGTATCTGCGAAAGACTCATTTTCTATCACATTAGAGACCCTTCAAAGGTGGTCCCACCAAATCCTTTTATAAAACAAGGATGGGAGACCATTGGGACTTGGAGATTTTTTATAATGGGAGCTCTTGAATTATATTATTAATCTCTTGCTCTGTAATGGGATTATTTAGTCTCCTTAAATTGTCCTCCATAAGGTGAGGAAGAGAAAGACCTTCAAAAAATTCTGTCAATTTATCCTCATTCATATTTTCCTCTGTATGTAATGTATGAAAAACCTTCCCAATCACTCAGTATTTGTAATCCAATGATTCTTGTTGTCCCCTAATGCCCCCAATAAAATTAGAAGTTAAATGAGCTTTAGCCAAATTAGCAAGCATCTGGCCAGATTTATTGCCATATCTGAAAAGTTTGTGCTTGAAAGCAAAAGTAGCACCCACTGCCCTTTGATGAATAAGATATTTTAAAATTTGCTGAGTATATCTAACTAGTCATATCACTCACCAATCTGTGATTTATTAGAGTTTTATCATAAAATAACTTTTTCCAAATCTAAAATAGCCCTATTCCTCTTCTTTTTCTTTGCTGCCACATAACTCATAATTTCACCACTTAGTTCAGCCTTAGGTGTTCCCAAAATAATACTGGGTCATTTGCATGTTGGGTATTAGTAGACAGAAATAACTGCCATTTATTGATCAAAAATGTTTTAATGTCTGGGTCAGTATTCAACCAACTTGGCACATGCCAATTCCCAAAAGAACCAGACATTTCATGCATCCATCTTGCACACTACAGGGCTGATGGTCTGAATTACTAAAGCTTCTATCTTAGCTAAGATAACTTGATCAAACAAATTAGTAGACAGTAGAATATAATCTATTTGAGATTTAGAATCATGAGCTCTAGCATAATGGGTATAGTCCTTTTCCCTGGGATGGAGAACCCTCCAAATCTCCAACAAATTGGGTTTATCACATTAAAAAGGAATCCCTTTGCCCTGGGACAACTTGGGGAGTCTTGCCATAGTCCATTTATCTAACTGAATGTCACCTACACAATTAAAATCCCCTCCTAATATTATCGGTATAGAACTAAATTCTGATATATGCGTAATCAAAGCCATAAAAAAGAAGTGAGAGTAATAAGCGCATAAATTGAGGTGATTATCAAGCCTTTCTTTTATTAAAATGTACATCATGATAAGAGAATTCTACGAGAAAGGAGACTTTTTGTAAATCATAATGACCATCCTATTTTGCTTAGATGACCTGAGGAGAATATTTGATTGTACCCTCTCTTTCTGTTAAGTGCATTTCTTAGCACGATTAATATATGATATTTTTTTTCTCTCTTGATAGGCGAGCCCATGCCGGCTACATTCCAAGAGACATATGTAATTATAGTATTCCTATCGTACAGTATCTAAATATATATAGAGCCACCACCATATTGTCAATACTAGAACCCGTGTAGTGTGGGAACTCTGCATACGGAGCCCAATGAAAAAAAGCTCCTCAATATCCAAAACCGTGTCTTGGGATTACAACTCAGCAAAGAGACCCATGGCAAGAAGTATGTACACCAGATACCGGCTTGACTATTCATTCCACGAATCCAAACCCTACCTCCCCCTCCCCAACAGACTCAGCTCAGACTCATTCCCCCACCCTATATCTTTTCCTATCTCACAAACCCCAAATTCACCAATTTAGATAACCTCTCTTCTTCGAGACAGTAGGATTTACATAATATCCGAAGCAGGTGCTATCCCAACATAACTATTTAAGATTATTCAACAGAAAAAAACCAGACAATTTGAATAGTTGCACAGTCAAAACAAACATTAACCAGACTTTTTTTGCCACTGTAAGTCAAAGACTATAATTATCATTGCCAATCCTAAAAATGTTGGATTGGAAACAGACATTGTAAAGTTTTTATATGGTTACCAGATTAAGGGCCGGATTTTAAAAGGGTTACGCGCCTAAGGTACGCGCTTAACCCTTTTAAATCACCCCTGCGCGTGCCGAGCCTATTTTGCATAGGCTCAGCGGCACGCACAAGCCCCGGGACGCGCGTAAGTCCCGGGGTTTGCAAAAAGGGGCGGTCGGGGGCATGACCAGGGGGCGTGGTTTAGGATTGGGGGCGTGTTCGGGGGCATGTGGGCAGTCCAGGGGCATGGCCGAGTGCCCCAACACAGCGGCCTGTGTCGGGGCCTGGCACGCGTAAGTTACTACTGCCCGGAGGCAATAGTAACTTTTAAGATAAAGGTAGGGAGGGGGTTTAGATAGGGCCGGGGGGGGTGGGTTAGGTAGGGGAAGGGAGGGGAAGGTGCGGGGGGTGAATGGAGAGCGGCCTCGGAGGGAACGGGCAGCGCGCAGGGCTCGGCACGCGCAAGGTGCACAAATGTGCACCACCTTGCGCGCACCGACCCCGGATTTCATAAGATACGCGCGGCTACGCACGTATCTTATAAAATCCCGCGTACTTTTGTTCGCGCACGTGCGTAGATTTGTAAAATCTACCCCTAAGGGTCCAGATAATCCATGAACTGCTTAGCCGCATGAGCCTTCTCAAAAAGATGCGACACACCATCACGTCAAATATGCAGGTGGGTTGGAAAGTGTAAGGCAAATCAGATCTTTTCCTCCACCAGGATTGAGAAAAGTAGGATAAATTCCCTCCATTTTTGTAGAAACTGAATTCAAGTAGTCTTGGGAGATTTTAATAGTTCGATTTTCATAGCACACAATATGTTTTCTGTGATATACTTGCCATATGTGTTTTGTTCTGAGTGAAATTGAGTAATCGTGCAATAACCACACTTGGGCGCTTCTCACCTGCCTTGACAACTCCCAGCCTATATGCCATTTTGATTTTTTTAAGACAGAAGTTTGCCTGGAATGCTTATCGTAACACCACTATATCCATTATTTGGAATTTGATTATACTTTCCTTAACAACGAAACCATTTTGGATGAAAACATCGTTCAGTGCTCAGCTCTGATGGAAATATCGCTTTACAGCTTTAAATAAAAGGACATTTCTAAGGTGATGTCTTACTGGATTAAAATGGACATTTTTTGATTATTGCTAATGTATAAATCGATGTTTGGGTATATATTTTTTTATAAATGGTCAATTATTAATGCTGTGTTACTTGTCAAAATAAATTTAAAATTTTGGTTATTTTAATATTGTACAGTCCTCATTAATGGTTTTTGTATTTGTATGGTATACAGTAGCATAGAATACATCTGGTACATGGATATACCATACAAATACAATAAAAAACATTTCTTTCTAACATAAAAAGCTCTTCTCCTTCACCCATATTTACATAGTATAAAATTAAAACAGTTATCACTGTTGTATAAGTTTCTATTAATGAATGTAATGAAGGATCCCTTTATTCCTTTTTTTCTCGATATATGATGTAATATCTGAAACTGCATAAATAAAAATTTTTTAAAAAGTCATCACATTTCATTTATCTCGACTTGCATTATCCCTCCACCCCATCTAAAAAACCTCTATTCTCTTATAGTAACCTTTCCCTAATAACCAAACATGATACCCAACTTGCAGCAATCAGCCCCTAAATATTTATATTGGTATTATTACATTCTAGCCTTCATGACTTTTTGTATATAGGGCCTATATCTATCTCTTAACCCTGATGGCATTATTCAATGCCTATAGTTTAGATTGTAGCCAATATTAGTAAATAGATCAGAAGTAAATTATTTGAACAGCCATGTTTTTGTGTACCTCCTAAATTATACACAGTACATCTGTGAACATATTTCTTTTGGCAAACCATTCTAGACTGAAAGCACTCTCTTTGTGTAGTTCCAAATGCACCTCATCCATTCCTGTGACTTCTAGAAATTATTTATTTGTTCAGACCAGAAATGCCTCTCTGGTGTGTAGGGCCTAAGCTTACTGTACAGGTAACTGGGCCCCAATCTATTCTTACTCTTAAATGTAAGCATAATTATCTTGAATTTACATCTTGCTTCAATCTTGCTTCAATCGGCAGCCAGTTTAACATTTTCACAACAGAGGAAATATTATCACTCCTATCCAATCCTTCCACTATTAATAGCAAATGAGGCTTACTATGGACAAGTGTATTAGAATGCACCTGGGGTACAAATATAAACACTGAACGGGCAAGTATTGCATTGAAACTAACCAAGCAAAAGAACCGGGCATGTTGTTATTAAGCTGAGAAAAAGTGACCAAAGTCAAGCCAAAGTTGAATGCGTGTTTGCTTATATTAAATTTAAGGTGGAAACTGCCAAGATATCATCTTCCAACCATTAGATTCTTTTTTATCATTATAACACCTAAGATATGGGTGTATCTTCTAGGGCTAAGGGGGAAAATATTTCATGCCTAAGGGGAAGAGATTCTTTAAGCAGAGAATGCTGAAATTATGCAACATTTTTTCAAAAGTTTGTTTTGACTACAAGAATAACTAAGTAAAACTGGATACATTTCAGAGGAGAAACGAAACTGCAGGGTAAATCGGTATGTTGATGTAATTAGACTCTAGGGAAACGTGCTACTTCTCTGGCTTAGCTTCCCAACGTATTTGAGGTTGTGAAGGAATTTTTTTTTTCATCGCGTTGTAGAATTGGTGACAGATGCACATTTTTTCAGTCTCTCATTCGATTATCAATTAAAGATAACTGCCAGATAATTGTAAGATTTTTGTAAACAATCAAATTTATGAAATACACACTACTACTACTACATGCCATTCAGGAAATGATCAAACCTCAAAAACAAAACAGTCCTTACAGGACATTACAAATAATCCATGTTTTACACCGCTATGGAGCTCATCCTCTGAGCACGGTATATATCAATCATCTTCATATTCAAGTATAAAAAAGAGAAGGTAAACAAGGGGATCTGGTAAACAAGCTAATTATTGGGTTCATTTTAAAAGCCCGGCACGCGCAAATACCAGGAGACATGCGCATGGCCACGCACATATCTCCTGGTATGCGCAGAAGTGCCGGGCTCTATGAAAGGGGTGGGCCGGGAGCGGGGTCTGGGCGGGGCAGGGGCCCACCGGGACAGTGGCCATTAGGCCATGCCCTGGGGACGCGTGCACCGGCAGTCAGCTGGCTGGCACGCGGAACTTACTACTGCTCAAAGGAGCAGATAAGCTAAAAAAAAAAAAAAAAAAGAGGATAGGATAGGTCTAGGGGTTGAGGAGGAGAGGGGAAAGGGGAGGAAGACTAGGTAGGAGGATAGGAAACTGGGAATGGGCCGATTGGCCATGCTTTTTTTTTTTTTTTTAAATCACCCGCCCCTTGCGTGCGAGAGTCATGACCCGCCCGCACATGCACGCAGATATAAAATCAGGCGCACTTGTGCATGTGGGTAAAGTATTTTATAACATGGGCGAGGCAACGCACATGGTATAAAAATCGGCACATCCGTGTGCCGGGAACTGCGCGCATCTTTAAAAATCTACACAACAGATATCAACTTCATTGGTTAAAGAATCTACAATGAAGACGCCATTAGACTTAATAAGACCTTCTAAGCAGATGTAAAAGCTCTTGGCCAAACAAAGCACAAACATTGTTGAAGTTCCATGCTGGATACTGAATTGACAGATCTTTGATCTTGCTTCATTCCGACCAACCACCTATAAATTAACTAGGTCAAATTTAAATCTCTGGATTTCATTGGAAAAGGTACAGAGAAGGGTAACCAAAATGATAAAGGGGATGAGTCAGCTCCCCTATGAGGAAAGGCTGAAGAGGAAGTGGCTTTTCAGGGCTAAAGGGGGATATGATACAGGTCCTTAAAATCATGAGTGGAATAGAATGGGTACACGTAAATCAGTTATTTACTCTTTCAAAAAAATACAAGGATTATTGGGCACCCCATGAAGTTTGAAAATAGCACATTCAAAACAAATCTGAGAAATTATCTCACTCAATGCACAATTAAGCTCTGGAATTTATTGCCAGAGGAAGTGGTCATGGCAGATAGCATAGCTGGGTTTAAAAAAGATTTGGACAAGTTCCTGGAGATGTCAACAAACTGTTATTAACCAAGACGACTTAAGAAATAGCCACTACTTGTCACTGCGCAATAGCAGCATGGGATCTGCTTGTTGTTTGGGATCTTGCCAGATACTTGTGACCTATGTTGGCCAATGTTGGATACAGGATGCTGGGCTTGATGGCTATCGGTTTGACCTAGTATGGGAAATTCTTATGTTATGTGTTTTGTAGATAGAAATTAGTTTGTAAAGTTATATTCTCATGAGTTTATGATGATATAACTCACAAGCAACAATACAAGAAATTTTGCATGCTCACTGACAATTGAAACAAACAAATAAAATTGCAAACCAGTGCATATTTGTTGGCCATATACTTTATACTTTTTTTTTTTAAATTTTGTGCCACACTATCAAGTTTGCTCAATCCCTGTGGCACAGCAAACCACATTTTGCAAGATTCGTCCCTTACCCTCACCAGCAAGAGAACAGTAGCACTTTTTACCTGTGTGTGCCTCATTATGTCAGTTATAATCTGATATGTTAACATGCAGAACCAGTGGGTCCTGCGAGATTACATCAGATTGAAGCTGGCAATGGAAGTGCACACTGGTATGAGGTGCTGCTTTCCTCCTGCCGGAAGGAAGGAGGGTATTGGTAAGATTACTAGAGTTCTGCTGGGTGAATCTAGAATACTTGTTCTCTGTAGTGCTAATAGTGAGCTCCCAGTTCATTCTGGTAGGACTAGGGAAGTGTGGTGAACTGTCCCCATGAAAAAATGTAGTAATGAACTCTCAAGCACATTCTTAAGTTTTGTCATCACAAAATATTTTTAGACCCAATACAAAAGAACAAAAGAACATGCCATACTGGGTCAGACCAAGGGTCCATCAAGCCCAGCATCCTGTCTCAAACAGCGGCCAATCCAGGCCATAAGAACCTGGCAAGTACCCAAAAACTAAGTCTAATTTCCATATTACCATTGCTAGTAATAGCAGTGGCTATTTTCTAAGTCAACTTAATTAATAGCAGGTAATGGACTTCTCCTCCAAGAACTTATCCAATCCTTTTTTAAACACAGCTATACTAACTGCACTAACCACATCCTCTGGCAACAAATTCCAGAGTTTAATTGTGCGTTGAGTGAAAAAGAACTTTCTCCGATTTGTTTTAAGTGTGCCACATGCTAATTTCATGGAGTGTCCCCTAGTCTTTCTATTATCTGAAAGAATAAATAACCGATTCACATCTACCCGTTCTAGACCTCTCATGATTTTAAACACCTCTATCATATCCCCGCCTCAGCCATCTCTTCTCCAAGCTGAAAAGTCCTAACCTCTTTAGTCTTTCCTCATAGGGGAGCTGTTCCATTTCCCTTAGCATTTTGGTAGCCCTTCCCTGTACCTTCTCCATCGCAATTATATCTTTTTTCAGATGCGGCAACCAGAATTGTACACAGTATTCAAGGTGCGGTCTCACCATGGAGCGATACAGAAGCATTATGACATTTTCCGTTTTATTCACCATTCCCTTTCTAATAATTCCCAACATTCTGTTTGCTTTTTTGACTGCCGCAGCACACTGAACCGACGATTTCAATGTGTTATCCACTATGACGCCTAGATCTCTTTCTTGGGTTGTAGCACCTAATATGGAACCTAACATTGTGTAACTATAGCATGGGTTATTTTTCCCTATATGCATCACCTTGCACTTGTCCACATTAAATTTCATCTGCCATTTTGATGCCCAATTTTCCAGTCTTACAAGGTCTTCCTGCAGTTTATCACAATCTGCTTGCGATTTAACTACTCTGAACAATTTTGTATCATCTACAGATTTGATTATCTCACTCGTCGTATTTCTTTTCAGATCATTTATAAATATATTGAAAAGTAAGGGTCCCAATACAGATCCCTGAGGCACTCCACTGCCTACTCCCTTCCACTAAGAAAATTGTCCATTTAATCCTATTCTCTGTTTCCTGTCTTTTAGCCAGTTTGCAATCCACGAAAGGACATCACCACCTATGCCATGACTTTTTACTTTTCCTAGAAGCTTCTCATGAGGAACTTTGTCAAATGCCTTCTGAAAATCCAAGTATACTACATCTACCGGTTCACCTTTGTCCACATGTTTATTAACTCCTTCAAAAAAGTGAAGCAGATTTGTGAGGCAAGACTTGCCTTGGGTAAAGCCATGCTGACTTTGTTCCATTAAACCATGTCTTTCTGTATGTTCTGTGATTTTGATGTTTAGAACACTTTCCACTATTTTTCCTGGCACTGAAGTCAGGCTAACCGGTCTGTAGTTTCCCGGATCACCCCTGGAGCCCTTTTTAAATATTGGGGTTATATTAGCTATCCTCTAGTCTTCAGGTACAATGAATGATTTTAATGATAGGTTACAAATTTTTACTAATAGATCTGAAATTTCATTTTGTAGTTCTTTCAGAACTCTGGGGTGTATACCATCCGGTCCAGGTGATTTACTACTCTTCAGTTTGTCAATCAGGTCTACCACATCTTCTAGGTTCACCGTGATTTGATTCAGTCCATCTGAATCATTGCCCATGAAAACCTTCTCTGATACGGTTATCTCCCCAACATCCTCTTCAGTAAAAACCGAAGCAAGGAAATCATTTAATCTTTCCGCGATGGCCTTAACAATTTTTTAATGTTTATTTTAATCGGCAAGTGTTTAAGTGGGCCCACCCATCAAACAACAAAGATGCTCTTAACACAGAAGCTTGTATTTTTTATAATCATCATAGGTATCATGAAGAAAAATTGTTATATTTCTATTTTCTACCACTTCACTAACATTTGACAGCTTGCACACAGGCAATGTGAAAGTTGAGAAACACGGAAGTGATAAAGCATTCAGTCTCATCATATGGATTCTGCAGATGGCGATAGGTAATAATTCAATCTGAGATATGTGACATACTTTTTATGTATATTGTATTTTGCAGTTGTACACTGCACTGGCCAGATTTTCTGTGGGTGGTAGATAAGAAACTGGAAATAAAATAAAATAAAGATAACACACCCACTAAACTGTGGGAAATTAGAAGTCTAACAAAATTTAAGAGGAAGGAAAGTGCTTTGCTTCTTGCTCCAGGTCAGTTCAGAAACATTATAAAAAAAACTTTGCTCTGCATGCACACTACTCATTTAGGAATAATCCTGGAAATGATAGACCGGTGAGACTGATAGTGCCGGGCAAAACTAAAACCAAAAGTACTGAACATATAGGGGCAGATTTTCAAAGGGATATGCGCCTAACCCCCGAAAAGCTGCCCCTTCCACCCCCTGCACGCGCTGAGCCTATCTTGCATAGGCTCGGCGGGGCGTGCAAGCCCCGGGACACGCGCAAGTCCTGGGGCTTTCCTGGGGGGCATGTCGGGGGCGTGTCTGGGGGGCGGGTCGTGGCCAGCGAGTCATCGGGGCATTCCGGGGGCGTGGCCGCAGCCTCCGGACCGGAACATGGTGTGCTGGCAGCTGGCCGGCAGGCGTAACTTGTAAAGTAAAGGTGGGGGGAGAATTTGTTAGGGCTGGGGGGGCCGGAAGGAAAGTTCCCTCCGAGACCGTTCTGAAATCGGAGCGGCCTTGGAGGGAACACAGGATGACTGCGCGGCTTGGTGCGCGCAGGCTGCTGATTTTGCGCAGCCTTGCGCGCGCCGACCCTGTATTTTATAACATGTGCGCGGCAGCGCACGCATATTATAAAATCGGGAGTAGATTTGTTCGTGCCGGGTTGCGCGAACAAATCTACTCCCACGCGCACCTTTTAAAATCTACCCCATTGTCAGACATGGGGAAGAGTGAACATGGTTTTAGCAAATCTACTGCAATTTTTTGAAGGTGTAAATGAATACAGATAAAGGTTAGTTGGTTTGTATAGTGTATTGGAATTTTCAGAAGGCATCTGACAACATCCCCCATGGGAAACCCCTTGGGAAATTGGGAGGTAATGGGATAGGAGGCAGTGTTCTAATGAGGAGTGGTAATTGGTTAAAAGACGGGAAACAGAGGGTAGGACTAAATGATCCATTTTCTAAATGGAGAAAGGTCATTAGAGGAATAACACAGGGCACTGGAACCTGTGCTGGTTAACAATCATAAATGAACTGGAAAAGAAAGCGACAAAGTGATATTACCAAATCTGCAGATAACACAACATTATTCAAAGTTGTAAAAAATAAATAAATAAATAAAAAAACCCAGCAGCAGATTGAGAGAAAATGCAGAAGGACCTTGCAAAACTAGGAGTCTTGTCAGCTGGATGGCAGATGGAATTTAATGTGGAAAAGTGCAAAGTGATGCACACAATGCTGGGTTCTGTACTGGGAGTCGCCAGCCAGGAAGAGGACCTTGGAGTCCTTGTGCACAACTCATTCAAATGCTTGGCTCAATGTGTGGTGGTGGTCAAAAACGCAAATAGAATGTTAGGAATGATATGAAAAAGAATGGAGAATAAAATGGAAAACAACATATTGCTTCTGTATCAAGTTATGGTGTGATTTCATTTCATATTTATATACCGCACATACCAAACTTACAAAGCAGATCAAGATGGTTCACAGTAGAATATCATATAAGTGTACATAAAAACAGTTAAAACCTCTATAACCAAAGCCCCTCCCATCAATTAAAACACATTCTTCCCTAACCCCTAATAGAAATGAAATCCCTACTGGAACTGAAATTATGTCCCACCTACACTTTTTGCAGCTGTACTTCCTTCCCTCCTCATTGCCTAAAAAGCCAAGTTTTCACTTTCTTCTAAACAACAAAATAGTCCCCCTTTTGGCAGACCTCTTCAGGTGCTAAATTCTATAATTCAGCCCCTATCACTGAGGACATTCTCTTACGATTTTTTATCTTGCCCATTACTCTCCAGGAAGGCACCTGAAGGAGGTTTTTCATTTCCTGACCAGCGCTTTTCTAGATGGAATATACAGTTTCAACAACACAGATATCCTGTTCCCTTTCCTTTCATTACCTTAAAAGACCAGAGTCCTAATCTTAAACCCGATCCGTTCCCTCACCGGGAACCAGTGCAGCTGATAACACAAAGGACCAGTGCCCAGCCTCCTTAGACAGCTGTAAACAATCTAGCTGCCACATTCTGCACCCGACGGACAGATCTTTCTGGTAACCCCAATCAGAATAGCATTACAATATCCAGTAGAGGTGTAAAATAGGCCCGAAGTACGTTACAAAATGTAGACCTGTTCAGTAATAGTAACCAGGGGCCATAACTGCTGCAGTTTTAAACATGCTCTTTGCACAATTCCTGAGATATGAAAATCTGGGGTAAACTCAGCATCTAAAATTACATCCAGATCCCGTCCCTGGAGTACTGTGTGAGATTTTGCTAGCCCATCCCAAAAAAGACATAGGAACTAGAAAAGGTGCAGAGGAGGGCAATAAAAACGATAGAGGGGATGGCATGCCTCCTCTATGGTGAGAGGCCTCGCAGGTTAGGACTCTTCAGCTTGGAAAAGGGATGGCTGACAAGTTTATAAATCATGAGTGGGGTGGAACAGATAAATAAAAAAGTTATTTATCATTTCAAATGCAAAAAGAAGAGGACATTCCATGAATCTAGCTAATAACAGATTTAAAACAAACTGTAGAAACTACTTTTTCAACTCAGTGCACAGTCAAGCTATCATGCCAGAGGACGTGATCAAGGCGACTAGCAGAGGGGTTTAAAAGACGTTTGGGTCAAACTCCTGGAAGAAAAGTCCATAAAACATTATTATTAGCCAGGTAGATGAGAGAAAGCTATTGCTATCCCTGGGAGAAACAAACAAATCTACTTTGGGATCTGCTGGGACCTGGACTGGCCACTGTCGGAGACAGGTTGCTGGGCTCGATGAACTTTGGTCAGACCCAGCATGCATTACTTATGAGCTCTCTATATTATTCCATGAAATTGTTCATTTTGCTCCATAGAATGAAGAAAAAAAACTCATATACCCCTTCCTCCAATAAAAAAATAAATGCTATTTCTAGTCATATGTAAAATGACTAGTCAAAATGTGTTTGCAAGTTTCACTAAAACTAATCCGAGCTGACAGAGTTCAAGTGAGGAAAAGGCCCGCAGGTGCCAAGTCGCATGTTAAACAAGCATTCTCCAGGGCGGATGCCTTTCATCGTGCTGACCCACTTGGTTTCCCGAAGAGAAGCCAAGGAATCTAGGAGGCAATCTTTAGTGAACAGCTGGAAACTCCCCCCACAGGTGCCTACCACAAAATGATAGGTTTAAATAAAGGAAAGAACAAACAGTGTCTTTCTGGAAAGTCATGCTATAGAGAAAAGACCACAAAGCACTACTTTTGTTTCACCTCAAGACGTTAACAGCATGAAGCATTAACGATGGATTGTGGCTGCTCTGGGTCTTTTATCATTGCTTGGAACATAAGCTCATACTCAACACTACACGTGATGGAAAGGGAAAACAAAGCCTTTATGCCAACATTTGCTTGCTTTTTTTCGTGGATAGGGTGGTAAATTGGGATTATGAAGATGGAATTAATATGTACTGATTTTATTTTAAAATGACCTACAAGAAATATACAGAGCTGGTAATCGAAGTGTGCTAATCTTAAGAAAACACTGATAACCGGGTATGACAGCAGAGTTCCAGAATTAGCACTTTTGAACTATGTTCGCACTGAAATTGAAAACAAAAACACTCTGAAATCAGAGAACAGTGAGTATGTGTGTGTGATGGAGTGTGGTGGGAAAGAGAGGAGGGAGCAAGGGTGTGGAATGATCAATTCTGAAAAAAAAAAAAAATCCAGAAACAGAGTAAATTTTACAAAGTCACCGATACAAACTGGGATATATACTCTATATATCTTTTATTTATTTTGCAAAATATGTTCAATGATATAGTATATTCTATCTGACAGGCAATTGCTAGATGATGGGTGTAATCTTTCAGCAAAATCTGCTATCTGAATAGGATTTGACTATGACTATTAAGACCTCTAGTTTAATTTATCTTGATGATTACAACGCCTTGTATATTGGTGTCCCTATCAGAAGTATTCAAAGGCTTCAAAATATCCTGAATGTGGCAGCAGGCATACTGTCAGAATCAAAATGATGGGAATATAATTAGACCAGTGCTTGAGGAGTTGTACTGGCTTCTAATCCGGGTTTAGACAGCTTTTAAAATAACAGTTTAAAATTTTTGGCTTTGCAGAATTTTGGTCCTTCTTATTTAGCAAATCACCTAGATGTTTAAAACCCAATCAAGCAGTGCTTCTGAGAACCCCTCTGTTGTCAGCTGCAGGGCTACAGGGCACCTGGAGAAGAGCTGTCTTATGTAGCACCCAACAATTTGAAACACTCTTCACTGAGAAATCCAGATTATGTCGGAATATTTGAGTTTCTGAATAACCTTAAAAGCGTGGCTGTTTACATCTGTATTCTTGTGTTGATTCAGATTTCTGATTTTGCAAGTACATGAGCTTAATGCTTTCTTGTATTACTTCACATAATTGTTTTGAGTGAATTTGTGGTTTAGTTGATTTTGGATTTTTCAGTCTTCGAGGTTAGTTTTGGTTCAGCTCCTGAAACAATCCATTTAGCTTTGTATTCTGTTGCAGTCTTTTTTTTTTCTCTTACCAAAATGTCTATCCAGGACAATAAATTACTTTGTACAACTCAGATACTAAAAGGTTCCTTGCATGACTTTCATATCACACTGGCTCAATTTGTGCCAAGCTACACTGTTCAACTGGATATGCTTTATTCAATGAGGTATGTGAGAAATAAAGAACATAAACCCTAGATAAAAGAAAGGCACTACAAGCACATGGCAAAGGAGAAAAGACAAAGTGGTGGAACTCAAACTAATACCAACTGATAAATTATCTCACTCTCTCTGTTAAGAGATTAAAAATGAAGTGCAGACATGGATGTGTTTCAGTATTCAATGCTTGCTTCACAGGAATTAAAAGCAAAGCAATCTGTGATGCTGCCTTGACTAAATGTTTGCAATGTCTCAAGGACAACCCTGAAGATGTTCCAAATAAATGATTACTCCAATGTTGTTGTGATAAAGAAATCCTGAATTTGATCCAGAAAGACTCTCCATAGGATGTAAAGGTCACTCTCATGAAGGAAGTTCAAACATCAAGTTAAAAAATACCTATAGTATCTGAACGTAATCCGTTTGAAATGCCGAAAAGGAGAATATAGAAAACCCTAAATAAATAAATCGCCCAGGGGTGAACTTAAAACTCCAGGCAGGTTGCTACACCATCTGCTGTCCCAAGGTTGTACTTCAATCATTGGCAACAATTTCTGCTCTGCAATGTTTTAGTTCAGTCAGAGCCTCTCAGGGTGTTAAGGCTGCTCGTCAGCATTGAGATCAGTGTCAGCGTCTTCAAATACTCAAGCAATACCATGGGCTGCCAATCTACCAGTTGGCTACTTCATCTGCCAAGACGTAAAAAAAGAGAAGGGGTATGCCTTAATCCCATACACATCAAACGCTCTTCTCCTCACTTATGTTGATAATTTATATTTATATTGTGGCTATTGACCCAGCAGGATTGCCATATCTTTACAATTTACAGATTATAAAAATACAAACAAATGCCATTGTGGTTTAATACTAAACATTCAAATGGCATGCTTGATCTGTGTGATAACTTCCATAGGAGTAACATTTTTACCTACATACAACTGAAGCACAGGGAAATCTTGTGACAGGCTGTCTCAAATAGGGGTCTAATAAGCTAATGTGTTTGTGCATGGCAAAAAGCATTTGTACAGCAAAAAAGAGGCCAACAGAATTTCCAAATTCTGTGGATTATTTCTTGATGCCTCAACCCAGCACAATGCAAGTATTCTAATGAGCTGTACTACATGCAAATGCATGCAAAGCAGCTCATTGCCATACCAATAGAATGTGTGTGCATCCAAAAAATTTTTAGGTGCACACAAAACTCCATTTACTGCGCACCAAATGAAACAAAAAATGACAGCACATCCCTATAGAATAATGTAGTTTGTGTTCAACTTTGGAAGCAATATTATTCCAGGAAAATTAACTAGGTGTAGTTAAAGGTATAGTTAGTGATCCCCCAGGATCTATGGCAAGTTAACACACATGCCCATGCTCCAAGAGCACCTGTAAAAGGAGTCACAAGTGTTAAAAAAAAAAAAAAAAAAAGGCTCCTGCCCTAGAAAAAATGTCTCTAGCATTCCATGGGGCAACTAGTTGACCATCCCTCCATCCTTGTGCATCCTGCAAATGTATTAAAAAAAAACCCTTTCAAGCCCCACCTACTGCCTTTTCCCCCCACCCCTTGGGGTAATCCCCATCCCCCAGTTACTCTCCACTTGCTTCTGCCCCACTGGCACCATCTTGGAAAATGGCGCTGGCTAACCCACGGCTCTTGCCAGGTGTTGCGGCAGAGCTTCTCTGCATAATGGGCACAGTCTGTAGTTTTTCCAGTTTGGTCTATCCTTACTTCTGAAAGCCTCCACAATATTTCTAATCCCAGCTGCCCTGAGAAGCAGCAGCTAAGTCTGGGAATCAAACCCATTGCTCCTGCATGATACATGTTAAAAATAAATAAAAAAAAAAAAAATACAAAGCTGCTTTTTACTTATTTAGATTTGATTCTCTGTCTTGTCAGAGAACACTCTCAGCAGTTACAATAAAACTTGTACATGAATGACGGAAAAGACATTTCTAACCCAAGCATCTGAATAAACCTCTCTTTGCTCAAAATTTATATACAAATTCTTATGTTCAATCCAGTATGCCTATATACCTAGACTTTGACCCTAAATATGCCCTAATAAAATTCTATATATAAATCAAAAACATCAAAAGTACCCTGACTTATACTGTTCTATTTCCTAACCTAAAACTACTCAAACTAATCTTATCTATCATCCTGGGTTAAACACACAGATTAGTAAATGCTCTCTCACTTTAGCTTGGTCATTTAAGCAAGATGACAGGAATAACTGTCCCTATTACTTCCCTCAACAGTCTGACCATACAATATTGACAAAATGAATAGCTATGTGGTAGAACTAATATTCGATTACTTAAAGGCCTAATCGAACAGCCAGGACTTGATCTTTTTCCTAAAATAAACAGAGCGAAGCTCAAAGGGAATGACTTTCCATAAACTGGGACCAGTGTAGTTTTGTGAGCTACTTCTAACTTCACCTGGGAAGCTGGAGGAACCTGAAGCAAGGCTTGTTATGAAGAATGAAAAGATCTAGATGGTTTGTAGAGAATCAGGTAGAGTGGACTAAGGTGGTTTAAACCTGTATCAGTCTTGAATTTGACCCTTGACACTACTGAGAGCTAATGTAAATGTTTTGGCAGAAGCATTATATGGTCTTTGAAACGAGCCCCTATGAGAAGCCTACATGTGGTGTTGCAAGAGCTGAGGTTTGGTGTAACAGTCTAGGGCAGAGCTTTCCAAACTGTGTGTCGGGACACGTTAGTGTGTCGCCTGCAGTGTGCAGGTGTGTCGCGCAAGCCCGGTCAACTCTGATGCGAGTTTGGGCTTTTTTTTTTCTAGAGATTCACTTTTTTTTTTCAGTTTATGGGTTGCTTATTATTGGGTGATTTTTGCTGTCAATCGCGTTTTTGAGGGGGCTTGGTGGGTGGAACGAGCCCAGCCATCCTTGCATTGGATGCCTGCTGCCCGATGAGGCCTGGCCATGAGGAGTACTGACTGCAAGCAGCAGTGTCTGGTGATCATGGAAGGGAGTGAAGCACTTAACTGGCAACAATCAAAAAGACGAGGTACATGAGTGTGGGGGCCAGACATGTGCTGGGGGAGAGAGAGATGAGTGAGTGGGGGGCAAACGTGCTGGGGGGACAGACATGTGCTTGAGGGGGAGAGATATGAGTGTGTGGGGGCCAGACATGTGCTGGGGGGGAGGAGAGAGATGAGTGTGTGGGGGACAGACAATTTGTTTTATTATTGTTTCTCATAAATTATAACAATAACATGAATCTTGGAATATAATTTTAATATAAATTTAAGGTTTTCATGAGAGAGGTTGTGTCGTGAAACATTTTATTTATGTATATATTTAAGGAAACATACATAAATTGTCGAAATATGTTTCGTTTCGTTTAACCTTTAACCTCTGGTTTACTAGTAGACTGAATTACTGTGTCGTGAAATTATGTTTGTCTAAAAAGTGTGTCACCAACATGAAAAGTTTGGAAAGCTCTGGTCTAGGGAGTAAATCATGGTATAGGGAATTGCAGAAGTCTAATCTACTAGTTACTACTGCATGCTTAGAAGTTGCCTAATCTTTTTTGGGAAGATAAGAAAGCAATCATCTAATTTTCCGTAGGCTGCAGAAAATGGCTTTGGACTATAATGAAATTTTTGGTTCCATAGATAATTTGTTACCCCCAGGCTGTGTACCAACTTCTTCAGGAATAATTCCACCTCATCGACTACCAAATAACTTTTTCCAGTGTGCATGTGCAAGCTTGCCCAGGTTATCGTGTAACTTTACAAGCTGCTGTGATTAACTGAATTTGGGAGAAATTGGGTGTCAAAATACACTTTTAAATAAGATTCACTGTGTATTATAGAAAAATACAGGGTGACATTTTCAATCAGAAAATGCACAAAACAAGAAGCTTCCTTCACAGACCAGGACATAAGAACATAAGATCTGAAAATCTTGTTAGAGCACAATAAAACAATAATAAATGTAAAAATTCCCCTCAAGCTAACATATCATAACACTAAAAATCTTAATTACAAAAATCCTAATCACTTAAAGAGAGTTTCTGTGAAAAAGAAACCAATTTCACCAAACACACTGCTGAAGCCATGTTGGGTCAGGCCAAGGCCCAATGAACATCATCCCAACATTGAGGTACAAAGACACATTCATGCATCAGACTTGAAGCAAATGCTTGAAGGTGGCTTGTGCTCTTTAACTTACTTATGGTCTACTAAAGTGAGAGTAAAGAGAAAGAAGTTGTTTCTAAAGTCATTCAAAAACTTCTGGGTAGACATATTTGTATTGTTGCTGCTCCTGCATTTACTTGCTCTGTTTGCGCCAACCTGAAGGATTTCACATGTCTGAAAATAAAAGTATTTCTTTTGCACATTTCAGTACTGAAACACATTTAACTTGAGTCCTGGCTTTTGCTAGAAGTGTTTAGATGAATATGCCAATGCTACACTTTCACACACCATCATCTAGTTTTATCATACACAGAGCCCTGACGGATGAAGCCTGTAAGTTATGCACATTGGGTAACATTCAAAACTTCAAAGTTAGAAATGTATTTGCACCTATGGACAAAATTTCAAAAGAATATATAGATAATGCTATTTACTCTAGCTCAATTTAGATACTCATTAAGCTGTTTTACAATTCCACTCAAGCCCCAGAGGAAGCCAAACTAGAAAGAATCATATGTTATTTCACACAGACTATTTATCTAGTCAACATCAGGTTTGGCTGCAATGTATATATGCAATAAAAAATACAAAAGCAAACCATGCAGGGGCAGCAGCATGCCTTTTTGTTTGGGTGGGGGAAGCCAATCCAACCAAACTCTGCTCCTTCAGGTCTCGCTCTATCTCCCCCTTCTCTAATCCCTCTTCTCCCTACTCACACTGACCAGTGGCAGGAGGAGCAGCAGCGCGGTGGTGCGTTGGGTTGTGTCTTCTTCCTTCTCTGCCACCTGGCCTCACTGCAGAGTCCAAAGCAGTTGAAAGCAGCAGTGTCAGGGCCAGAGCTGTAGACGTGGAAGACTCTGCCACTCACTGCTGCAATTCTCCTCCTCCTGCCACCAAACTGCTGCTGCCTGCCTGATCCAGGATCTCCGCCAGATTTTGCTTAAGCCCAAGGTCCTTGTGGCCTACTCCAGTCTGACGTCTATGAAACCATGCATATACAAAGAAACATTGAAATTTGACAGCAGAAAGACTGTATGGCCCATCCACCCAATTCATTTAGCTTTATAAATCCTATCACTTCCTTACAGATCCCCTGTATTTATCCCATGCATTCTTAAATTCAGATACTGTTTTTGTCTCCACCATTTCTGCTGGAAAGCTGTTCCACAGATCCACCACCCTCTCTGTAAAGAAATATTTCTTAAGATTACACCTGAGTCTATCCCCTTTCACCATTATCCAATGACCCTTAGTTTTACAGCTTTCTTTCTAATGAAAGAAGCTCACCTCCTGGGCATGGAAACCTTTGAGATATTTAAATGTCTCTATCCTCTCTTTCCAATCCTCTAGAGTATACATGTTTAGATCTTTAAGTCTATCCCCATATGCTTTAGAATGAAGGCCACTATTTTAATGGTAACCCTCTGGACCAAGTCATCCTATTTATATGCTTTTGAAGGTGCCCAGAACTGTACACAGTATTCCAAATGAAGTCTCAGCAGGGTCGTATATAGGGACAATATCACTTTTTCTGCTGACCATTCCTCTCTCTATGCAGCCAAGCAACTTTCAGGCTTTTACCGTCCTTTTATCCATCTGTTTGGCCACCTTAAGATCATCAATATGATCACTTCCAGATCCCGCTCTTCCTTAGTGCTTAGATGAATTTCATCTCCAATACTGAACACCTTTTCCCTTGGGTTTTTCATCCTAAATGCATTACTCTGCATTTTTTAGCATTAAATCTTAGCTGCCAGATCCTAAACCACTCCACGAGTTTTGCTAGATCACTCACTCTGTATGTTTTCCACACCTTCCTGGTCGTTCAACTCTGTTACAGATTTTGGTATCATCAGCAAAAAGACAAACCTTTCCCAACAATCCTTCGGCTATGTCGCTCATGAAAATATTGAAAAGAACCAGTCCAAGGACCAATTCCTGAGGCACATTGCTAGTAACAACCCCTTCCTCGAAGAAAACTCCATTTACCACTACCCTTTGTCACCTTCCTCTCAGCCAGTTTCTAACCCAGTCAATCACTCCAGGTCCCATTCCAAGGGCATTCAAATTATTTCTAAGACTCCTTTGCAGAACTAGAGCACTTTTCAAGTTTGACCCCATTCAAAATTTGACCTAAACCGGTCCATTAGCATTAAAGTTGTTATTTTTTTTTTTGCTAAAGTGGAAAAGTACTAAAAATAGAATACAATTAGTCTACTAACCTGCACATCTTTGTACTTGTCTTGTAAATCCATAAGCCGGTGATAAGCTTTAATAGCTTCTGAAAACTCTCCTATGTCGGTACTGGTAAGAATGTAGTTCTCCCAAATCTGCCAGTGCTCATAGTTGCATTTGATGGCTTCTTGCAGAGTTCGAAATGCTTTCTCTCTTTCAAAAGTATAAATATAAGGGATAGATTACAAGGCCTGTGACTTAAATAGAAGCAGCACAACACACAGTAAGTAGTTCCTTGCAATTGCAAAACTCAAATTTCCATTGAGTATGGAAACAAACTTACAATTGGCAAGTATCATTTGCCTACAGAGGAAAACAAATTAGAAAAGCATTTTAAATAGAGATCCCTGAAAAGGGCAGTGGTGTCAGTTTCTCGCTTTTTCTGCTACTCTGCAAATTATCATCTCCTTTCACATGCACCCAATTAGAGGCAGAGATCGTGAAGGCCTCCTGAGATGCAGTAAAAGGAAAGAGAGTGATGCTATTGATTATTTTTACAGAGCCGCTTCAACTTATAATACAAAATTTTACCTTGTTTGCAGGAACAAAACAAATGTCCATTGCTTTTAACTTGTTTTAAGCTTATCTTAATTGCTTTTTTTTGTTTTGCTGTAAGAATGGCGAACTGGGCATTCTTAGAGCAAAACTGCAGCATTTTGAAAATAACAGGCGAAGGTTATTAGAATTTGTGGGGAAAAGACTGGAAAATTCCTAATTTTCTTGCCCACTCACACATGGTTTTAAATGCATATCATTCCTATTCTTGTGTGTCCCGGTACCCATAGTAATGGCAAGCAGGTGTCAGTTGACAGAAGAAGAAATGACTAATGGTGTCCCGAAAATATACGACAACATAAGAAATTGCCATGCTGGGTCAGGCCAAGGTCCTTCAAGCCCAGCATCCTGTTTCCATCAGAGGCCAGCCTGGGTCACAAGTACCCAGCAGGATCCCAAAAAGCAGATCTATTTCCTGTTACTCACACCCAGTGTTAGTTATAGCTTTCCTTAGTCTACCTGGCTAATAATGTTTTCAGGACTTTTCCCTCCAGGAAACTGTCCAAACCTCTTTTGAACTCCACTGTGCTAGTCGCCTCGACCACATGCTCTGTCAATAAATTCCACAGCTTGACAGGGCTCTGAGTGATGAAGTATTTTGTAAGATTTTTTTTAAATCTGCTGATTGATAGTTTCATGGAGTGTCCCCTTGTTTTAGTATTATTTGAAAGGGTAAATAGTCATTATTTACTTGTTACACCCCACTCACGATTTTATAAACTTCTATCATTCCTCCTTTCAGTCGTCTCTCATTCAAGCAGAAGAGCCCTAGACTCTATAGCCTCTTTTCCTCTGGAATGATTACTCTAGTACCCAATTTACTAGGTCTAATAGTAGTAGACCTTCGGGAATCCCTCCCACTGTGGCAAAAGACCACACTTTATATGCCACACAAATATTCACAAATGCACCAATTAATTACAGAACTGCTTCTGATGCGGTTTGCTAGGTAGATATTCTCTTTCTTAGCACTTTCATTTTGGAGAAGATATAGGTTTCGACCCATCTCTGATTTACAGAGGAAGAGACCCTATTTTCAAGGAATTTTTTGCAACAGACAAAAATAGGGAGAGACCCCCTTTGAAAATTAAGGTCACTGTAACAGGTGTATTCTGACAAAAGCAATTGACCAATCACTTAAGTAGGTCACATGGCCATGCTTGGCACAGAATGGACAAAATCTTTCTGAACTTCCAGGAAAAGGCGACAGCCTGTTGCTGTACACGTGTGGAGGTGGTAATCCTCAGTTTCATTTATTTAGCTTTGTCTGCAGAATAGAGGTGGAGTGGGAACAGTGAGGGAACCCACTGTGAAGGGGAGGGCGAATGGGTTTAATGTGACTGGTGAACTTCTGTCTTCAGAGAACACGTGTTACAGCTAAGCAACTCTGCTTTCTCCGCAGGCATGCAGTTTCATCGATTCACACACATGGGACTCCCTAACAAAGTTGTCCAACAAAAAAAAAAAAAAAAGGAAAACCACCATCACCGAGCAGTAAATTGTTTTTTGGAAGGAAAACCCTTTTACATTTTAACTCTATTTTTAAAAAGGGAAGACAACCCAAAATTATAACAAGAAAAGTATTGTAGAGCAATTCATGAATGCTTTTCCCTAAGAACATCCCCCAATTATTGTAAAACATGTTATGAGTTGGTTTAAATTCAATCCTACCATGACCCCACAGCAGAGCCATCCTTGTTGAGGGGGAGGGAGGGAGGGAGGAAATGGATCTTGGGGGGGGGGGGGGGCGCGCTTCTGTTGCCATGGAAGTCTTCCTTCCACCCCTCTCCCGGCATCTTAACATCTGAATCACAAAAGCTCACAATCGATGCCACTTTAGTTGAGAACTGGTATCCCAGGGTCAGGGCTGAACCCAGTGGGGATACAGGGCCTGGGATGAGTGAACCCAAGCCTGCCTCCCTAAGATACTAAAGAGTGTGCTTGTGAGAGTGCGCATGTACTGGGGAGGGGGAGAGACCCCTCAGACTGAAGAGCAGGGGAAGGGTAAACTGTTAACTTCTGGCCTGGAGCAGATGTGCATGGGCCACTGAATCTCTGCCCCCCCCCCCCCCCCGGCACTCCTGAGGAATGGGAAGCTATGCTAGACATTGTGTATGTGTGTGTGTGTGTGTGTGGGGTGGGTGGGTGGAGAAGAAAGCAACTATGGCAGTGCTGCCCCCCTCCCCCCCCCAGCTCTGATTGCTCATCTCCACCACCACTCAAGAGCAGACCTAGCCAACTGTGGTAATGGGAGAAAAAATATGAATTGCTCTGCAGTTCTTTTCTTGTTTGTTTCTTTAATTGGTTTACACCGGAATAGTGGGATGGTTAGATATTTTTAATAAACAATCCCATTGAAATAATGTACTGGTCTCTTTTTTATACAGCACTCTATCGCCAAAATACTTATGTAAGACCCTCTATTCACGAGTAGGCATATATTGTACCATCTCGTTTGTCATAGGGGTCTGAATTACTTTTAATAAATCCTGCGTTCCTTTTGTTTGCTTAAGTTTTTCAAGTTATCTTAAAATGTCTACACGAAAATTATAGGGAACTCCCAACTAATATTGCACAACCAATGATGAATACTTATCCACAGTGAAAAGGTCCCAAAAGTCCCGACATGGCCATGTTTCGGACCGGAGTCCTGCTTCAGGGGAAAACACGGAAACCAATTCAACGATTCTTCTCAGCTCAATACCATCAATGCGGCGATTGAAATTTCAGCCCGCATTTGAAAAGAAATTGCACAGATGGAATCGCCGCATTGATGGTATTGAGCTGAGAAGAATCGTTGAATTGGTTTCCGTGTTTTCCCCTGAAGCAGGACTCCGGTCCGAAACATGGCCCTGTCGGGACTTTTGGGACCTTTTCACTGTGGATAAGTATTCATCATTGGTTGTGCGATATTAGTTGGGAGTTCCCTATAATTTTCGTGTAGACATTTTAAGATAACTTGAAAAACTTAAGCAAACAAAAGGAACGCAGGATTTATTAAAAGTAATTCAGACCCCTATGACAAACTCGCTGCTATAAATTGACTTTACTGTCTCTGATCACATGGTTAACACTCGACTTACTATTTAACATTGAACTGTTCTTTGCATTCGTTCATTGGTTTATTGTACTTGTTTTAAATTCTTGTTAATAATTGAACCATTTTGTACACTGTATTTCCTGTTGAATGTAAAGCTTATTGTTGTGTTATTGTTTATTGTAAACCGAGGTGATGTTTTTAACGTGCCGCAGTATATAAAAAAATCACTAAATAAATAAATAAATAAATAAAATAAATATTGGAATACACAGTTTGTGTTTGTGGGTATTTGTGTGATAGATATTTTTAATATCATTTTTTGCACCCTAAATATCACTTATGCTGTGACATTAGAATGTTTCAAATGGTGTCCAAATTCCCGGCACCGCTAAGATAAGAGAGTTCCAAGTTCTGCTTCTCTTCCTGTGGTGTGAGCACCCATTTCTGCTTTTTTAGGTGGCTATAATTTTATTTGCTACCAATGTATTTCCCCCTTTTTTGCATAGTCCACACTTGTGAATATATTTTACCATGCTGGGTAAATGAAATACACCAATATTTTTATGTTTAGAGATGCAGTGCTTTATGTGTTAATGTGAATTGATGAATCTTTCATAATTTTAAAAAAATTCAAACTTCAGATTTAAGTAAAACAGTTTGTTGAACTGCCTAAAGCTTCTGTAAAGCTCATTTAAATTAAGGCTAAATATTTGGAAATGCTTCTTTTTAGAGACAAAAATACTTTTTAGAGGCTAAACAAATGGTGTGAACACACACAAGAAATATGCAGCTAACAGTTTAAAAATTAACTCTTTTTAGACATCTGAACTTTTAAGCAGCTAAATGGAGGGACTTTCAGCACCAAATTTGACAGTCTAGTGATCTTTGAAAACTCAATCTGTGTGTTATGCATCTAGCTTTACTTTTCACAGGGATTGTCCCATTCTGTCACTGTCAAAACTTTTCTGAAAATGAAGGCATTATTCAGTCATTATGGAACTACATATTCTGGTGTCCTGCTGTGCCTTTCCTTACCAGAATTCTGTTCAAGGCATATCTTAATAAATAGGAAGTACAACTACAGCAGGAACCAAAGGAAAAGCAAAATGGGGACATGCCCAGAAAAGTGCAAACTTTTTATTTCACATGATGTGAAAAATAGAACGCAAATTTACTGTACACAAGAAAGACCACTTGGAAACAGAAATACCAAAATCAAGCAAGAGAGAAACCTAAGTGGTGCTGTATTTAGTAGGTGCCCACTTGCAAATTTTAAATTATATTATAACTTAAAAGCCAGGACAAAGCAAGGAACAAGAAAAAAAAATCATGAGTGTGAATGAGTACGCAATCAAGTCAAAGCAAATGAAACTTTCCATAATAGATTTAGCTTTTCCCACTAGGCGAGGAAAAAGTGGGAGATGATGATATAAAGATTGGGCGGACTGTTTTTCATGCAATTAGGTTACTGAAAACTAGGTTCTAATACACTGGTTTCAAAAACCTTTTTTTTTTTTTTATCAGTGTATACAAAGTTATTGGGTTCTTGGGAACAGAATCAAGCAGGTTATTTCAAGTGGTTAATTTTCTCATCTCCTGTTTCCTGTTAGCTATAAGAAATTAAACTCTTTTAAGTGAAAGATAACAATGTAATATTATCTTAGTGTGGTGTGTTATCTCAGAAAGACTGTTTTAAGTTATGGCAAGTTGTATATTACCACGGAGCTTTTTATGATGAGATTACTGCATTAACGAACCTGTACAAGACAAGTAAAAAGGAAGGAACTCTTTCACATTAATGGCTTGTTGAAGACTAACGAAAATACTGTTCATAGTTATTTACAACATATCTGTTGCAAAATCTCTTTGAAAAGCAGCTATCAGATTAATGAAAATATTTAAATGGCATCTCATTATTCAAGTAGATTGAAAGATTATAATTTGTTAAAGCTATTCCACTGCTAGATTTATTTTGTTTCAAAAATTCCAAAGAACTGTTTAAAAAAAAATGCATAAGGTAATTATTTACTTTTTTTTTTTTTTTTTTTAAATTGCTCTAAAAGATATCCCGATTCCTTATGTAAGCTGTGCATTTACATACATTTAACATTACCCCAGGATTGGAATGAACCTGCGGCAATGTTTTACTGAGCTTCATGTGCCTGTTATACAGCAATTTCCTATTGAAAATAATGAGCACGCAACCTTGAAAGTAAACTGACAATTAGTATTCAGATTACTTCTGAAACTATAATTCTGAAAGCAGTATTTAGGATATCTGTATTTAAGAATATAAGACTTGCCATACTGTGTCAGTCATAAGATCCATTAAACCCAGTATCCTGTTTCCAATAGTGGCCAATCCAGGTCACAAGTACCTGGCAGAGTCCCAAGTGTTAAAGTAGATTCCAAGCTGCTTATCCCAAGAATAAGCAGTGGATTTCTGCATTTCTATCTTAACAATGGTTAATGGACTTTTCCTCCAGGAACTTGTCCAAACCTTTTTTAAACACTGCTACACTAATAGCTTTCACCACATCCTCTGGCAACAAATTCCAGAACTTAATTAATGAGTAAAAAAATATTTTCTGTTGTTAGTTTTAAATTTATTACCCAGTAATTTCATTGTGTGTCCCCTGGTCTTTGTACTTTTCAAAAGAGAAAACAACTGATTAACCTCCACTTGTTCTAGTCCACTCGTTATTTTATAGACCTCTAGCAAATCTCCCCCTCAATCGTCTTCTCCAAGCTGAA
Source organism: Rhinatrema bivittatum (assembly GCF_901001135.1). Lineage (NCBI taxonomy): Eukaryota > Metazoa > Chordata > Amphibia > Gymnophiona > Rhinatrematidae > Rhinatrema > Rhinatrema bivittatum. The sequence goes on from NC_042617.1 coordinate 160,961,721, forward strand.
GAGTCCTAACCTCTTTAGTTTTTCTTCATAGCGAATTTTTGTACATCTCCTTTATCATTCTGGTCACCCTTCTCTGAACCTTTTCTAATTCTGCTATACCTTTTCAAAGATATAATTCCGCTATGTCTTTTCAAAGACAAAAAGACTATCAGTGTTCCAAGTCATAGGATGTGGAACTACAATTCTAGAATAAAGTAGGCCAATGCAAAAATCATACAAAGTACAAAAGAGCAATGTCAGAGTATGTGGAGTAACTGAGTAATTGCATGTAAATGTATAGTGGCAACAACTTCTATGCATTTCCCTCACTCACGTAGGGTCTGCAGTCCTAGCCACTCTTTGTCATGCTATATGGTCAAGAGTCATTCTTTTGCTTAACATCTTGGTCAAACAGTATTGATCCATGTCTTCTACTGGGCTTTTTCCAGTAAATTCTTACCAACTTAATTTTGATCTCTTCTTTCCCTATGCCCGAACCACAACTGGCTTCTCTCTTACCTTCTTTTTAGTTTATGCCACCAATACATTTTCCCCGTCAGCATTTATCTAATCATAGAACTAGATGGATCCCTTCATATACACATTTCTCTCTTCCAACATGTTCTATCATGTCCACTACCACAATTACACTTTCTTCTATTCTCTATAACAGTGTTTCCCAATTGGTGTGCTGTGACCGGCCTGCAGGTGTGCCGCAAGAAAAGCTGGGCATGAAAAGACAAGGTGCTGGCAGTCTTCCATTTTTCTCCCTTCCTGGCCTGCAGGATGTCCTCCTGCCACCAGAGAGCTTAGGAGAGCAGTGAATATCTGCCGCTGCTGTTTCCCTCTCTCTTAGCTCTCTCTTGCAAGACATGCTGGTCTTGTGGTGTTATTTATCTATTTAGGCATTTTATATACCATCGTTCCAAAAGAAGATCACAATGGTTTACAACAGCAACATTCATACTACAGGTCAACACATCATCTAAACATATGTTAACTAGCGGGCTAAGATAGTAATTTGTGATACATAATTTCCATTTCAATAACCTTCCTATAATAGAGAACTGTCTTAATACACTTTACATCACTCATTACTTGTCATTCATTCTTCTAACATTATTGTTTTTAATATTGTAGTTTTCTGCATATTGATATTTTAGGTTAAATCATATGCATTTTTGAAGAGTCAGGTTTTCAGCTCATGTTTGAAACGCTTTCTGTTATCAGATGTAACGTCTCTGGTAGAGAATTCCACAACAAGGGGTCTGCTATGGAAAACACTGGGTCTCTTATTTGCATTAGGTGTGTACTCCGCATTGTAGGCACAGTTAGTGCTTTGTTTTGTGATCTTAGTGTTTGCTGTGGTGTATATGGTTGGAGAGTTGCACCTATTAAGCAGGGGTTTCTGTCGTCGATGATTTAAAAATTAGTGTTAGTACTTTATAATGGATTCTGGATTGTACTGGCAGCCAGCGCAGAACTATCAGTAGGGGGGGGGGGGGGTGATGTGGTCAAATTTCCTTGTCCCTAATAAAAGTCTTGCTGAGACATTTTGTAGTAACTGCGGTGATTTTAAAATCTTGAAGATAGACCTAGTAGTAGGGAGTTGCGGTAATCCATGTTTGAGAATATTAGTGTTTGTAAAACAGTGCAGAATTCCTGGATTGTAAGTAAAGGTTTCAACTGATGTAAAATTTGCAGCTTGGAGTGTCCTGTTTTAATTAATTTATGTGCTTTTTCATTGTGATATTCTCATCGATTTGTGTTCCTAGGTCCCGTACTTGTTCAGAGGGTGTAACGTAAAAATTACCCAGGTCTAAAGGTGGTGGTTTAACTATAGAGGAGTTTCTCCTTAGCCATACTATTTCAGTTTCTTTGTATTTAGTGTTAGTTTAAGCTGAGACAGTTCTTGTTGTATTGCCTTCATGTATGCTGAGAGTGTTGATGCTGTATTTTCAAGTGATTTGGCGAATGGAATGTAGAAGTGTATGTCATCTTCGTAAAAAGTTGATTCCTAGTTCTGCATATAAATGTTGAAAAGTATTGCTGAGAGTGCTGAACCCTGGGGGACACCAGTATCTATAGGGAAAGTGTCAAGATATGTGGTTGCTCAGTTTGACTTGGAATGTCCTATCAGCTAGAAAGGAAAAGAACCATTTGAGAATACTTCCGTCTATTCCAGGATGGAGAGAGAAGGAAGGGATGATGATGTCAAGTGGGTGGAAGGAGAAGGTGGTGATGATGCAGGAGATGGAGAGAGAGAGATGTTAGGGGAGAGGGGAAGGTGGTAATGATGCCAAGGAAGAGGGAAAAGAAGGTGATGTTGCCAGGGAGTAGAAGGAGAAAGAAGATAAAGTGGTGATAATGCAAGTGGGTGGAGTTGAGGGGTTGGGGGAGAGGAAAGGAAACAAGGTGAAGTCAGGAGAAAGAGAAGAGAAGGTGGTAGAGATGCCAGAAGGGTGAAGGACGAGGGAAGAGGAAGTAGTGGTGATGCCATATTGGTGGAGAGAGATGGAAGGTGGTGATGATGCCAATAAGGTGGAGGAAGAGGGATGGTGATGATGCAAGGATGTGGGGGGGGGGGGGAGAGAAGGGAAGAGAAAGTGATGTCGTCAGGGGAAAGGAAAAGAAAGTGATGATGCCAGGGGGTGTAGAGAGAGAGGAAAAGGAAGGTGATAATGACAGGGTGTTGGGGAAGAGGGAAGAAGGAAGGGAGGATAAGGTGATGATGATGCTAGGAGGTTTAAGGAAGAGAAGAGAGGGCGATGGTGCCAGGGGTGGGGGAAAAGGAAAGGGAGAATGATGATAGCAAGGAATAGAGGAGAGGGAAGGTGATGTCGGGAGGGGGGTGACAGGGAAGAGAAGGCTAAGATTGTGAAGGTGGTGGTGTGACACCCACAACACAAGAAAGTTTGGGAATCACTGCACTATAACACCAGATATAGACTCTTAAATTACTCTCTCTCTGATTCATTGTATCCCACTAATGGAGCCTGCACATTAATAATGTTCAACAGGTTACAGTCCAGAACCAGCCTAAATGCTGTATACTGACACACAATCTAATTATTAACAAACAATGGCCTGATCTATACCATCTTGTATGTAATAAATTCATTTGCCTAGGGCCAGTTCTAGGATAAATGCGCCCTAGGTGAAAATGATTGATGGCTCCCCCCCCCCTCTCCCCAATTGTGCAAGTATGTATGGGTGAGACAGTAAGAGACAGTGTGTGTCTAAAAGCTTGTGTCTAGGCTTTCAGTCACATACTGGCTCTCACTTTCTCTCATATACACACTTACATGTGTTCATAGTCTCAGACACACTCCCTCACACACATACATTCATTTTCTCAAACACTCCCTCTGTCATACACATATCCATGCTCTTACACACTCGTCCTCTCTCATCCTCACACACACACACATGCATATAGGCTTTCACTCACAATCAGGCTCTCACTCTCTCACACCCAAATACTCTCAGGTCCTCCTCCTCCTCACTTTGGGCTGCGGCCACACCAGGCCTCTCTCTTTGGACCATGGTGGGATGGGGGTCTGCTGCAGCCCCACCGGGCCTCTGTCCAGGCCTCAGCGGGATTGGGTCTACCATGGTCCTGCCAAACCTCTCTTAGCTCAGGTGCCCCAGTGAACTGCCCAGCTCACCCACCCCACAGACTGGCTCTGCATTCACTTCAAAATAAGTGAAAGTGACCCTGCACCTAATGATATGCCAGGGGAAAAAAAAACCTACTAATCATAGTGTTGGAGTAATTCATTCTTGACTGATAGAGCATGAGAAAAGAAATGAAGATATTAAAATTAAATTTCACAAGCCAAGTTCTCCAATGAGAATGAAGTACTTACTTCTGCTTTAATCTGATATATGCTGTTGACAAATTGTTCCAAGCCTCCGCATTCTGAAATGACAACACAAAAATTGTTTTACATTTATTTTACATATTTATTTATTTAACATTTTTTATATACCGAAATTCTAGCAACAATGTTGCTAATCATTTCGGTTTACATATAACATTGGAGTGACTTAACATGCGAGTCTTACATGGAACAGGAAATGAACTTGGAGAAAATTGAATAAATAACATTTATTTTTATTTAGTAAAACTTAATATTGCATTACAGTGTAATGTTTTAAAGCGGCGTGCAGTTACAAATTCTAAAACATAAGCATACTAACATCCTGCAGCAACAGCAGCAACTAACTCCAAAGCTTTGTAACTATTGTGGGACAAAATCCCTTTTCAACTTTGTCCCACGGGTTATGCAGATTAGGGTCACAACTCCTTTGGAAAGATTTCCACAGGCGGGGCCCAGCTGAAGAAAAAGAGTTGGCAGCAGTGTGCAGACAGACTTGGGAGACAACATGCAGCATGAGCCTTAATCAGTGTGTTTCATACTGAAATACAACTTTGCTTGTTCTATGCAATTACAGTCTGAACTACAGAGATCAGAAAAATTGGTCATTACACTAGACAGACATTTTAATGCATCTCTGCAATGTAATCTTGTCCTCCCACAGCCTTCTTTTTCAAGGAGATGAGATCTAGTTTTATAAGTCTTCTGTATGACAACACTTCCATGCCTCTGACTATACTAATCCATCAATTCCAACTCAGTTTTTAAAATTTAATTATTCAAATTTAACACACATAATAGATTTGTCAATTTAGATATTGTATTTTAACATATTTCCCATTCCCCTCATCCTCTACTTGTAGCTCTCCCCCCCTTTAATTGAGTTCTCTAATTCACTTTTAAAGCATGCTAACATTTCCCCAGTCATAGTGGCTGCTGCGTGGCTTTGAATACTCAGCAGGTCCTTTTCCAGAGTGGTAAAAGCAAATAATGATCCATGCAGTTTGCAGTGATCTCCCCCGAAAACTATTATAGGTATGTCGTCTAACATTCTGAGTGATTGTTCTTCCACATATCCCACGACTGGTTCCACTGACCTAGAAACCGCATGGTGGAAGAAGCTGATGTGGGTGCAGTTTCTGAATCATGGCTTCGTGATAGCCACGACTTGAAGGTGGGATACAGTTTTTTCAAAAACAATTGGATGCGTAAAAAATTGAGCAGCAGCAGCTTGATGGATTAGGGACAAAATAAAAGCCACTGAGATATAAAGTGAGCAGATACAAATTATATTTTTTCCAATTCAATCTACTACAGTGTGGGCTTTAGACTGGGTGTTTAGTTTCATATATTGGCCACCTGGAGCGCTTATTTCTTAGGAGATTTCAATGTTCATGCGGATGATCCTATCTCTCCTCATGCTAAGGAATTATTTAACAATGTTGTCTAGTGTTAATGTCACTTAATTAATTTAAGCTCCTACCCACAGGGGAGGGCATATATTGGATTTAGTGTTCTGCTACAAGAACTGGTCTAGTAATATTAGAACAGATGTGATGAAAAAGATTTGGTCAGATCATCTTATTTTGTTCCATATAAATTCCATACAGAGACAAAGCACTTGTGGGCAGCCTGTTAGTAAAACTGTACAACCAACAATTAAACTGGATAGATTTAAGGAGAGATGGTGTGATGTAGCTAAGGATGTTCTCCTTAATATTAAGGAAGAGGCTTACTCCAGTGAGGAGTTCACTGCTGCTTGGTACTGTACACTTGGAGATTTTATATCTCTCTTTAACCCACTCCAAAAGTATTGCAATTGCGATACTTTTGTAAACAGGCAGTCTGGTTTTCAGAAGAATTGAAAAAGCAAAGAGTGAAACTATGGAAACTAGAGAGAAAATGGTGAAAGAGTGGAGACAAGGAAATAGTTTTTATTTCAATTATATATTTCTAGGAATAACTGTATGGAAAAAAAAGCAAAGCTATATCTCTGAGAAAGTAATTAACTCACTTAATCGACCCTCTGAGTTGTTTAGAACAGTTAAGCAGTTAGCAGCTAAGCCGAAGGCCCATGAAAATCTCTTACCAGATAGGAAGGATTTTGTGCTGCATTTATGTCTAAGATATAATATATTACTGTCCAATTTGTTTCTATTACATTTGATAACATGTTGCAAGAAGATTCTGCTAAGTCCAGTGAGTGATTGACTTTTACATGTTTTACTGTCAGAGATTGAGTCAGTTACTAGTAAACTTAAAGTGACATGAGAATATAAAAACATAAGACATGCCATACTGGGTCAGACCAAGGTTTCCATCAAGCCCAGTATCCTGCTTCCAACAGTGGCCAATCCAAGTCACAAGTACCTGGCAAGTACCCAAACATTAGATAGATCACAAGCTACTATTGCTTATTAATTACCGGAGACAGTAGTTTATGGATTTATCCTCTAAGAACTTATCCAAACCTTTTTTAAACCTAGTTACATTAACTGCTGTAACCACATCTGGCAATGAATTTCAGAGCTTAACTATGCGCTGAGTGAAAAAGAGTTTTCTTCAATTTCTTTTCAATGAGCTATTTGCTAATTTCATGGAGTGCCCCCGGATCCTTCTATTATCTGAGAGAGTAAATAACCAATTTACATTAACTTGTTCAAGTCCTTTCATGATTGTGAAGACTTCTATCATATCCCCCCTCAGTTGTCTTCTCCAAACTGAACAGCCCTAACTTCTTTAGCTTTGCCTCACAGGGCAGCTGTTCCATGCCCCTTATCGCTTTGGTCGCTCTTCTTTGCACTTTCTCCAGTGCAGCTATATCCTTTTTGAGATGTGGTGACCACAACGTCACACAGTATTCAAGGTGTGGTCTCATCATAGAGCGATACAGAGGCATTATGATATCCTCTGTTTTATTTTCCATTCCCTTCTTAATTCCTAACATTCTGTTTTAATTTTTGATCGTCACAGAACATTGGGCCGGCAATTTCAATGTATTATCCACTATGATGCCTAGATCTCTTTCCTAGGAGGTAACTCTTAAGATAGGACCTAACATTGTGTAACTACAGCAAGGGTTATTTTTCCCTATATGCATCACTTTGCACTTGTCCACGTTAAATTTCATCTGCCATTTGGGAGCCCATTCTTCCAGTCTCGCAAGGTCCTTCTGCAATCCATCACAATCCACTTGTGATTTCACTATTCTGCATAATTTTGTGTCATCTGCAAATTTGATCACCTCACTCATTGCATCCCTTTCCAGATCATTTATAAATATATTAAAAAGCACCGGTCCACGTACAGATCCATGAAACACTCCACTGTTTACCTTTTTTCACTTAAAACAGACCATTTAATCCTACTCTTTGTTTCCTGTCTTTTAATCAACTTACAATCCACAAAAGATCATCTCCTATCCCATGACTTTTTAGTTTTCTTAGAAGCCTCTCATGCAGGATTTTGTCAAAAGCTTTCTGAAAATCCAAATACACCACATCTATCGGTTCACCTTTGTCCACATGTTTATTTACTCCTTCTCCATTAGACTGGTGTTCTTTTATTTACGTAAAAGTATCAAAGGGCTTATTCTATAGTTATTAAATCAATCATTAAAGGACTGAGTTGTCCCAGAGTAGTTAAAGAAAGCAACTGTCAGGCTAATCTAAAAAGATTCCTCAAAACCCTTAGTTCAGATTGTTTATTTAAAAAACTTATATACTACCCATCCAATTTCTAGGTGGTTTACAATAAAAAACACTCATAATAAGACATGAAGCTTGTCATGAAGTTCGGTATAGAAAAATGTTAAATAAATAAAAATAAATAAATTTATCCACAACAATTAAAACATAATAAAAAATAAAACAAAATAAGAGTCATTCCATATCAAGTGGACCAGGGGTCCACGTTCAACCTCCTCCAAATCAAACAGATTTTTACACGGATGTTCTCTAGGGTCTCAAACAAAACTGTACTAAATTTTTCTCCTGGAACTCCATTGGTTGGAAAGCTAGAAGAAGTTGAATGGAGTTCACCTCAGAGTACCATGCTCCATGCAACCTTAAATGGCCATTTTGTCCAGGTGCTGCAGCCCAACACCTCCTCTCAGGGGCCTGAAATTTTGTGGATTAGTACAACCCCTGGTGGTAAATCCCAGTGCAAAGTTTGGAACATTGAGGGCCAGATTTTAAAAACTGCGCGAGGGCGTAGATTTGTTTGCTCAACCTGGCGTGAACAAATCTACACCCAATTTTATAACATGCACGCGGAGCCGCACCCATGTTATAAAATCCGGGGTCGGCGCGCACAAGGGGTGCACACTTGTGCATCTTGCGCACCGAGCCCTAGGGGAGCCCCGATGGCTTTCCCCGGTCCCTCCGAGGCCGCTCCGAAATCGGAGCGGCCTCGGAGGGAACATTCCTTCTGCCCCCCCCCCACCTTCCCCTCCCTTTCCCTATCTAACCTGCCCCCCAGCCCTAACTAAAACCCCCTCCTGACCATTATCTCGAAAGTTACGCTTGCCTCCGGGCAGGCGTAACTTGTGCGCGCTTGCCGGCTGGCCATCCCTCAGCACAGCAGCTGTGCAGGAGGCCTTGGTCCCGCCCCCCGGCATGCCCCCAGGCCGGCACCCCGCCCACAGCACGCCCCTTTTTGCATGTCCCGGGGCTTATGCGCGCCACTGAGCCTATGCAAAATAGGCTCGGCACGCGCAGGAGCAGATTTTCTCGGGTTACGCGCATAACTTTGAAAATCTGCCCCAATGTGAGATTGCCTCCCTTTTTATGGGCCAGCAAAGTATGTGGAGAATGTTACAAAAGAAAAATAAGGCCTCATTGCTCCTGACCTATAATTTGATTCAGGCTCTGACTGGTTCAGTAGTCATGGCGCAGGGCATACACATATAAGATTTGCACTAAGAGGCTTTAAAAGCAACTGGAAGCAAAGATATAATTACATAAAGACACAATGTCATTTTTAAGCACATTTTTGCCAATTTTCAGGTGCAAATATCTCTGTGTAGTTTTTAATTCTTTTCTTTTTTATGTCATTTGAAAGAGCACCTTTTTTCCTACAAAAGTCACTCTGTCATTTTGGACCCGATTTTGTTTTGGTCAAAATTAAGGCCTTAATGATATGCATCATTTATCTGCATGGGCGTGTATGTTAAAGAGAGTCATCTTTAGCAACCTGTTGTGTAACATGCAAATGAGCTAGAGATGTGAAATTCTACAGTGCAGCAAAGCTTGTTGTGCTTACCATGCTTGTAGCTTATAAAACATCTTGCTTCAACATACTTTTATAAATGAATTACCTCGGAGAGATGCCACCCATTCCCCAGGGGCAATATGTGGCTTCCAGCGGGCAGCGAGGCCTGGTAACAGCATCCAAGGTGAAGCTGGGAGTCACTGTTGCCACCACTGGGGTTTATCTCACCATACAGCCCTGTGCCTATTCCCCCCACCACACCATTCATATCTGTAATTGCTACTCCCTCATACACATAAGAGGGGGACAAGACTCATCCCTACCTCCGGCTCGGTGGCCCTTTACCCTGCCAGATGGTGCAAAGGGAAGTGTGTTCTCTGACACCTAAATGGAGGTATGGTTGCCTTGTATCCTGGTCCCTGTACTAGCAGATAGGAGGCTATGGTCCCTGCTTTTAATGCTAGTAATCAAGCTTATGTGTTTAAAATGTTTGGCCAATCTGAAAAGGTTGCTGTATTACCTTCTCCTCCCTAGTACTTTTTCCCCTTTTTTTTTTTTTTGTAAATCTCCAATCAAATCAGTGACTGAACAATTTAACATCCGAATTGCATTCTTATTTTTATTTGGGGCATCCAATGTAGAGAAATAGGGGAGTACACTAACCTCAGCAGCAACTACAGTATGGAAAGCAGGACACAAAATGGACAGGTCTCAAGCTGCATGCTCCTGATACAATTCCCCCCCCCCCCCCCGTTGCTAGGTTCAGTTCATTTCCTGCTTCTAAATTCAAAATTGCCCAATGGCTGGTCGACCTCAGGGCTCCCTGCTACTCTTCTGTCCCTGTCTAGACACCACCATCCAAAACCATTGCCCTCGATGATGTCATCTAAGCACTGTCACTCCAGTGACAAGCTGTGGAAAGCCAGTGTGGCCTGCAGCATCACCATCACAGAGCTCTAGCCAGATCAGGAAAGCTGGGTGAGTTGCACTGTCCTCCCCTCACAGGACTGCTCTGAAAAAACACAGGACTGCTTCTACGGCCAAGTCTATAAGCAAAGAACGTCAATAAAAAATGATCGATACATGGAGGTAACCTGCACAACGTGGCAGATACTACCATGGGAAGCTTGCTGGGCAGCCTGATTGAACCATTGGTTCTCTTCTGCTGTCATTTCTAGCTTTCTCACATCAGGTGCATAGGTACCAGGTTTTCGGCAGCATTCACGCACCCAGCTTGGCGTCACATCCTTTTCAGTCATTCCCTCTATTTGACGGAACCCTCTTCCAGTGAGGAGTTTGAGCTGTTGTAGCTTTAATAAAAGAAGTATGCTGACCCGCACTTACCTTCCTCCTATAGATCAATCTCCCTACTTAATTGTGATTTAAAAAAAACTTGCAAAAGTGTGGAAAATAGGTTAAGTGTGGTGATACCTGTTTTAATTTCTATGAATCAGGTAGGGGTTTGTGAAAGGGAGGACAGCCGGTATGCACATCATAAAGCTACTTACAGCTATAAAGATCTGTCAATGTCATCAAATCCCGGCATTAGTCATTGGGTTTGACTCAGAGAAGGCTTTCGATTGGGTATCTTGGTGTTATCTTTTTTCAGTTCTAAGGAAATATGGGTTTCAAGGTGCTATTTTTCAGTATATTTCTTTGGAATACAATAATCCTGTTTCCATTATTTCCAATTATTGTAAATAAGGGGAGGTCCATCTACAGCGGGGTGTCAGGCAAGGCTGCCCTCTTTCTTCCTTACTTTATATACTATATATTGATCCTCTCGAGGAAATAAATGCAACTCCGAATATTATGGGATTTGGGCCTTCTGATCTGGAGAACTTAACGATCGCGAATTTCAAAACAGCAGCTTTTGCTGATGATGTGCTCATTTTCATCACCTGTCCACAGGAATCTCTTACGGCCCTGTTTGAGCTCCAATACCAATTTGGATGCTTTGCGAGGTTAAAATTAACCAGGACAAATCTGAAGCAATTGATATTAGTGGCAATGTTAGGCCGGGTTGGAGGGGCGTTTTCCCCTTAAAGTGGGGTTACTGGGACAATGAGATGCCTGGGTATTAAGATTCTGGTGTATCTTAACGCTTTTTATCAAGCAAACAGAGCCTCTTTTACAGCACATGACTAAATCATTGGCACAATGGAAAAGGCTTCCTTTGTTTTTAATGGGGAAGCTTTATCTCATTCAAATGATGATTCTGCTAGGTGGCTATATGTTTTTCAAATGGCTCCACTCTGGATCTCTAATCGAGATCATACAGTTGAAAAACTCTTGCATGTTTTTCTCTGGGGTGGGAAGAGTGAGGATTTCCTTGAGGATTCTTATGAAATCTTTAGAATCTGGGGGACTTGGGTGCTTCGATTTGCGGCACTATAATCTTACTTGTATGCTGCGCTATCTTAAAGATTGGGATTATTATACTCCGTTAAAGCAATTATTACTCTGGTACAAGGTTTCTCTGTTAAACAGCCTCCTCCAGATAGAAAACAAGATGCTTCCTGATATGTTATAGCAACATATATTAAGTCCTGCAGGGCTGCCTGGCTATATTTATGCAAGTTGACACATCATCCTACTAGGCTTACATCACTGTTAAATATTTCTGACAATGGGATGTTTCTGCCTGAGATGGGGGACTCAGTTTTTCATAGGTGGAAAGATCTAGGGTAGGTACCATATCTCAATTATTTGCAACTCAAACTGGCTCCCTTCTCAGCTTTCAAGAATTACGTACCAAAACTCCATACCTCACAGAGATTTTTATGTTTATTTGCAGTTAAGACATTTTATTAAGGAACACTATATCTCTTTTTCCATATCTCAGAAGCAGCTACCTCCTTAATAACTATAGTTAGTGGAGAGAGGATTCATAGATTCTCAATAGCTCAATTCTCAAAGGTCGTACGCTCATTGCCTAGCACAGATCAGCTTACTTTACTATCTCATAAATGACAGGGTTGGTCAAAATTTCGATTATCTTTTCCAGAGTTTAAGGATTATTTCTTAACCCTTTCTGAAATAACCAAGAATATATTACTGCGGGAAACGCAGAATAAGTTTCTCTGGCAATTTTTCTATTGCACGATTAAAGCATTTCAAGCTCATCTTTGTTCCTCCAAAATTTGTCCTGAATGTAATCAAGAGGTGGCTACTTTCTATCATTGCTTCTTTGACTGTACAATTATAAAGGACTTTTGGGAGCAAGTCAGGAAACAGAGTGAAACCATTTTGGGCATTGAGCTATCAGATGATCCTAATTTGAGGCTTTTTGGTAGCTGTAAGGGGGCACTTTCACAGGCTGCAAGGGGTGACCTAGGCTTTATAAAGAAAGCGGGCTTAATTGGTAAAAAAGGTAATCTTGTCAGGATAGGTGGGAAATCTCAGCCCCCATGTTGATCACTGGTTTCAAAGGATGATGAAACTATTTACATTTGAGTAACTTGTAGCTAGAGCTAGTTCCCCCAAAAGATATGACTAAATAGTTTTAATTTGGTCTATATTTCTGGATCACCTCTTCCCAGTGACAGGGTCTTGTATCTTTATTCCCTAATGGGATAAGATAATGGTTCGTATTTTCTGAGCTGTTCCGCAAATGGTATTGTATCAAGTAAGCATCATGTGAACAGCATGTAAGTATCCAACAGATTCTACGCGGTTGCTTTTCTGCCGTAATAAATACATTTATAAGATGTTTCCTTGACCTGGAAGAAGGTACGCTTCCCAATGAGACATGTGACCAGTTGTACTTTATTTATTTCTTTTCCAAGAGGGAAGGGGGGAGGGGAAGGAGTATGGGGGAAGGGAACTAGGGAGGAGTTTTTTTGTTTTGTTTTTTATGTTGGGGTCCTTATTGATAAAAATTGCTGCATTATTTTTTCTTTGCACTGCTGACATTCATTTGATTCATATAGTAATCTGCTGATATTACGGCTGTTAATATTTGTGGACAGTTTGCTGTCAATTGTCTGTATTTGTTATGCTCCAATTAATTTAATAAATATGGCTGAACAAAAAATGTATGCTGCTGTTTTCTTAATCCATTCTTTTTTAAACTTTAAATAGAATTGACAAGGAACAGCAAGGGGGAAGGAGCAAGGAAGGGAGATGACAGGATTTTCTTCAGAGGAAGCTTCTGTGGTATTAGTCAGATAAACCCCACCCATCTTGAATGCTACCAAACTCTCTCTGGGGCCAGAAGTAACCAGATTAAGGCTCATAGGACTGGACAACAGCATGGTCTGCAGAGCAAGAAAAGGTTCTAAACTGCTCAACTAGGCAAAGGAGAACAGAAACATGCAAGAAAAAAGTCCTTCCTTCTGCTGGAGACAGAGAATACTGGCTTTCGCTAGAATTGGACCATGGTAACCAATGGTGTTGATGTCACAGTCAGAAAGGAGTGTCCTCTCTCTCCACTCACTTGGCTGGACTGGTGTAGTAGGATAAGGAATTAGCATTTACCGTATTTTTCGCTCCATAAGACGCACTTTTTTTCCCCCAAAAGTGGGGGGAAAATGTATGTGCGTCTTATGGAGCGAATATAAAAAAAAACCTAAAAATCTAACAAACACCCCCCCAAGACCTGCCGACTTAATTTACTACACCCCCCACCCTCCTGACCCCCCCAAGACCTGCCAAACGTCCCTGGTGGTCCAGCGGGGGTCCAGGAGCGGTCCGGGAGCGATCTCCTGGGCTTGGGCCGTCAGCCTGCCAGTTATCAAAATGGCACCGACGGTCCTTTGCCCTCACTATGTCACTGGGACCGGACCAATGGCAGCGGTAGTCCCTGTGACATAGTAAGGGCAAGGGCCGTCAGCTGCCAGTAATCAAACTGGGCGCCGACGGCCCTTTGCACTCACTATGTCACTGGGACCGACCGCTGCTATTGGTCGGTCTCAGTGACATGGAGAGGGCAAAGGGCCGTCGGCGCCATTTTGTTTACTGGCAGCTGACGGCCGAAGCCGAGGAGATCATTCCCGGACCGCTCCTGGACCCCCGCTGGACCACCAGGGACGTTTGGCAGGTCTGGGGGGGGGGGTCAGGAGGGTGGGGGGTTGTAGTAAATTAAGTCGGCAGGTCTTGGGGGGATCAGGAGGGTGGGGGGTTGTAGTAAATTAAGTCGGGCAGGTCTTGGAGGTGGGGTCAGGAGGTGGGGGGTTGTTAATTAATTTAAAGGGTGTGGGATGGGGTTTTATTTGGGGGGGTGGGAGGGGTTTCCCAGAGAAAGAAAAGTTTCTGATCTGGGAAATGGACAGAATGGGCCCTCCCCAGACCTGAAAACAAAATGGGGAGAAAAAAAAAAGCTATTGCACTCCCCTAATTTGCTCCATAAGACGCCCAGACGTGAGCCGGTTTAGCACACAATTTTTATTTTTTTTTATTTTTCCCCCTTTGAATCCTAGGTGCGTCTTATGGTCAGGTGCGTCTTATGGAGCAAAAATACGGTATATACACTGAACAGACATAGGAAGAAGAGGAGAGTTAAAATTACCAGGAGAAACAAAGGGAGGCAGAAAGGGCATATTAGGACTGGCAAAGGCTCACAGAGATGAATATATTGTCCAAGTGTAAAGGCAGGAGTAAAACGTTTCTTGGATGCATACGAGATCCATACTGATATGGTTTGTCCTGTTAAATTTGGGAATAAGTCGGAAAAATTGTGGGATCTGAATTTCCTGCCATGGCCAATTGCTGCTGATTTATCCGGGTAGGTTTTCAGCCAGACACATTTTACCCAAAAAAATTTGAGGTGCTCTGATATTTAGAGTTATCAGGGTAAAGCAAGTAATCCTAAAGTTATCTGTATAACTTGGACTTTATCAGAGTATATTCAGCAAGATGCATAACTGACTGCATCACGCTGAATATATGAGTAAAGTTATCTGGATAGCTTTCATGCTCCCTGACCTCATAATTGAAATAAGGAAGAATAAAAGGGGATAAAAAGAATTAAAGGGCAGGGTGGGATCACTAAGAAGACATAAGAACATAACTGCCAAGTTGGATCAGACCAATGACCCATTGAGCCCAGCATCCTCTCCATTCTTGTTACCATTTCACTCATGAATCAACCCCTCTTAAACCAGAAAAGACGCAGTACTTCAAAGATATTCAGCTGTGGCAGGGGTAGGTAATGCCAGTCCTGAAGTGCCACAAACATGTCTAGTTTTCAGGATATCCACAATGAATATGCATGAGATATATTTGCATAAAATAGAGGCAGTACATGGGCATATACTTAATACATATATACTGTGGGTATCCTGAAAAACAGACAAGTTAAGGGTGCCTCCAGGAGAAGGATGGGAAACATTGCTCTAAACATATACGGTGGACCTGAGGAGAGCAGCTACTGATTCCTTAAAGTAGTAAGTGTTGAGATATATTAGATAAAACAGCATAAATTTATTAGGTACTTTTACACACTATCAACTCATGTTGTCTAGCGAGAAAACATAATTCACTCTGTTCCAGAACAAAGTAAAAGTTATGATCTCAGTGAACCAGAATCATGCTTGGCCAAAAAAAACATCTTATACTTTTCAGTAAAATTCTAACTACACCAGCCACCAGTATAAATCAAAGGAGGTAATAAGCATAGGCGAGCGATACTTACATCAGGTTCCAATGTCACACAGCGCTGGAATGCTTTTGCAGCACCTTCATAGCCTTCCAAAGCCATATAGGCACAACCCAAGGAAAACCAAACACCTAACTGAACAGAAGAAACAAGGTAAGAGAGGGATTCAGTACAAGAGAAAGAACTCGGAAACCGATCCAGTTGGCTGTATTAGAGTGAAAAGAATAGGAATCGGATGATCACATGAAGCCCTTTATTATGTGCCCGACTCTGGCCGAGTTTCGCTCGTAGAGCTGCCTCAGGGGCAACTACAACAAAACAATATACCAATAAATATCATAATTAGTAAATAAAAAATTAAAAACATTAAAACATGTATAGATGTATAAACTCAAATCATAAATAAATATATGTATAGATGTGTAAGATAAATAATATTAAACATGTATAAATACACTTATCAAATCATAATATACACTACATGTAAAAATGTAAAAAAGTATTTAAAAATAAAAACTTACAAACATATATAATTGTACAAACTCATGGATGATACAAAAATAAAACATTAAATGTATTACAACATTCAAATAGTGTAGACAAAAATAACAAAAAAATTGTTGTGTAGACAGAAATTACAATTTTTTTGTTATTTTTGTCTACACTATTTGAATGTTGTAATACATTTAATGTTTTATTTTTGTATCATCCATGAGTTTGTACAATTATATATGTTTGTAAGTTTTTATTTTTAAATACTTTTTTACATTTTTACATGTAGTGTATATTATGATTTGATAAGTGTATTTATACATGTTTAATATTATTTATCTTACACATCTATACATATATTTATTTATGATTTGAGTTTGTACATCTATACATGTTTTAATGTTTTTAATTTTTTATTTACTAATTATGATATTTATTGGTATATTGTTTTGTTGTAGTTGCCCCTGAGGCAGCTCTACGAGCGAAACTCGGCCAGAGTCGGGCACATAATAAAGGGCTTCATGTGATCATCCGATTCCTATTCTTTTCACTCCAAGAGAAAGAACTGCCTCATATTCTAGGAAAATATGTTTTAATTTGTTCATTGGGGTAGTCAGATTAAACAATGGAGGAATTACTTACCTGATAATTTTGTTTTCCTTAGTGTAGACAGATAGACTCAGGACCAATGGGTTTATGCTCACCTGCCAGCAGACTGAGTTGGAATCAGGTTTCAAAGCTGATGTCACCCTAGATTCACCCCTGCAGTGACCTCAGCCCTTCAGTATTCTCTTCAAAAGCCACTGTGGACATACTATTGAAAAAAAACTTGATTAAAAACCTGATTAAAAACGGATAACTGTAAATGTACTCAACCAAACGCTGAACCCCAGTAAGATTATAGATGGCCTTATCTAGGGACTGGATGACAGCTTACCTTATTGGAATCGATATCCACTCCATGGCCAAATCCTTGGCACCTTTCTTGGGCAGCCATGGGCGGGATGCTAAGTCCATCTGTCTATACTAAGGAAAACAAAAGTATCAGGTAAGTAATTTCTCCATTTCCTAGCGTGTAGCCAGATGGACTCAGGACCAAAGGGATGTACAAAAGCTACTCCCGATCAGGGCAGGAGGTTGCCCGCGGTCCGGTTAACATCGCCTTTGCAAAGGCTGCATCCTCCTGGGCCTGAACATCCAAGTGACAGAACCTGGAGAAGGTGTGGAAGGAAGACCACGTCGCCGCTCGGCAGATGTCGACGGAAGAAGGCAGTCTAGCTTCTGCCAATGAGACTGCCTAAACCCTAGTGGAATGAGCTTTAACTGAAGGGGTAATGGCTTTCTTGCCTCCACATAAGCTCCTGTGACCACCACCTTAATCCAGCAAGCTATGGCAGCCTGCAGAGCTGGCTCGCCCTGCTTCCTTCCACCATGAAGGACAAACAGGCGGTCCATCTTTTGGACCGGTTCTGAAATTTCCAGATACCGCACCAAAAGCCTACTGACATTCAAATGGCAGAGGAGGTGGTATTCTTATGCGTCCTTGGGCTTATCTAGGGATGGCAATGAGATGGACTGATTCAAATGAAACTCCAAGACTACCTTGGGCAAGAAGGATGGAATGGTACGAAGCTGTAACGCTCCTGGAGTCATCCAGAGAAAAAGGTTCCCGACACAACAATACCTGCAGTTCAGAGATGCGACTTGCCAAGCATAGAGCCACTTAAATGAAGAAAAGACTGTGCAGTAGCAGGAAGGAGGGCCCTACCAAAAACTCCAATACCAGATTAAGATTCCACAAGAGAACCGGCCACCATAGGGATGGCCGGAGGTGCTTCACTCCGTGCGCAGAGTAAGGTAACTATTACTGCCGCCAAATATCCTCGCTTCATCAAGTGAACCCTCTCAAGACAGAATTGAGTTGGATCCTCATGAAGGACTGGTCTCTGCTGTAGCAGGTCCTTGTGCGGTGGGAGGCACAGGGGTCTCCACCAGGAGTATCTACATGTCCGCATACCACGGATGCCTAGGTCAATCTGGAGCTACCAGTAAGACTAATCCCGTGGCGCTTGATTCTGCAAATGACCCTGCCCAGGAGGGGCCACGGAGGGAAGACATATAGCAGTTCCTCATCTAGTCAGGTCTGAATGACTGTATCAATCCCCAGGGTCAACTGATCTCTTCTGCGACTGAAGAATCGGGAAACCTTCGCATTATGAGATGTGGCCAGCAAGTCGATGGATTGGAGACCCCAGTGATCTAACAGCTGAAAGGCTTTGGCTGACGACGCTCACTTTCCTGGATCCAGACTCTCCCCTGCTTAGAGAGTCTACTCTGACATTTTTTCTGCAATGTGGGAGACTGAGATTATCTATAGATGTATTTCCGCCTATTCCATAAGAAGATCTATCTCCTGTGACACTTGCTGGCTTTTGGTTCCACGCTGGTGGTTGATGTAGGCTACCATTGTTGTGTTGTCCTACATTACGCAGACCGCTTAACCCTGGAGTATGTGGCTGAATTGTAGACACTCCAATCTGACTGCCAGGGCTTCCAGGCAGTTTAGGTTCCGGAAAGCTCTTCTTTGGTCCAACACCCCTGGGCCAAGAGTTCCTGACAGTGAGCTCCCCAGCCCCAGAGGCTCACGTCTGTCATGAGGACCAGCCAGTTCGGAGGGGACTGGGGTACACCCATGTCCAGATGAACTTCCTGTAGCACCATTGGAGCCAAGAGCATACTTACATCAATAATTGGAAGTGAATCGAATAGTCTTGAGACAGTGGGTTCTAACGTGACAGTAGGGAGTGTTGAAGTGGTCACATGTGTGTCCTCGCCCACAGCACTACTTCCAAGGTTGCCACCATCAAACCGAGGACTTGAAGATAGCTTCACATCGTCAAGCATATAGTGTTCATCAACAAACAGACTTGGGAATCAACTTCCTTATCCATGTGGTCGGGAGGAAGACATTGTCCTGCTTGGTGTCGAACAGGACTCCCAGATATTCCAAGGACTGGGAAGGGTTTGAGTCTGCTTTTGTCCAGGTTTACAACCCAATCGAGCTCCTGAAGCAAGGAGGATATTCTGTTGGTCATCTGGAAGATCTTCCATGGACTTTGCCCGAAACAACCAGTTGTCCAAGTATAGGTGCACCAGAATTCCCTCTTTTCTCAATGCTGCCACTACGACCACCATATTCTTGGAAATTGTCCTGGGGGCGGTGGCCAGGGCAAAGGGCAGTGCCCGGAACTGATAATGGCGACCCAGTACCGCAAAGCGTAGGAAAGGATGTTCTTGCCAGATTCTAATATGTCGGTAGGCCTCGGATAGGTTCAGGGATGTTAAGAACTCTCCTGATTATACGGCCATTATCACGAAAATGAATCACTCGTAGATGTCTGTTGACACTCGAGGTCCAGGATGGGGCAAAAGGAACCTTCCTTCTTGGGTACGATGAAATAGATGGAATAACGCCCCATATTTTCCTGTGGCGCAGGTACTGGGATTATAGCCCTCATCCTTAGGAGTCTTAACAGGGTAGTCTCCACTGCCTGCTTCTTGTGCTGTGGAGTGGAAAGGAGATGTCATGAATATGTCCCAAGCAGTGCTGAGAAATTCCAGTGCATATCCTTCTAGTATGACCTCCAGTACCCATTTATTCAAAGTGATCTCGACCCACCTTTAGTAGAAGAGGAACAGTCGACCCCTTATCTCGTTTCAAGGGTGGATCGGCAAAACTTCATTGGGGTATTTGGGATGAACCTGAACCCGAGCCTGACCCTCTCTTGGGCTGCCAACTCCCAAAGGACAGAGACCTATGAAATGTCAAGTTTCTGTAGGGGCAAAAGCATTGGGAGCCCCTAAATCGACCCCTCATGGGCCAGGGGCACTGTAACTATTTTCTCTTCTCTTCTGGAAGCCGGGGTACTGGACAGCTTTTCCAGTTCACTTCCAAAGAGGAGTGATCCTTTAAAGGGCATTTTTGTGAGATTTGCCTTGGAGGTTGCATCTGCTGACCAATTCTGCAACCATAGCTGTCTTATGATCACCACCACTGAAGCCACTCCTCTGGCTGAAGTATGGACTAGGTCCGAGCCCATGTCAGCTAAAAAGGCGGCAGTGGGTTCCATAACCGCTCTGGCATTCACCCCCGAGTCATCCACCTCTCGAAAAAGGAGCAGGCACAAACAAGCTACCAGGGCACAACAAGAAGCAATCTGTAAGGTCATTCTTATTTCATCAAAGGCCTGTTTAAGTATGGACTCTATCCGCCTGTCATGTGCATCCTTTAAGGCTGCTCCTCCCTCCACTGGGATATTTGTTTGCTTAGAGATGGCACAGACCAGCGAATCCACTTTAGGGAAATGCAAATGTTCTCTTACTGCCAGATCCAGTGGATATATATATATCCAGGGAAATCAGAATGGGATTCTTCTTTGGTTCCATCATAGAGTTCACCCCAGGAACTCCCAGCATCTTCAGGGTCTGGGAAATCAGGGCTGGCAATTAGTCTGTATGGAAAAACTGTAACATGGTCCGATACAGTTCTAAACTAGGGGGGGATTTCCCAATTTTCCAAAGAATCTGGATCCTCTTCTTCATCAATGCCATCCGGGTCCCTGCCAGGGATACCTTTGGAGAGTCGAGATATACCTCGAGACCTGCAGATGGGATTGGGAGAGGGAGGGCTTACTGGCTGAGGTTCTGTCCAGATAGGGGCAAGTGAGGTAGCAGACTGGTACGAAGGTTTGAAGGCCTTGAAAGGATTCCATCCAAGAGAAGGAGGCTGGGTCAATGCCTAGCCCAGGAGGTATTAGGATAGGTGCCACTAAATTTCCCTGTCCCATGGATGACCTAGTCCTGGGGTTACTCAGATCCGGAGTACTTCCAGTTAAGGATGTGGCTGACCCATCCTCTGAATGGGAGGAGCCGGGCTTAGCAAAGTCCGGGGAAGCCAACTCTCCCTGGCCTTCCTCACAGTGCTGACATAAGTAAGAATCCAGGTCAAACTGTGCAGCCCTAATATGACAAGCAGCACAGACAGAAAGGCGCTTATCTTTCTTTGCTGCCGGAGCCATTGGCGATGGGAACTCCGTGTTCAGACGGCTCGCACCTAAAATTTTATGCACACAGACTTTGGGTGCCTATGCAGGCTGCAGCAAGGTACATGCACAGCCCGTGCACTCGGCTTTGCTTGTATTCTGTGCCTAGTAAGTTGTGTGTGTTATGTGTGCATGTGATGTTATGCGCACAGCTTGTACGCGGTCTTATGCACACAGCATGTGCACAGAGTTGACACGCACTGTAGGTACCGAACCTGTATGGTGGGCAATACAGGCACAAAAAATGTGCGCAAGATGGCGCCGCCGCAGACTACCATGTGGTGGGCTGACCAAGCCTAAAGCAGGGCGTAGCCCACTGGGGCTTCTGCTCAACGCACTTGAAAGCCCACTGCCCCTTAGCCCAACGGGATCAGGAACAACGTTGGTATGGCGCACCAAGCAAGGAGACTGGAGAAAGTCTTATCGAAACCCCTCCAATATCTGAATCAGGAGAAAATCCTCTTCACTCTCTTTTATTTATAATATATATATATTTTTTTTTTATTTACCTGGGCTCAGTGCCTATTGGCTGAGTACAGAGATGGTCTCTGGCTGTGGGGGAAGAGGGCTTTGGCTTTCACCGCCGTGCTTGGCTTCCTGCACCTGCTGCCTTTCAGCTACTTCAGCAGCAAAGTACACACCGGAAACTAGCTACCGGACCAAAGCACACCTTTGAGGGATCTCAGAAATCACCTCAGGAACTCTCAACTGGGGGAGGGACCTTTAGGTTTCACCTCAGCACAGCGGGGTTCAATCAATCATTTCTCCAATTTAAAAATAGAATTTCTTCTTCCAAAAGGTACAGTGATCCTCATAGGGAAGCATGTCCGCATCTGCTGGAGACTGAGAAATACTGTAGGGCTGAGGTCACTGCAGGGGTGTATCTAGGGTGACGACAGCTTTGAAACTTGACTCCATCTCCATCTGCTGGCAGGGGTGCAAAAACCCATTGATCTTGACTATCTGGCTACACGCTAGGAAAACAGCTGGTTTTCAACTGGTTTTGCAAGGCATAGAGAATCAAAGTGGCTTGCCCAAGGCAACACAGAGTTGTGTGTGTGTGTGTGTGTAGGGGGAGGAGGTCTTGACAGCATGTCCTATATTTTTTCATGAATCACAGTCCTACACTAAAACAAGAGAGCAGTGAGTCACTCAGGCTGACTAACTGAAGTTAGACTGTTTCTATTTCCCAACCCTCCCAACCATCGCCCACCCACCCCTAGCTCATCCCTTAATTTATAGGGAGGTGCCACTTTCACAAAAAAAAAAAAAAAAAAAAAAAATCAACAAAAACATTGAGAATTCGATCAGACCCCGGTAGGCCACTACCAGACACATAGTGAATTCATTAATACATTTAAAGGACGTTAGACACATTCCTACTCCCATAGCAACCTAAAACTTAACTAGGAACTGATCAAAACTGAGATGAAGGCAGCAGTCCAGCAGCAAGAGGGGGGCTTCCCAGTCTTTTGCATCGAGTGTCACGTGTATGATTTTTTACCCACCGGTGAGAAGTTGTACATGTGCATGCGATGCAAAGAGCTCCTGGCTCTCAGAGAACGAGTCCGATCTCTGGAGGCTAGAGTAGCAGACCTGGAGGAGCTGAGGCAGACAGAGAGGTATATAGATGAGACCTTCAGGGACATAGTAGTCAAGTCCCAACTTCAGACTGGCAGCCCTGGTGCTGCCTTGGAGGAAGAAGGTCTCATGATGGGAGAGCACCAACCAGGTGCAGCAGGAAAGGATCCTGTAGCAAGGACCTGCTCTCCAGGTGATGCATTGTCCTTTCGCACTGAGGATATCTCCCCAAGGCCTACTGCCCGGAGGGAAGGGTTAGGTCGGCCGTCATAGTTGGTGATTCGATTATTAGGAATGTAGATAGCTGGGTGGCTGGTGGGCGTGAGGATTGCCTGGTAACATGCTTACCTGGTTCGAAGGTGGCGGACCTCACGCGTCACCTAGATAGGATTTTAGACAGTGCTGGGGAGGAGCCGGCTGTCGTGGTACATGTGGGCACCAACGACATAGGAAAATGTGGGAGGGAGGTTCTGGAAGCCAAATTTAGGCTCTTAGGTAGAAAGCTTAAATCCAGAACCTCCAGGGTAGCATTCTCTGAGATGCTCCCTGTTCCATGCGCAGGTCACCAGAGGCAGGCAGAACTCCGGAGTCTCAATGCATGGATGAGACGATGGTGCAAGGAAGAGGGATTCAGTTTTGTTAGGAACTGGGAACCTTTGGGGAAGGAGGAGTCTCTTCCGAAGGGATGGGCTCCACCTTAACCAGGGTGGAACCAGACTGCTGGCACTAACCTTTAAAAAGGAGATAGAGCAGCTTTTAAACTAGAACAAAGGGGAAAGCCGACAGTCGCTCAGCAGCGCATGGTTCGGAGAGAGGTATCTTTAAAGGATACTAATGATGCATCAGAATTAGGGCATCCCGACAGTGAGGTTCCAATAATTAGAAAAGTAGTCCAAGTGCCTGTAACTAAAAACTCACCTGAGCTAAAAAATTCTAACTTATCCCTATCAATTAAAAAGCAGAATGAAAATACAAAACAAAAAACAACTTTGAAATGTTTGTATGCTAATGCCCAGAAGTCTAAGAAGTAAGATGGGAGAATTAGAATGTATAGCAGTGAATGATGACAGACTTAATTGGCATCTCAGAGACATGGTGGAAAGAGGATAACCAATGGGACAGTGCTAAACCGGGGTACAAATTATATCGCAATGACAGAGAGGAGTACTCGGGAGGAGGTGTGGCGCTTTATGTCCGGGATGGCATAGAGTCCAACAGGATAAACATCCTGCATGAGACTAAATACAAAATTGAATCTTTATGGGTAGAAATCCCTTGTGTGTCGGGGAAGACTATAGTGATAGGGGTATACTACCGTCCACCTGGTCAAGATGGTCAGACAGACAGTGAAATGCTAAGAGAAATTAGGGAAGCTAACCAAATTAGTAGTGCAGTAATAATGGGAGACTTCAATTACCCCAATATTGACTGGGATGAAATAAATGATAGCTTTATGGAGCAGTTGGTTCAGGAATCGACGAGAGAGGGAGCAATTTTAGATCTAATTCTCAGTGGAGCACAGGACTTGGTGAGAGAGGTAACGGTGGTGGGGCCACTTGGCAATAGTGATCATAATATGATCAAATTTGATTTAATGACTGGAAGAAGAACAGTGTGCAAATCCAAGGCTCTCATGCTAAACTTTCAAAAGGGAAACTTTGATAAAATGAGAAAAATTGTTAGAAAAAAACTGAAAGGAGCAGCTACAAAAGTAAAAAAATGTCCAAGAGGCGTGGTCATTGTTAAAAAATACCATTCTAGAAGCACAGTCCAGATGTATTCCACACATTAAGAAAGGTGGAAAGAAGGCAAACGATTACCGGCATGGTTAAAAGGGGAGGTGAAAGAAGCTATTTTAGCCAAAAGATCTTCATTCAAAAATTGGAAGAAGGATCCAACAGAAGAAAATAGGATAAAGCATAAACATTGGCAAGTTAAATGTAAGACATTGATAAGACAGGCTAAGACAGAATTTGAAAAGAAGTTGGCTGTAGAGGCAAAAACTCACAGTAAAAACCTTTTTAAATATATCCGAAGCAGAAAGCCTGTGAGGGAGTCAGTTGGACCGTTAGATGATCGAGGGGTTAAAGGGGCACTTAGAGAAGATAAGGCCATCGCGGAAAGATTAAATGATTTCTTTGCTTCGTTGTTTACTGAAGAGGATGTTGGGGAGGTACCCATACTGGAGAAGGTTTTCATGGGTAATGATTCAGATGGACTGAACCAAATCACAGTGAACCTAGAAGATGTGGTAGACCTAATTGACAAACTTAAGAGTAGTAAATCACCCGGACAGGATGGTATACACCCCAGAGTTCTGAAGGAACTAAAAAATGAAATTTCAGACCTATTAGTAAAAATTTGTAACTTATCATTAAAATCATCCATTATACCTGAAGACTGAAGGATAACTAATGTAACCCCCATATTTAAAAAGGGCTCCAGGGCAATCCGGGAAACTACAGACCGGTTAGCCTGACTTCAGTGCCAGGAAAAATAATGGAAAGTGTTCTAAACATCAAAATCACAGAACATATAGAAAGACATGGTTTAATGGAACAAAGTCAGCATAGCTTTACCCAAGGCAAGTCTTGCCTCACACATCTGCTTCACCTTGAATACTGTGTACAATTCTGGTCGCTGCATCTCAAAAAAGATATAATTGCGATGGAGAAGGTACAGAGAAGGGCTACCAAAATGATAAGGGGAATGGAACAGCTCCCCTATGATGAAAGACTAAAGAGGTTAGGACTTTTCAGCTTGGAGAAGAGACGGCTGAGGGGCGATATGATAGAAGTGTTTAAAATCATGAGAGGTCTAGAACGGGTAGATGTGAATCGGTATTTTACTCTTTCAGATAATAGAATGACTAGGGGGCACTCCATGAAGTTAGCATGTGGCACATTTAAAACTAATCGGAGAAAGTTCTTTTTCACTCAACGCACAATTAAACTCTGGAATTTGTTGCCAGAAGATGTGGTTAGTGCAGTTAGTGTAGCTGTGTTTAAAAAAGGATTGGATAAGTTCTTGGAGAAGAAGTCCATTACCTGCTATTAATTAAGTTGACTTAGATAATAACCACCGCTATTATTAGCAATGGTAACATGGAATAGACTTAGTTTTTGGGTTCTTGCCAGGTTCTTATGGCCTGGATTGGCCACTGTTGGAAACAGGATGCTGGGCTTGATGGACCCTTGGTCTGACCCAGTATGGCATGTTCTTATGTTCTTAAGTCTCTCTTCATACAATTCAAAACAAATATACCCATTCCCTCAAATGTGCAATGATGTTCACGTTCCCTCGCATTCCTTTTCACTTATATTCCTATCTCTTATACTTTACAAGTCTCTCCTCATACACTGGTATATTGATGCAATGATGTTCGCATTTCCTCGTGTTCCTTTTCACTTATATTCCTATCTCTTATACCTTACGAGTCTCCTCATACACTGGTATATTGATGCAATGATGTTCGCGTTCCCTCGTGTTCCTTTCCACTTATATTCCTATCTCTTATACCTTACGAGTCTCTCCTCATACACTGGTATATTGATGCAATGATGTTCGTGTCCCCTCGCGTTCCTTTTCACTTAGGGGCAGATTTTCAAAGGGGTACGCGCGTAACCCCCGAAAAGCTGCCCCTTCCACTCCCTGTGCACGCAAGCCCAGGACGCGTCATTGGGGGGCGATCTGGGGGCGGGGCCATGGGTGTGGTTCCGGCCCAGGGGCGTTCCAGGGGCGTGGACGCGGCCTCCGGACCAGAGCATAGCGCGCAGGCATAACTTTTGAAATAAAGGTGGTGGGGGGGAATTAGTTAGGGCCAGGGGGCGGGTTGTTAGGGGAAGGAAAGGGAAGGTGGGGGGTGCCGGCAAGAAAGTTCCCTCCGAGGCCGTTCCGATTTCGAAGCAGCCTCGGAGGGAACGGAGGCCAACCCTGGATTTTAAAAGATACGTGCGTATCTTTTTAAAATCCGGCATACTTTTGTTTGCGCCGGTTGCACGAACAAAAGTACACGCGCGCGTACTTTTTAAAAATCTGCCCCTTATATTCCTCTCTTATACCTTACGAGTTTCTCCTCATACACTGGTATATTGATGCAATGATGTTCCTGTTCCCTTGTATTCCTTTTCACTTATATTCCTAATCCTCTCTCTTATGCCTTCGAGTCTCTCATCATACATTGGTATATTGATGTTCACTTTCCCTCAAGTATATGATGAAATTCGTGTTCCTAATTCATGTTCCCTACAAGGGACCCTTGTTTCGCCCACTTGGGCTTCGTCAGGGGAAACGTATGTATCTGATAACAACTGTAAGCTCACTATTAATCCAATTGGCTCCTGAATCTTAAATTTCTATGGAGCAAACAACCATTCGATGTTACAATCATTACAGGGAGTTTCCTGTATTCCAATATCAATTCAATAGGCTTCTATATCTTAACTTTCTAAGTAGCAAACCACCGTCCAATATTACAACCACTGTAAAAAAAATTTCCGTCAACATGAAGAGTTTTTCACCAGCATACCAAAAAATGCCAACACCATTCAGGAGTTGGTAATATTTATTATTTAGGGCCTGATTCACCACAGCTTTTTTCCCATTCTATGTATATGGGAAAAAAAACTTGAAAAATGAGGCCCTTAGTGTGTTAAAGAGACACTACATGCTGATAGCTGTAGGCAGCAGCTTGTCCATCCAAGTGAAAGTAGCTTCCATGTTGGAACGATACACAAGCAGATGGCTGGCTTGTCTCAAAACTGGTTTTGGTCTGATAACATCCATATTGTGTCGATAGCAGCAAAGCAATCCAGGCATCAGCAAGTTCCCCATTTTCCACTATAGAGATGTCTTGCACTGGTCCTTTTGAACTAGCACAGAATATGCTTCCTGTAGCAGCAGCAACTTAAAGTCACTCAACGCATGGGAGTCTAAAACTTGTCATTCAAACTTGGAGGAAATCTTTTACCTGATTGGACTTTTGATTATCTTGAATTTTAAGCATGGGGTTACTCATAATTCACAGCAAAATTCTGAACTTTGACGATGTATCACAGGGGTGGCCAACTCCGGGCCTCAAGAGCCACAAACATGCCAGGTTTTCAGGCTATCCACAATGAATATGGATGAGATATTTGCATACAATGGTGGCAGTGCATGACAATCTACCTCATGTATATACATTGTGGATAGCCTAAAAACCTGGCCTGCTTGTGGCTCTTGAGGACCGGAGTTAGCCACTCCTGATATATCATATAATCCAATTCCCAAACTCTCATTGGTAATGTTTATTTTGTATAGTAAAGGGCCTTCAGTATACAGCATGCCAAAGTCCAGTACATGAAAACCTATTCAGAGGCAATTTCTTTATTGCTGTCTTCTCTGCCTTTGGTGCTGATGTTCTGTAATTCCATTTTTTCCACTGCCCTATCAGCCAGCTGTCATCACATGGAAAAGCAAGCTTTAAAGAGAATGAGTGCTTTTCCTCTGACATGCTCGTACTCTTCCTTCCTATGTATGAGTCAGAAGAGCAATAAATATTTCTTCTGGGATGGATGAAATATGGAAGAGATATGAAAAATTCTTCGTAGGAGAAGAAGCTACAGTGTGCCCTTTGTTTGATATGTGAGGAAAGAAAACTTTATAAAAATAGCCTCATTTAATGAAGCCTTGCAGTCTTACCCTTCCCTATGGTCTTGCCAAATCAAACCAACTTTTTTTTTTTTTTTGTCCCAGTGAGCCAAGCAATTTTACTTGGCTAGACCTGGTTCCAAGTCAGATATATTTCTGCATAAATTATTAGCATTATAAATAGCAGAACCAACCAATTACCATGATGTACCACTTTCTTCTTGGAAGGCAAATTGCCATCAGCTTCTTTATACTCTAGAGTAAAAGACTAGCTGCATCTTGTAGCATCTATCCTACTGTTTAAAACGAGCCCTTGTTTAATGTTGGATAAATCACCTACTATTCTACCTCTTCTCCAATGTCAGATATGAAAAACGGCAAAATTTCCATACCAGCTGCTTGAAATAACTACTGAGCTTTTCATTAAAGTTTGTGCTTCTCCCCACTTCCCAAGTCCCTCAAGATTTGCACCCTTTTAATAAACTGGATGCTACATTTCCCAGTTATGCACGTTACATTTAGCATGTTAACCAATACTAACTGTGGATTTTAACACAGCCTACTAAAACACCTTAATCTCTCTTTTATATACATTAAAATAAATTTTACTAGGCTAGGTTAGTCATATGTAAGTAAGTGGGTTTTCAGTTACCTAAAGTACACACATCCTTTCACAAAGCACAAAAACTCTGATGCATTCTGCAGAGCTTTTCGGGGGGGGGGGGGGGGGTATTAAATGCATATCATATATTTTACACGCATAGGCAGCACAACTGTTTTGCATTCCCTAAATGTACACATGTACAGCATACTTAGCATCATAACAACCCTATTTCCAAGATCAATTTAGGAGGGTACCTACTGTTTAAAAATCGGCTTGTTTTGTATGGGCTTAAAGGTATGCAAACAATTTTGCTGTTAGGCGCCCTATTGTAAATTTAGCCTTCCATCTTTCAACTGAAGCATTTTCAAAAACGGGAATGTTTTAAGTCTAAGATGGCTCTGAACCCTCTTGAAGACTATGCATGTTGTTTTGGAGGGGGAAAACACACTAAGAAAAAACAAATTCAAGCTATGGAAGGAACTTTTTCCTTATGTTATTTTCAAAGGGAAAGTAAGTGTATACTTTTTCTATTAGTGCAAAAGTTGTAGGGGAAAAGCATCTGAACTTTGCAACTACCAGGAGATATTTGAAAATTACCCACTTTATAGATCCCTGATCCATGCATTTTATTCTTTTTGTAGGACATCTTGCAGTAAGAGACAAAATAAAACAAATCACTTCTTGAAACTTAAGCAAATTATATTAAGTATCCTTTAAGTGCTACATCCAGTGCACATCTGTCTAAGGCTGAAGGAGTCCAATTCCTTATAAAATTATGCTAGTCTGCCCCTCTTCCAGCAAAGGGGCTGGACACATCCATGACATACATCTACCTCAGGTTAAAAACCTGGAACTTCCTGATATTCTTGCTGGAAATTTGGAGATGACTGTGAGAAAGAAAATCTCATGCCTCTTCCCTCTTTCGCCTGAAACTGGAAAAGGGGCCATAAAAACCGGGTCTTCCCAAACATGTCTTGGTGGCCCCCACAGCCAGTTGGATTTTCAGGATATCTGCAAGGAATCTGCATGAGATATATGTGCATACATTAAAGGCCCAGCACATGCACATTTATCTCATGCATATTCATTGCAGACATCCTGAAAACCCAGCTAGTTCTGGGGTCACCGGGACAGGTTTGGAAAGCCCTGCATAAGAACATAAGACTTGCCATACTGAGTCATACCAAGGGTCCAACAAGCCCGTTATCCTGTTTCCAATAGTGGCCAATCCAGGTCACAAGTAGATGGCAGGATTTTTTTGATTCTGCCAATTATTTTAACAGTGCTTCGAGAATTATTATTTTTTTTTTTTTTAAGAAGAAATCTTAAAATGGAAATTGTGCAGATTAGAGAAGGCATCAGCTGTCCCATGAGACAATCAAATCACTCCTCTTGCTGAAAACAAACTGGACTGACTCAGCCAGAACACTTGTCATATTGTAGATCGCATCACAAAGGTAACTTGGAGGTAATCACTGAGAGAAAAGCTTTGGAAAAGTCCATGTTAGATGTGCTCATTAATAATTGATCAGGGAGAAGAAATCCACTTTACTAGAACTCAGGATCTAAGCTGATGAGATGAACATGTGAGTAGCTGTACCAATCGTCTTAAAAGGCTCCCTTTATGGCCGAGGCTGACTAAGCATCAGCAATTGCTATAAAATTGGTTGAGCCAGCTTTTCCTTTGGGAATCCTGACTCCTTTTACCAGACCCTACCTGGTTAACTGGATAAAGGGCAAGGCTGTACTCTGAGAAAACATTTTGACTGAATTCTTCCTGCAATAAAAAGGTATCACCTTATATTTTTTGTTTATTGACCTTTATTCCAGCCTTAAGAAATTTTATCTGCCACTGCTGAATGAACAGGAACAATCTTTTATGTTTTCTTAGAACTTGAAAAGACAGGGTCTGCAGATGGTTTCTTTGGCTCCCTCAACTCCAAAGATAAAATGGCAATAATTCTTCTAAGAAGAAAGCCCATTACCTCAGAATGAAAAGGTTTTGGAGAGTGTTTTCAGTAGTTACGCATGTCTGAATAACAACCCCCCTCTTCGAAATCTGAAACAGAGTCATCAATCTCTTGGCCCTCAGTAGCATCCAAGTCTAAGAGCACTGTGAGATTCTGGGTATCTTAACTTATTCAGATGTTTAGATTTTCTTTAGCTTACCTGGGGAAACTTGTTTCTCCTTCTGGAAATGTTCCAGAATAATCTTACTTTGATCCAAGTTATTATTGTGGAAAGGCAATACTATTATCTTTAGTCTGTTCAATGAAATTGAATCCACCACTTTCTTATTCTTTGCTTTTTTGTTATTCCCTTTCATTTGAACATTATTTTGCATAGTAATGAAACAGAACCACACCATTCATAATTCCTCAACACAAAGAATAAGATTTAGAAAGACTTTTGTTTTGCTTTCTTTCCTATCCTTATTAGAATGTCTAACAGGACTGTGAAAAAAGATATCCAAAATAACCTTAAAACATTGAAAATATCCCAGTATTAATAGAGAACAAAATCTGAAAACAGTGAAAAAAGTCCCAAAATTAATGCTAAAAAAGCAAAGTTGCTTACTTGTAAAAGGTAATCTCTAAATAAAAAGCTTCCTGCTTATATTTACATTCATCTAGCACCACTACCGATCCCACCCTTGACCGCTGGAAGAGAGAGGGTTAGAAAATACTACTCTATTTCCACATTTCTGCATCCCACTCATGATTTTATAAACTTCTAAGATTTCTCCTCTAAGTTTTCTCTTCAAGTTGAAGAGCCCTAACCTGTTTAGCATTTCTTCACAGGGGAAGCCATTCCATCCCCTTTATCATTTGTGTTTCCCTTCTCTGTATTAGGATGAGAGAAAGGTTTATAGTCTGCTCTCACACCAGATGACAAACTACCTCCATCTGAAATCCTCCCAGAAGAAAATGAGACACCTCATTCAAAAAGCCATGAAGTCACTGAATTACATGTGTCAATATCCAGCCAGGATCTGTATACATTTTTCTGTTAAGAATAGAAAACCCAATCTTGATCTATTTTCTGAGAAATAG